>NC_133658.1:581564492-581904019 GCF_037893015.1 Macrotis lagotis
AATTTGGAACAGCCACTGGGGAGAAAGAGTACCATAGAGAAGCAATCTGGGATTGGGGTCTAGCAATGCATGAGTAGAAATAGGACATAGGGGCATAGGATTTAATAATCAAGGACAGTGTAATATTGGTTAACAAGAGGAATCAAGATTTGGAAGGGAGAGAAATGAAGCCAAGTAGGAATAAAAGCCTGGGAAGGTACTGAGGGCTGGAATAACTGGAATTCATGTTGGCAAAGCAGAGCAGGTTTAAAAGGAAGTTAGGTTTAGATAAAGGATTTTTAAAGTTCCTAGTCATTTAAATGGGCAACTAGCATGGTACAATGAATAGAGTACAAGTCTGAAGTCAGAAGGACCTGAGCTCGAATCAGCCTCAGATACTCCCTAGCTGTATGATCCTGGGCAAGTGATGTAACTCTTTGCCTCAGTTTCCTCATCTATAAAAGGAACTGGAAAAGGAAATGGCAAACCACTCTTTGTCAAAAAAACTGCAAGTGGAGTCACAAAAAGTCAGACTAAACAAAGTCATTAAATGTAGCACTTGCAAATGATGAGATCCAGGGGTATTGTCTTTGTGTGTGGCAGAGGGATCTTAGGAGTAGGTGATGAGATTTAAGGAAACTGAACAAGGAAGTTAGGATTTTTGAGGGAACAACAGCATGTATATTGAAGTTCTCTTATATAAGAGCAGGAGTTTGGGGTGGAGAAGAAGACTGTGACCCAGGTGCTAAACTCTTTTTTAATTGATATTTTATTTTTCTATTTACATATTGTTTGATCCAGGCCTGAGTTTCATTCTTGCCTAGTAAAGCCCCATTGATTGTCCTTTTCTAAGTACATGAACCGTAACCTCCATGGAAACTCCAAACATATAATCTCACCTTGGTGAGACCCCCCTAAAAAACAAATATTCCAAGGAGGAGACCCCAATGGGTCCCAGTCCTTATAGAAATCACACACATCTAAAGTCTAGGTTAAAATAATAAATTGCAAAGAAGTTATCATTTGCATTGGTAGAATGAGTTTCCTCACCCAGGAACTCTAAACTGATAGAGTCACTTATCCCCCAAACTTCAAATTGTATCAATAAGTCATTTAATTGGTTAGGCTTAAGAGACCATTCTGACAAATAAAGACTGACTTAGATAAGAGAAAACTAAGAAATCTGGATAACTAAAGAGCAGCCAGAAGCAAAGGAGCCAGGGGGGCATAGGCTGGCACAGAGGGCATCCACACTAAAGTGGACACAGGTGGACAGTGACTTGAAGCCCTAGATTTTCTGGCCACTGGAGATATTCTCATATTCCCTGGCAGCTGGTGACAATTTGAATTTAATTCCGTGGACAATTTATTAAACTACTAATTTGAAAACAATTGCCTCTATACCACTTTAGTGAGGTGCAGTACCCTGTAATTGTGGGAAAAACTCTGAACATAGGATGCTAATTATCTCACAATTTCTTGTGGGGAAAATACTTTGTAAACCCTAATGTGCTGAGGAAATGTGAGTTACTATTGTTTTAGTATGCATTATCAAGTGTTTAGCAGGTTCCCTTTAGGAATTTCCCTGAAGGGAAATCAAATTGCTCAGTTTCCCCTTCAAAAGAGTAATAACTTACAATGCTGTGAAGTCTACAAAGTATTTTCACATCCTTCATCTCTCATGATACTAGGAACAAATTCCATGAAACAGGCAGAGTAGATATTAGATGAGAAAAATACTCCCTAGTAAAGGATGAAAATAAGGGAAATCAGGTTCTGTTGATTTTTCCCTGTCTTGTAAGGAGGCCAATACCATAAATAGGCTTTTGTGTTTATCTGCCCTTTTCCCTCAGGATGCACAAACAAAAAAGCATGGAAAGATTTTGAAGGAATTATTTGAAACAATCTACTTCCGAGTCACTGTAGTGGAAGACCAAGAAGCTGTGGAACTCTGTGGAGCACTAAAAGTGAGTCATGGAGGGGGAGGTCTCTGAGTAGCGATGAAGGGGCACATTTTAAGGACCAGACTACCCATAGCCCCCTCCCTGACTAGCCTCCAGAAATGGAAAGCTCAAAGTGTTAAGAATAGTTATTTTACCAGGACCAGAGAATTCTCAGATCTGTGCAATGGTTTTTCCCACACCAACTGACCTTCTGACTAGAGTTGATGGGTCTGGAGAAATCCAGGGAAGGGTATCTTTACCTCATCTTCCTTTTTTCCAATTCTCTTGTTTTATTTTTTTCCTCTTATTTTAAATATGTCTCTCTTTGACACCTTTCACTCCAGAATATTGTGGCACTTGGAGTCGGCTTCATTGATGGCCTGGAACTTGGAGATAACACAAAGGCAGCAGTCATACGCCTGGGATTCATGGAAATAATAGAATTTGCTAAAATCTTCTGCAAGAAGCCTCCCTAGATTAACAGTTTTCTGGAAAGCTGTGGCATTGCCGACCTCGTAACCACTTGTTATGGAGGTCAAAGTAAGAAAGTGGGTGAAGCCTTTGCAAAAACACGAAAGGTAAGGGAGGGCACCTGAAACTTTTCCCATAGTAAGAGATTTTTGATAAGTATGAGGGATTCTATCTCATTTTTCAAAGAAGGAAACTGAAGCACAGATTGGTGTTTAAATGACTTCTTCAGGGTCATATAGCCAGCTAATATTTATGGGGAGTGGGATTCTAAGCCATGGTTTCCTGACTTCCTGACTCCAGTCTTTTAGCCACAGCCAGGCACAGCGCAAAGAAGCAATAGACAGGGTTGGGTTAAGCCTCCCTCTTCCCTTGGCCGTCTGGGGAAACATGGCATAGGAGAATGTTGAATATGGAGTAACTTAACTTGGCTCTGTGGTTTGGAACAATCTATTTCACATCTCCCACCTCAGTTTCCTCATTTGCAAATGAAGAAGATCCTTTACTACAAGTCTCTTCCCAGCTGTAAATTATCTTAAGTGATTTTATTTCACTGGATCTCAGTTTCTTCTGTAGTATAAGGAAATTGAACTTTTAAGTGATTTCTAAGGTCCTTTGCAGAGTTAACATGCTAATATTTGACTGCCAAGGCTCATCTTTAGCCTTGTTAAATTCTCTCCTGGGTCCTGGTCTAGAATCAGTTCCTATTCTCTTTCCCCTCAAGGGACAGGCAAGAATGAGAGCTTCCTGGTTCTGGCTGCGTTCAGCATCCCTGATGTCATCCCTGGTTGATCTGCCCCCCTCCCTGACTCAAATCTTTTGTCGGCCGTTGAGAAAGGCAGAGAAGGTCATCACAGTTTCAATCATGACTGCTTTTGCAGCAAATGAGAAACTTCCTGGGGGGGATTCATTTCATTTAACATTCCCTGTGACTACTGCCCCTATCCAGCCTCCCAGGAGCAGTAATGATCCATTGCTCATATCTCTAAGTTTATAAATTGTCTTCATAATAGTCCTGTTACATAGAAGGTGGAGATACTGGCATGTAAAGTGAGTATCTATAGTCACATACCTAGTAAGTGTAAGAAGATAAACTCAAATATAGGTCTTCTTTTTCAAGAGTTAGGGAAAGTTCTTTCCAGGGTGGAACTCTTGGTACATGTGAGCTGGCTAGTCCAGCCCTTCACTGTCATGTGCTACCCATCCATGACAAAAGTCTCCCAAGTAGGGATATCCTGGGGTTTTCTCCCTTCTATGGGACAATTTCCTAGTTTCCTAGGTTCTTCCCTTTATGGAGTGAACCTTGCATTTCTTCCTCTCCATGGGGGCATTGCCTTGGTATCTTTTTCCCTAAAAATCTGATGTCCTGGGAACTCCCCTCCAAGTCAACTGCTTGTCCCAGGTACTAAGATTGCTAATTATGGTTCTGCATCTTAGTAAACCTGAGTATCCATTTTTAGCATTGGTCATATATAGGATCTTAGGACTTCAGAAGTCCTCTAACTCAACCTCCCTCTTATATTGTTATTCTATTCTTTCTAGCCCATTGAAGAGTTAGAACAAGAGATACTTAATGGACAAAAGCTTCAGGGATCTGGGACTGTCAGAGAAATCCACAAGATCCTGCAAGAAAAAAAAGTGCCTGATAAGTAAGTGATTGATAACTAATAGAGAGCAGAACCCTCTTTCAGGAATCATTTTTATTATAAATTTAATCTCAGTGAAAATATATAGGCAAAATGAGCAATTACATTGTATGTGTAACTATAAGCTTTTGAAGCATATACTCTTCCAGAAAAGGAAAAATATATATCCATTTTAATCAAATAAAGCCTTAATTTGTATCCCCTCTTAAATCTTTTTTGTTTATATGTTTATCAGATATTATTTCTTTTAGCTTTGTACCATACATATTTTAGAACAAGTATTTTATGATGATTCTTCATTCTTTATCACATCCTATGTCTATTCTGTTCATATTTCTTTCTTTATAGAACTATTTTTATTTTGGTTTTATTTAACTATTCCCCAGTAGTTAGATATAGGACTTTGTTTTTAGTTCTTTATTGTCATAAGTGAAATCACTTTGAATATTTTTGTACAGATGGTCATGTTTTTCATTGTTAGTGGACACAACTTCATTGACTGGAACTTTATTCTTCTTAAGTGTCTAAGGTTGAAATAGCTTCCAAGTTAACTGGAAGAATAAAAAAGCAGAGACAGTGTTTCTTCTTCTCCCCTTATCACTAATGGTTTGACACCTAGAGCTTTAAGATAATTTGCATGGCAGTGTACAGGCTGTTACTGAAGCATAATGGTCATCAAAAAGGCCAACAAAGAGAGATTATTGTGTTTATCTCCAGTTTGAAAAAAACACGCCATGAAATGTAGACCATATGAGGAAGCATGCTACCTTTCCTTTGAGGTATATAGAAGAAGAATAATTATCCTACAGCTAGGAGTGGGGGCTTTATGAAGAGGGACAAGAGTGTTATCACAATTGCCTGAGAAGTCCTTTTTCAGAACCATCTAGGCAGGTGGGGGGAAAAAAACAAACTCAATGATGCAGAAAGAATAAGGTAAAAATATAACCCAGGCACAAGATCCAGGACTGCTGCTTTGGTAGTCTAAATCTAAAAGAGTAATGATATTCAAAGCAGCAGTGGCAAGATCAAGGGTGCAGAGTTGTTTTTTAAATAATATTTTTTTTGTCCAATTAGTTGTAGAGATAGTTTTCAACATTCATTTTTGTAAAATTTTCTTTCTCCTCACCAAGACAACAAGCAATCTTAAACAGGTTATACATATTTCCATATTAATCATGTAAAAGAAAAATCAGAACAAAAGGAAAAAGAAGAAAGAAAAAACAAATAAAAAAATGAAGAGTATGCTTTGCTCTACATTCAGTTTCCATAGTTCATTTTCTGAACATATATGGCATTTTCCATGACAAATCTTTTAGAATGATCTTTGATCACTGAACTGCTGAGAAGAGCTAAGTCTGTGTTGCTATTACATTGTACAGTTTCTCCTGGTTCTGCCCACTTCATTCAATATTAGTTCATTTAAGTCTTAGCCAGATTTTTCTGTCCATCATTTCTTGAACAATAGAATTCCATGAACAATTCCATTCCATGTGTACACATATGAACATAACTTGTTCAGTCATTCCCCAATTGTTGGGCATCCCCTCAATTTCCAATTCTGTTATATTTTTGTACATGCAGGTTCTTTCTCGTTTTTTATGATCTCTCTGGGATACAGATCTAGTAGTGGTATGCACAGTTTTAAAGCCCTTTGAAATAGTTTCAAATTGCTCTCCAGAAAGGTTAAATCCATTCACAACTCCTCCAACAGTTCATTAGTATCCCAGTTTTCCCACACTCCCTCCAACATTATTTTTCTTTTTTGTCATTTTAAACAGTCTGATACTTGTGGTGAAGTGGTACCTGAAAGTTAATTTTAATTTCTTTAGTGATTAAAAGCTTTTTAAAAATATGGCTCTAATTCCTTCATCTGAAAACTCCCTGCTCATTTCCTTTGTCATTTATCAATTGGGGAATGACTTGCATGCTTATTAATTTAATATGTTCTCTATATATTTTATTTGTTTTTGGTTTTTTTTTGCAAGGCAATAGTGTTAAGTGGCTAAGGTCACACAGCTAGGTAATAAGTATATGAGGTTGAATTTGAACTCAGGTCCTCCTGACTCCAGGGCTAGTGCTCTATCCACTGCACAACCTAGCTGCCCCCAGTTCTCTATATATTTTAGATATACTGACTGTAAAAATTGTTTCCCATTTTTCTGCTTCTTGATTTTTTTGGGGGGGGTCAGGGCAATAGGATTAAGTGACTTGTCCAAGGTCATACAGGTAGGTTGTTATTAAGTATCTGAGGCTGAATTAGAATTTAGGTCCTCCTGACACCAGGGACAATGCTTTATTCACCTAGTTGCCCCCTAGTTTTATGCCTTTCTTTCTAATCTTGGTTTTGTTTGTGCAAAACTTTTTTAAAAAATATAATCAAAATTATTCATTTTGCATTTCATAATATTCTCTATTTGGTCTTAACTCTCTCTCTCCATAGATCTGGAGGGGATTGTAAACAATTTCTCATTCTCCTATTTGACTTATGGTATCACCCTCTATGTCTAAATAATATACCCATTTCGATCTTATCTTGGTATAGGATATGAATGTTGGCCTTTGCCTCGTTTCTGCCATACTATTTTTCAGTCTTCCCAGCAGTTTTTCCTAAAGAGTTAGTTCTTGGGGCAGTTGGTGGCGCAGTGGATAAAGCACCAGCCCTGGAGTCAGGAGTACCTGGGTTCAAATCCGGTCTCAGACATTTAATATTGACCTAGCTGTGTGGCCTTGGGCAAGCCACTTAACCCCATTGCCTTGGAAAAAACCTAAAAAAAATATATAAATAGTTCTTATCCCCAAACCTTCAGTCTTTAGATTTATCAAACAGTAAATGACTGTAGTCATTTACTACTGCTTCTTTTGTACCTATACTATTCCACTGATCCATTGAGGCAAGTATTTGGAGAAGAAGCTTTAGACCTATCAAACAGGATCAGAGACAGGGTCCATGAATGACAGCTGTGGCAGCAGGGCTTTTCAAAATTACCCTGGAGAGGCAGTTGTAGAAACTCAAGGTTCACAAATTCCCATTAGTGAAATCCCCTTAACAGTCAGTTGCTAGATACAATTAGCTCTTAGCAAAGGAATTTATTAAGATAGCATAGCTTCTGGGTTATTTCCCCTAAATTTCACTTGAATTTGTCCTTTGAGTTCCCAAATGGTAGCTGTTATATTATTCAATATTTTAGACTACGGGAAAGGAAGGTCAACTTCCTAATGCTAGATGATACAGTGAATAGAGCACTGACCTTGGATTCAGGAGGACAGGGGTTCAAATCTGGTCTCAGATATTTGCCACTTACTAGCTGTGTGACCCTTAACCTTGATTGCCTTGCATCCAGGGCCGTCTCCAGTCCTCCTGATCCGCGTCTGGCCACTGGACCCAGATGGCTCTGGAGGAGAAAGAGAGGCTGGTGACTTAGCATAGCGTCCCCCTCACTCAAATCCAATTCATGTGCTTGTCATGGCATCATCTCCCTGATGTTGTAGTCTTCTTTGAAAATGAAGGACAAACATTATATAGAGTACACAAGCTGCTGATTTCTATTAATGATGAACCAATAGACACAATTCTCTTAGCAAAGGTACTAATTAAAATAGCAATAAATGGAAAATAAATACTCTTCTTCAAATATCCACAGTGCCTGTGCACAGAGTGGCACAGACTTAACCTACAGTGGTCCTGAGGCACATTTATAGGGGATACGTATGCCAAAGCAACTCTCAACTCCCTTAAGGCAGGACCTGAAAGTCCTGTCTCTACTCATGCAGTCCATAGCCACATGAGCTTCCATACCTGGTTCTCTTTTCTGGTGCCAGGGCTCCTTTCTTTGTGTTTGACTGGAGTGTTTCTGTACTTTTTCAACTGTACTGCTAGATTCTAGAGCTGATGACAGGAGGAAAAAAGAGGCCTTCTTTCTCTCCTGTAGAGATCTCTTCCACAAAGTTCTCCTGAGACTGTATTTGTGAACAATTCTGAGCTTATTAATTTAAAATGCAGAGACACATCCAATTTTTGTCTATCCAACTGGAGGAAAAAAGTTCACACCCTCTAAAGGGAGTGCCACTGCTGACACTTTACAGTTAGTTCAAAACTTTGTTATCAAAACTTCATTATCTATAACTAAATCCTTTTCCTGCTATTTAACATAGTTCTGGATCTGCTAACTATAGTAATAAGAGTATAAACATGAGGCAGAAAGAAAACAAAATGATTTCTATTTGCATATGACGATTTATTTAGGAAACGCTAGAATCAATAGTCAATAATTTTCATTAAGAAAAGAAAAATAAATCTACAAGTAGCAGAAAGAAATACATCAAACTGGATATAATTTCTCCAAACAGTTCTGGAAGACACCGCAAACTGAATCTTTATCCAACAATCCAAGAAAAAAATATCCCAGTGTGTCATTTTTTTACAGCCCAGATCCATGGAGGGAGACAAGACAGAGAGGTCTGCCATTACTATGAGCTGGATCTAGCTAGGAAGGGTCAATGGAACAGTCCAGCCCCATGAGAGGCTGGGTACCAAGGCAAGAAGTGGTCCCAAATCCAACACAAAGAGGCCAAGAGAACAGAAATAGTTGCATCTGGTTGGCTTTGTCACTCACTGCACAGTTCTGGGTTAAAAATCCAAGGAGGACAGGGATGGACAGTGTGCCTAGAAGAAGCATTTCAGGGAAAGGAGTGATTCCAGATCCAGGCCTTAATAGGACAAGGCTAAAGGGAGTTCAGGATCCAGTGGTAGCTTGCCATGTACCTTGTACCCGGGGAGCAATGGGCTGTCAGTTTGAGCTTCCAATCCAGTCATAAGCAGTCATTGGAATAACTAGGGAAGGAAGTCCAGGCCAAGGGGAGTGAGTCTGTGGTTCTGTCCCTCTGAAATGATAGTGCTGGGTCCATCAGTCCAATGTAACTCCAAACTGAACAACTCTCCAATCATTGCTCAGACCCAAATCTAGGTCAGGATTCAGTGGAAGCACTGCAAGCTTACAGGTCTCCAGCCAGAGCAGATCCTGGTATAACACAACATTTAATATGCGAAGAAGGTGGCAGGACCAGCCCAGACAAGGGATGAAAGTGTTTTCATAGAGGGAAAAAATAGTTTTCATGACTCATAAAGTTTTTATATAAATAGAATCAATGCATTTAAGAAAATAAGATGAACTATCAATTGGAAAAATCATCACTGGACATGAACAAACAACTCTGCTGAACTGAAAACCGTCATATGAAAGATTGCTCCAGATCTAAAGATAAGAGAATGCAAATGAAAACAACTTTGTTTTCCCATTAATCTATCAAACAAGGACTCATGATTAAAACTGGAAACAGTCAATATTATAGAACTTAAAGGCAAAAAAATAGGCACACTAACATTCTTGTTGAAGGTATGAATTGACCCAACCATTCTGGAAAACAATTTGGAATGACAGGGGACTCAAATATTTATACACTTTGACCCAGAGATTCCAGTGTTAGGCAATATATTCTAGGGAGGTCAATTCAGAAAAAAAAGTTCCATATGTTCCAAAATATAATAATGACAAATATGAAAAAAAATCTAATATAGGAAGGCTTACATGAGGTATAGCAAAGTGATGTGTTACTGGTACATGGCGGAGGAGGTGGTGGTGCTGAGTATGTATTGAGCCTTAAAATGAAAGATTTCTAGGGTTTCTGAATTATGAACTAATTCACACAGCTCTCTGACCTAGAAGTGTAAATTTATTAAAAGTTACAAGTGACTAAGTAATAAAAGAGAGTTGGCCAGCTAAATTTCCTATGGAGGTTTAAAAAAATCCTTAAGTAGCTAAACAAAGAAGGAATGCATGCCTATGGCAACTGGGCTGAAACACAGGGGTGGGTGGATGGGAGGTAGGTAGGAAGTGGGGTGCAGTCCAGCTGATTGACCTGGTAGAGAGAAAGGGGAAGAGAGACAGACTTTTTCAAAGAACTCTTGGAAGGATTAGAAGTGGAGCTGGCTCAGAACTGGGGAGGAATTAGGGCAGTACCAGGGCAGTGGCCACTGTACATGTCAGTAGGGTTGTAAGTTAGGTATGTAGATGTTTAAAGAATTTTTATGATGCCTTGACATCCTTTCCTTGGATGTGTCAGCTTGAACTTTAAGATTTTAGCACAGATGGTTTTTGTCTAGATAGCAAAATGAATAGGCTGGAAATTCTCAGAGACATAGGAGTGTGTGTGTGTGTGTGTGTGTGTGTGTATTACACACACACACACACACATATATATATACACATACACACATATATTTATATACCAAAGATTATTATAAAAATTAACTGTTTTGTTATAGTATCTTAATAGTATAGTACTTGTTAATTGGGGATGGGGCCCTATTAGATACATTCCTTACTAATGTACTTATAAGTTCAAGGCCAATACAGAAAGGAAAGAGATTATAATATTTGTTTGGATTACAATATTTCTCTCTCTGCCCAGTGTTCTCCTGCATCACTAGCAGAAAAAAAATGGCTAGCATTTATATAATGTATAATCAATTGTTGTTCATTCATTCATTCATTCACTCACTTGTGAACAGTTCTTTGTGATCAGGCCCTTCTATACTCCACTGTCTTCCAAAGTTCACCAAATCATGGTTTATTGCTTTCAGGATACTATCTCTCCATCACTCTGCCATCCCCTTCTCCTTTTGCTTTCAAGCTTTCCTAACATCCGGGTCATTTCCAATGAGTTCTGTCTTCTCATTAGTTGGTCAAAGGATTTAGGCTTTCGTGTTTGACCTTCCAATGAATAATCTGAGTAATTTCTTTTAAGAGGCATCCAACTCCTTCTGGACCCCAGTTGGGAGTTTTCTTGGCAAAGATACTGGAATGATAAGCCATTTTATTTACCAGTTTACTTTATAGAAGAGTAAAGTGAGGCAAACAAGGTTAAATGACTTGCCCAGGATCAGTTACAAAGTGCCCGTGGCTGAATTTGAAATCAGGTCTTCCTGATTCCAGGTCTGGTTCTTTTTTCACTCTGTCACCTAGCCTTATTGTTTAATGAGTTACTTTCTACCACTACCTCTTTGAGCCTTCCACTATTTTCTGCTAGCATCTTCTGGGGTTCAGTGAATGGTAAACTTTGACCCTTGTAAAGGAAACAAAGGTTCTCTCAGTTCATTTGCAGCCAGCAAAAGTTTACAGAAACCCCTAAGTCTAGGAGGGTCTATCCATCTGACTACCCTCTACTATTTATTTTTACTCAAAGTCCCTGAACACAAACAACTGTCAGAGTAGTGGTTAGAAAATTCCTTTTAACTTTTGTCAGAATGTCAGTTTATATTTCTCAAACTTTGTGGGGATGTCACCCAACAAGACCAAAAATACCTATATGGGTGGGTAGGGAGACAAAGACCCCCAAGGACCCCACTGAGGTTCCTGGTTACCATACAAATTAATCTGGGATCGTGGATAAAGAGTTAGTAGAACTTGCAACACAATGAAAATTTCTTTAATTCTTGTGATAGTTTGCTGGTATATTTCACAAGACTTGGTAGAGGCAAAATTGAGCTTTTTGCCTTTGTCTATGCTCCCTAGATACCTTACTCAGCATTCATGTCTTATTGGTTCTTTTCAATTTATTTTCCTTTTTTTAAGGTAATGAGGGTTGTGACTTTTCCGGGATGTCTGAGGCATCATTTGACCTCAGATCCTCTTGACTCCAGAGTTCATGATCTATTCATCAGCATCATAATTTCTTTTCAAAACAGCAAGACTTGTAGAAAAGCTCACACTTATCCCTTTATTAAACATGTATAAAGTATTTGCCATGTGATTTAAGCAATATAAGGAAAATAAAGATAATTCTTTAAGGGGAACTGTTAGGGAGCTGAATATAAAGGAAGGCAGTCCCAGGTAGAAAAGATAAGACATTCATATCTTAGTATGGTTAATAGGATATAAGTAATTCAGCCTATGTTACATAGCACAATTACAAGGAGGGGAAATGCTAACAAAGGAAGACTTCATGGAAAAAACAGCATTTATCCTATCTTGAGTTTCCACTGGGGAGAGACAGTATTTTAACTTAGTTTAGAGTGAAGAGAAATAAATCTCAGGCACATGCAAAGACAAGAAAGCCAAGGATATGTTCAAGTCCAATCTGACATCAACATAAGGTATATGAAAGAGAATAGAATGATACTGGAGACCAGGCTATGTGGGATTTGAGTGCTAGCTAAGAAGCTCACATCTACCTGCTTTTACCTGTGTTGGCACAGTAAATATAAGCAAATACTAAGATATGAACCATCATAGATGTAGACATAATTCTGAATGCACAAAAACCTACCCCAAAATTAGAGTACAGAATATAGAAGAAACATCTCATAGTTCTTTAGTGCTTATGACCTACAGGCTTCTACTTGGACAATTTTATTTTTATTTTTTGAGACAATTGGCATTAAGGTCACACACCTAGTATGTATCTGAGGCCAGATTTGAAGTCAGTTCCTCCTGACTCCAGGACTGGCATTCTATTCCAGTGTGCCACCTAGTGCCCCATTTTCTTAATTTTAGAGGACATAAGCTTGACCAGCAGGTTTCCTGTCTTCCTGGTTATCTTTCTTTACCTGTGATCTCTCTCTTTTAGGTTTCCAATATCTGTCTGCATCTATGAAATAATCTGTGAAGGAAAGTCAGTGAATGACTTTGTCCATTGCCTGCAGACTTATCCACACCACAAATGACTTGATGATTTGTGAGGAAGACTGGGGTGATTCCACCTATCCTAATCACTAATAAAAGGAGATAAGGCTTTAGACTATGTGACTATTTAAAATAACTACAAAAATACCTTTCACTTCAATCCAGGAGAAAAGCATTCAAGAAAGTTGTTTTCCCTAAACCAATCAATTCAGGTAGCATTTATTAAGTGTTTATGTCTGACATTGTGCCAGCTATTATAAGAAAAAGCCAACTCTCAAGGAATTTATATTACATATTGTTTAGTTATTTTCAATTCTTTATGAACCCCATTTTAAGAGTTTCCTTGACAAAGATACTAGTTTTTTTTTCCTTTACAGATGAGGAAAATGAGGCAAACACATGAGGAAACTGAGTGTCTTTCCCTGGGTCACACAACTACTAAATGTCTAAGGCTGGATATAAACTCAGAAAAAGGAGTCTTCCTAATTCCAAACTCGGCATGCTCTATCCACTGAACCACCTAGTTGCCCACTAAAAATTATAAAAACAATAACAATAACTAGCAGAGATCTTTCTGCTCTCCCTGGGGCAGGACTCAGCTGTTTGCCACACTCACTTTACAAATGTCTCAATTTATCCTCATAACTACCCTGGGAACTAGATGCTATTATTATCTTCACTTCCAGATGTTTACAGATGAGGAAATAAGAGACAGTTCACTTGTCCAAGGGTCATATAGCCAGCAAGTAATTGGAGTTGAGATTTGAAACTCAGGTCTTCCTAACTCCCTATCTAGAACTCAGTATCACCAAGCTGCCTCTAAACATAAATATTAATAGGTACAGATAAGACACATATAGAAGAATATTTTAGATAAACATTAGCAACCAGGGAATTGGGTGGCAAATGAGGGCTAAACTCTCCAAAGGCCATTTTTGATGTTTCTCCTAGGAAACAAACCTCTGAGCCTCTCCTCCTACTTTTGAACAGCGGTGGCTTGAATCTGCAGGAGTGAAAAAAGAGCCTAAGGTGGGGATACAGCTAGGTGGCACAGTGGATAAAACACCAGCCCTGGAGTCAGGAGGACCTGAGTTCAAATCTGAACTCAGACACTTAATAATTACCTAGTTGTGTGGCCTTGGGCAAGTCACTTAATCCTATTTCCTTGTAAAAAAAAAAGATCCTAAAGTGGGGAAGGAGGAGGTCAAAGTGAAGACGCTTCTAAGATTGTGTAGTACTGACTGTCCTATTCCTCACCACCAGAGGCCTTCCCCTCTGGGTTCTTTGCTCTACTTAAGGGAACTGGGGAGTTAACTATAGGCTCTTTGAAAATGGCTCCAGCCTCCACTGACGGAGTCTTCCCACTGTAGACTCCCTTGCAGGTCAATTCTATTACCTGCTAACAGATTCATATTTTTGGTGGTTTTTGTGGGGTTTAGTAACTTGCCTAAGGTCACCCACATTTTTTTTGTTTGTTTTATATGATTACAATAATCTTGTTGTAAGAGTAAACATAAACCTCCCTACCATCCCCCCCCCCCCCCCCCAAAAAAGATGAAAAACCTCAAGAAGAGAGAGGAAAAAAATGTACTTCAGTCTTGTTCGGATTCCAGTGACTCTGTCTCTGGGATGAGTTGCCTTCTTTATAATGAGTCCACCAAAGAAGTTGCTTCAATATTTTCCCCACAGTTACTATTACTAACTGTATTTCCCTCCTCTATTCCTCCCCTCTCTCTTTCCTTTCATCCTGTCTCTGTTCAGAAGTGTATTGTATCTGAATACCCTCTCTCACAATCTTCCCTCTCTTCTATCACCTATCTCCCCTTCCCTCCCCCCATTCCCCTTTATCCCATCCCTTTTCTCATTTTTTCTCTAGGATAAGATAGATTTCTATACCCTGTTGAGTGTGTATGTTATTTTCTCTTTGAGCCATTTCTGATGAGAATGAAGGCTCATTCCCCCTCACCTTCCCCCATTCCACTCCATTGAAAATTTCTTTTTGACTCTTATGTGAAATATCTTAGCCCCTTCTTCCTCTCCTTTCTCTTCCTCCCAGTACTTTCCTTTATTACCCATTGACTCCATCTTTTTATTGTTATACCATCATGTTCAGCTCCTTCCTGTGCTTTGTCTATATATGCTCCTTCTAACTGTTCTTATAAATGAGAGTTCATATGAGTTATCAATATCTTCTTCCCATGCAGCAATACAAACAGTTCAACATCATTAAGTTCCTCATAGTTAGTCTTTCTTGTCCACTCCCTCTATGGTTCACCTGAGGTCTTGCACTTGGAGATCAAACTTTCTGTTCATCTCTGGTTGTTTCAGTAGGAAAGTTTGAAAGTCCCATTTCATTGAAAGTCCATATTTTACCTTGAAAGAGGATGTTCAGTTTTGCTGGTAGTTGATTCTTGGTTGTAAATCAAGATCTTTTGCCTTCTAGAATATCATATTCCAATCCCTACGAGCCTTTAACGTAGATGCTGCCAGATCCTGTGTAATACTGACTATAGAGTCAGTTTCTGGCAGCTTTTAGCATTTTCTCTTTGACTTGGGAGTTTTGGAATTTGGCTATAATGTTCCTGGAAGTTTTTCCTTTGGGTTCTCTTTCAGGAGGTGATCAGTGAATTCCTTCAATTTCTATTTTAACCCTCTGCTTCTAGGATCTAAGGGCAATTTTGCTGTATTATTTCTTGAAAAATGAAGTCTGGGCTCTTTTCCTGGTTGAGGTTTTCAGGCAGCCCAATAATTCTTAAATTATCTCTTCTGGATCTGTTTTCAAGGTCAGTTGTGTTTCCAATGAGATATTTCACATTTTCTTCTAATTTTTGTGGGGTTTTTTGGGGACAGTTTATTTCTTCCCAAGCTCTCGCAAAGTCATCAGCTTCCCTTAGTTCTATTCTGCATTTGAAGGAGTTATTTTCTTCAGAGAGTTTTTTAAATCTCCTTTTCCAGCTGGTCAATTCTGCTTTTTAAGGCATTGTTCTCCCCATTTGCCTTTTGTATTGCTTTTTCCATTTGGTCTAAACTGGTTTTTAACATTTTCTTCAGTATTTTTTGTATTTCTTTCACCAAGTTGTTGACTTGGTTTTCATGATTTATCTGCATCACTCTCATTTCTCCTCCCAATTTTTTCTCCATTTCCCTTAATTGCTTTTCAAAGTCTTTTTTGAACCCATTTTTCTATTTCTCTTGGAGGTTTTGGATATGGAACTTTCAACTTTGTCATCTTCTTAAATCTTCCATGGGACCAAAGTAATTTTCTATGATCCAATTTTTTTTTCTTATTTGCTCATTTCCTCAGCCTATGACCAATTTACTGCACTTCCAAGGTTTTGGGGGGTTTGGGGGCAACCCACAGGGACCTTAATTGCTCCAAGGTCTTATGAGGGGGGGGTCTCTGACTACTCTCTTGACTGTGTTTGGGCCCTCCCCTCTGCCCTGCTTGGCTATGGTGACCCAGTCTGCAACCTGGATCTGAGTGTGGCAAAAAGCTGAGTCCTGCCCCAGGGGGTGCAGAGAGATCTCTGCAGTCTCCCTGGACTCCCTTATCTTCTATGGGCTGGGAGCTCTGAATGTTCTGGGTGGCTCTGTCAACTTCCATTGCAGGTTCTCACCACAGGGCTGCTCTGAGGCCAGTACTCAGCTCCACACTCACTCTGGTATGGCAGGATTCTCTCACCCCTTCCAGCTGTTCCCGATGATTAAACCACCCCCTCTGCTGTGGACCCAGGTTCCCACCCAGCTGTGCTCACTGCAACTGAGCTTGCAGCAGCTTTTCCAACCCCAAGTCCTGGTGAACAGACCTGTTCTGGAGGTCTTCTACGCTGTGTTGGACTGGGAAATTGTATCACTCAGTCTTTAGTGGATTCTGCCCCACATCTTGGTTCCACCCACCAGATTCATTTTTAATCATAAATATTTACTTTGGTGGGTATCAATCACAAATATACAAACTTACTGCCCCCAACCCATGAGAGGCATAATTCCTTTCCCGATTTGCACCTCCCCAGTCTCTGGGGAGGGGAAGGGAATTAAGTTAACCGTTTAGGAGCATAATTCCATCCCCCCAAGTCCAGCCCTACCCCACCCTCACTCCTTAGACTTGGGTCCTAGACTTCTTAGGGTTTCCATGCTAGGACAGCTGTATCCCCCCCCCATCCCCACCCGCCCCAACTGGTGTCAAGGTCTGTATAGTTCAAATGCTGAATTCTATGAGTCCTCCTGTAGCCAAAACATCCATATGGGTTCCTCAGCACCAGGGTAAGAGTTTCAGGATTCCAGAGGTTGGAGCAAAGGGCAACTTCAGTGGTGGAAGAGTTGGGACATAGCAAGGAGAATCATCAGCTTTCCCCATATCAGAGGACTGAAATAAAATCAAAGAGAGAACCTATGGGGACTGAAGGGGCTTTTTTATTGTTCTCATGTTAAAATGAGCTAATTATAGCAATAGGATGGGACAACTAAAATTATTAGTTTTAATGTTGTTTTAAAATCATATTAAAAAGTAAATACAAATTAGAATAGTCAAAGATAATCTAGGCCCATGTTAAAAGTAATATAAAGTAATTAATATAACATAATCTTAGGATAGGAATAAAAAAAGGAGATCCTATAACCACCCATCACCTGAGTTTCCCCTCTACTACTCTGAGTTACTAGTAATGAGGTTGGCCTCACCTCCCGGGGAAATGTGAATCTGGCATAGATGAACATCTCCCCCACTACTAGTTCAATGTGTAGGTACCACAGGTATCTCCTATCATAACATAGCACCCTCATAACTAAGGTTGCTACAGAAATCATCATTTGATATTTAATTTAAAATTATTTTGGGGGTGGGGGATGAGGAGAGAGTAATTTTGCATTTTAAAAGCAAAGTGGAAAAACCAAGCATGGTCAGAAGCACTAAAGCCATAACCATGAAACTTCAGGCTCCAGGGAGGATGGAGACAGATTTTTAAAAGCTATGTAAAACACAACTCAGGGAGAATGGGCAGGATGCGGCAGGTGTCCTGAAATAATCAGATTTGGGTGATTTGACCATTCCTAGCAGTTAAGGCCTCTTTTATATGCATTCCCCTTTTAAGAAAAAGCTTTGCTATTTTATTATGAGGAAGTATAGAAAGGATGCTGGGTGGTCCAATGGTTAGAGTGCTCACCTTTCTGAGTTCAAATCCAGCTTCAAACCCTTGGCTGTGTGATCTTGAATAGATCATTTAATCCTGTTTGCCTCAGTTTCCACATCTGTAAAATGAGGGAGAGAAAAAATTGACAAACCAAGAAAATCCCAAAAGGGCTTAGAAAGAGTTGGACACAATTGAAAAATGACACAAGGAAGGACCATGGGACTAAAGTGAGGCTTTAGGTGAATAAAATCCAATAATGGAAATATTTTTTCCTTTAATAAGTTTATTTTAAATGTTCATTTTTTTAAAATGTTGAATTCTGAATGATCTCCCTCCCACCAGTCCCTCCCCACCACCCATAGAGAAGGCAAGCAATATAGCAATGATTCCACATAGGTTGTGTTGCACAAAAAAAAAATGCAAAAAAAATTTAAAAAGTGAAAAACACTTTTACTTCAATTTGTACTCAGAGTTCATCAGTTCTCTCTTGGAAAGTGGATGGCATTTTTCATCTTTAGTCTTTATTGCTGGCATCAATTTCTTTCTAGCATCTCAAGGCACACAAGCCTCTCATATACACAAACCTAGGTTTAATCTTCAGAGAGGGTGATAACCTCAAGATGAGGGTTTCATCTTGTACTTGATTGCTTGAGTCATGTATTCTACTAAGAGAGCTTTGGTCATTGGCCACATCCAAAAGAACATTCCAGGTTCTACCCTTGGCTATTATGGAGAAGACAGAGGACCAAGAAGTATAGGTGTCCCTGCCAACAGAGAACTGTAGTATCACAGATCCTTGAGATGAAGTGATGAAGCAGAACACTATTAAGAGTCTAATATGATGAGGAGTCTAGTTCCTGGAAAAAAGTAATTGATATTGGGCATAAGGGGAAGAACACTAATGGAATACCATAAGACTGGACCGTTATAATTTACCTAATGTTTAAAATTTTTTTCTTTGTCAATAATGGATTGAAGAGTTTTGAAGTGGAGGGAAGAAAGACTTGGAAAGGTAAGAGGGGAAGAGATTTTGAACAGTTTTAAAAACCAGAGGATTTTGTATCTGATTCTGAAGGTGGAAAGACAGCATCTACAAAAGCCCTCTGTCCTGGGCTTGCATTTGTGATTCATTCTAGTCACCTTATTTTAGGGAGGAGGTTGACTTAATATTGAAATGTTTTTATTTTTCTGAGGAGAGAGGGAGAAGTTAGCAAAAGTATTGTTAAAAAAACTACAGAAAAGAAAAAGTCATTGAAACATATCTTTAAATGTACAGAAAGGAAAAAAAAGTTCAGATAATAAAAAGACAAGCAGGACAGCTTTGAAAGTAATAGGTTGAATTTATTCTGTCTATAAAACAAAAAAGCAAAATGATACAGAATAGAGATTTATGTTTTCATGTATAATTCTCATCTATATTTCTCTGTACATGGAAATACTAATTTTGACAATTTTATTTGGTGTTTTAAGTTCAGTTTTAAAATCTAATTTAGAAAATGCTTTTTAGATTTAACTGGATTATATTTATAGTAGTTTTTACAAAAGTATATGATTAGGGGGCAGCTAGGTGGCACAGTGGATAGAACACCAGCTCTCGAGTCAGGAGGACCTGAGTGTAAATCTGGTCTTAGATATTTAATAATTAGTTATGTGGCCTTGGGCAAATCACTTAACTCCATTGCTTTGCAAAAACACAATAACAACAAAAGTATATGATTGGGGATTAAGGACCAAAATATTTGCTAGACATATTCTTGCAAAATGGAACCCAAATACTGTGTAAAAAACACTGCATTTTGTGTAAGCCAAATGCCAAAATTGTTACAACTAATGAAAGACATATTAAGACATTTTCAAAATACTGTGATTTTATCCTATTCACACTTTGTCTGTCATATGAAGTTAACTTTCCATGTAAGTGAAACTGAAAATTTACCTGACTTTGCAGACAAGTTTGTATGCTAATCCCCAAAAAGAACTGAAAGGGCTGTAAAAAAAAAAATATTAAGAATAAAAAAACCAGGAATAGATGGATGGTTGTCAAATTTTAAAATTAATTTTTTTCAAGAAATCTTAATTAAATCTTAATTAAAGGGGCAGCTAGGTGGCGTGGTTGATAGAGCACCAGCCCTGGAGTCAGGAGTACCTGGGTTCAAATTCAGCCTCAGACACTTAATAATGACCTAGCTGTGTGGCCTTGGGCAAACCACTTAACCATATTTGCCTTGCAAAAAACCTCAAAAAAAAAAACTTAATTAAGAAGCTTTGGGATTATCCACTGGCATTTTATTGGGAAAATTTTTAACAGTATTCATGGCATGTACCAGAGGAAATGGTAATAAAGGCAATTGTTTACTTTTGTATTGAGTACTCTATCAACAAGCAGTTATTAGGCACCCACCAAATTCCAAGCCCTGTATTCCTGATGAAAAAGATTAAACATAATTGGGAAACATTTCATGGGCATATCATGAAAAGACACCATGCAGATAATATAACTTTAAATTTTGTCCTTTACTATAAAATGTATATGACTTTCTATGGCTTTGTGGTAGAGATTTCTTTTGAAACTTGGGTAAAAATGGAAACATATTCCAGGTAATTCATGTACAACCAGAAGAGTAGAAATATTAAATGTATCATTTTCAGATCATAATGCAATAAAATTACATAGAAACAGATTAAAAATTGTAATGAGTAAGTCAGAGAGTAAATCATAAAAATAATCAATAATTTCAATCAATAATTTCATGAAGAGAATGACAACAATGAGATAACATTCCAAAATTTAAGGGATGCAACTAAAGGAATACTTAGGGTCTAAACATTTACATCAATAAAATGAACAAAATGATGAATTTAGAAGGAATTGAAAATCCTGAAAAATCAAAGGAGAGAGTAATAAAATTAAAAGTAAAAAAAACCTAGGAGCTGGTTTTATGAAATAGAACCCCAATAAAATATACAAACAATTCGTTAATTTGATTTTAAAAATTACTAATATTAAAAATGAAAAGGGAGGGGCAGCTAGATGGATAGTGGATAGAGCACCGGCCTTGGAGTCAGGAGTATGTGAGTTCAAATCTGACCTCAGACACTTAATAATTACCTAAAAAAAAATTGAAAAGGGTGAATTCAGTACCAATGAAGATGAAATAGAAGCAATTATTAGGAGCTATGCTCAATTAATCTAACAATGGTAAGTAAAACAGACGAATATTTACAAAATATAAATCTTCCAGATTAACAGAAGAGGAAATAGAATACTTAAATAATCCATTATTGTTTTTGTTTTGTTTTATTTTCTTGCGAGGCAATGGGGTTAAGTGACTTGCCCAGGGTCACATAGTAATTGTCTGGAGCTGCATTTGAACTCAGGTCCTCCTGACTCCAGGGCCGGTGTTCTATCCACTGCGCCACCTAGCTGTCCCTTAAAGAATGGATTCTTAGATTCTTAGAAAAAGAAATTGAAGAAGCCATCAATGACTCTCCCCAAGAAAAAAATCAGAACTTGATCTCTACCAAACATTTAAAGAACAATTAATTCCAATACTATTGGAATAATAGGCAAAAAAAAAGTCCTTCAAAATTCCTTTTCTGACATAAATATTTTTCTGAAACCTAAACCAGTAAGAGCAAAAACAGACAAAGAAAACTATGGACCAATTTCCCTAATGAATATTGATTCACAAATCTTAGATTAAAATAATAGCAAGGCAAGTCTTAATGGAGGATTGGTTTAATATTAGGAAAACTATCGGCATAATTGACTATGTCAATAACAAAACCAACAGAAATCATCTCAATAAATGCAGAATAAACTTTTGACAAAATAGAACAGATATCCCTATTTAAAAAAACCTCCATTAGAAAGCAAAGGAATAAATGGAGTTTTCCTTAAAATAAAAAGTAGTATCTATCTAAAACCATCAACAGCGTATAAGTTAGAAGCCTTGCTAATAGGATCAGGGGTGAAGCAAGGATGTCACAATTAGCTAATATTGTGCTAGAAATAGTGCTGGCTATAAAAATTAGAAGAAAAATTAAAGGATTTAGAATAGGCACTGAGGAAACAAAACTATTACTCTTTGCCAATGATATGATAATATATTTAGAAAAATCCCATAGAATCATCTAAAGAAATGGTTGAAATAATTAATTTTAGCAAAGAAGCAGAATATAAGATAAAGGCCACATAAAACATCAGTATTTCTATATATTGCCAACAAAGTCCAGCAGCAAGAAACAGAAAGGTAAAATCCCATTTAAAATAATTGTAAACAATACATAACACTTGGTAGTCTGGTGGCCAAGACAAACCAGGACAAAATGAACAAAATTATGAAACACTTTTCATACAACTAGTCAGATCTGAACTGGAAAAATATTGTTCATAATTAGGCTAAGCCAATATAATCAAAATTCAGTGCCATATCAATCAAACTTACCAAAATTATTTTTTATAGCTTAGAAAAAAATAACAAAATTGGGGCAGTTAGGTGGTGCAGTGGATAGAGAACCAACCAGCCTGGGAGTCAAGAAGACATAAGTTCAAATGCAGCCTCATATTCTTAATTATTACCTAGCTATGTGACTTTGTGCAAGTCACTTAACCCCATTGCTTTGCAAAAACTAAAAAAAAAAACCCAAGGAAAATAATGGAAAAAATATGAAAGAAGATGACCTTGGCTAGTCATATTAGATTGCAAACTGTATTGCATTCAAAACAATCTCTTTCTGGCTAAGAAATAAGAGAGGTGGATCAGTGGAATAGATTAGGAACACAATATACAATAGTAAATTAGCATAATCTTCTGTTTGATCAACCCCAAAATCTAAGCTCTTGGAACAAGAACTACTATTTGACAAAAGCTTCTGGAAAAACAGTAAAACAATTAGTCATAAACTAGACATAGACCAATATCTTGTATTGTATATCAAGGTAAGGTCAAAATGAGTACATGATCTGGACATAAATGGCAATGCCATAAGCAAATTAGAAGAGCATGGAATAGTTTACCTGGTCAGATCTATGGATTATGGAAGAAATGGACCAAATAAGATGGAGAGCAATACAAGATATAAAATGGCTAATTTTGATTATATTAAATTAAAAGTCTTTTGCACAATGTAGCCAAGATTAAAAAGAAAGGAGAAAATTGGGGGGGAGAGGATTTTACAGCAAATGTCTCTGATAAAGGTTATTTTTCAGACAAAAAATATCAATAGTGACTAAAGAAATGCAAATTGAAAATCTGAGATCCTACTCATATTCATCAGACTGGAAAAGGAAAATGATATATGTTGGAGGGGAATATAGGAAGACTGGGATCTTAATGCACTATTGGAATTGATTCTACCATTAAAGAGAGTAATTTGGAACTCTGCCCAAAGGGCTATAAATATGTGCATACTTTTGATACCACTGAGATTTAAATTAAAAAAAAAGGAAAAGGACCTCTTTATACAAAAAAAAATTGATTAGAGAAATGCAAATTAAAACAGCTATGAGGTATCACCTCATACCTATCAGATTGGCTAAGATGACAAAAAAGGAAAATGATCAATGATGGAGAGGTTGTGGGAGGACTGTGACATTGATGCATTGCTGGTGGAGTTGGGAAAGGATCCAACCGTCCTGTGAAGCAATGTGAAACTATGCCCAAAGAGCAATAAAACTGTTCATACCCTTTGATCCAGCAATTCCAATTCAAGGCCTATATCCAGAAGAAATCATAAAAAAATGGGTAAAGTCCTATATGTTCCAAAATATTCGTAGCAATTTTGCGAATTGGAAAATGAGGGGACATACCCATTAATTGGGGAATAATTTGAACAAGTTATGGCATGTGAATATTATGGAATACTATTGTTCTAAAGGAAAACACGAATGATTGGACTCTTGAGAAGCATGGAATGACTCACGGGATCTGATGCTGAATGAAAGGAGTTGAATCAAGAACAATGTACATGTTAACATCAACATTGTGAGATGATCAACCCTGATGGAGGCAGCTGTTCTCAGCAGTTCAGAGAGCTAGGACAACCCTATTAGACCAGCTATGGACAATGCTATCCCCATCCAGAGGAAGGAAAAACAAAACAAACAAAACCCTACATAATATGAATACTACATTCACTTTTTAAATAATTTCCCTTATGTACTTCTTTCCCTTAATCCTAATTCTTCATACCGAAAATGACTAATGTGTATGTATAATAGTAGCCTGTTTGCTGTTGAAGGGAAGGAGGTGGGAGAGAGGGTGGAAGGAAATTTTGTAACTTAAGATGAATGGATGGATGAATGTTGAAAAACTTTTGTAACATGTGTTTGGAAAAATGTCAATTAAAATATTTATAGTAGCTCTTTATGGGGTGGCAAAGAACTTAGAAATTGAGGGAATGACTATCAATTGGGGAAATGGCTGAACAAGTTATGGTAAATGATTGTGATGTAATATTGTTGTGCTATTAGGGATGATTGTGCTATAAAGAAAGATGCTTTCAGAAAAGCATGGACTTACATGAATTGATGCAGAATGAAGACAGAACCAGGAGAACATTGTACACAGTAATAGGATGATCAACTGTGAATTACTTTTTTCAGAAATAAAATGATCTAAGACTTATGATGAAAAAATGCTCTCCATTTCTAGATAAAGAACTGATAGTTTGAATGTGTACTATTTTTCACTTTTTGTTTTGTTTTAGCTCCCCCCACAACATAATTAACTAATATGTGATGTTTTGAAGATGACACATGTATAATCTCTAAAATTGTTTGCCTTCTCAGGAAGCAGGAAGAAAATTTGGAACTCAAAATTTTCTTTTACATGTAGTCATGTAATTGGAAAAAATAAGATTTTTTTTTACTTTTTCTGTAAAAACAGATTTTTTGCTTTAATTAAATTTCTCTGAAGAATAGTATTCATCTTTAATGTTGTCCACTTCTCATTTATAAATTGTAAAAACAGATTTTGCTTTAATTAAATTTCTCTGAGGAATAATGTCTATTTCTCATTTATAAAAGCATAATACCTTCTCACTTGGAAGCTGTGTTCAACTTGGACCTCCAATGGGGTTCCTACTCTCACCGGTTTCTAGGATCCCTTCTAGTTCATACTCCTGAAACTACAACCCATGAAACTCCCACTACTGAGTTTTAACAATCAGTAGCCACAATTAGGTCAAAGCAAAGGCCTTTACTAAAATGACATAGTAATAAACGTAGCTATAAAACATTCTCCCTATAAACATGGAGCATCATCATAGCATCTATGGATAAAATAGTGGGTGCTGGGGAACAAATGTGGGAAACACATGTGATCAAGAGAATTCATACCTCTAGTACTGTAAGACCCTCAAGCCCTCACACTTCTTACTAGGAGTAGCATCTCTGTGGGGCACCTGAAACTCTTGTTCTACACAGCTCATTTCTAAATGTCAGCCTTTTCCAGTACCCAAGGTTCCAGTCCTTGAAGCTCTTTTTCTGCCCTCAACTGTCTTCCCCTTACTAGATGTGGTGTCTCCTATTAGACAAGTCTAATTATCTCTTTCCTCAATGGGGGAACAAATGGTGGGGATACTGCTCCCTGCTTTGAACTTCAAACTTTCTCCAGGGTCTGACCAATTTAACTTTTGAAAGGCTCTCAGGAGTGAAATCAATCTTTTCCTAGCCAATGATCAGTTGTCCTAATGGATCAGGGAAAAAAAATCTTTTTAAATTGTATAAAGGGATAATAGGATATTTATACTTTCTTACTTTTTTATTTAAAAGGGTGGGGGATAGAGGGAGAGAGAGAAAATTCCTCAATTACAAAAAAGGATATTTTAGCTTTTCAGATTGTGTTGAAGTTGAAGATAACATGCATCATCTTCTCTTTTAGTATTGATTTTGTACTTTGTAATAACCAAAGAACCAATAGCATTTAGACAGCTAATCTGAAATGACAATGATAGTGGTTCCCATTTTTTTAAAGATATAATTTCAATTTTTCTGTTGTTCAATGCTAATGAACTCCAGTAGCCTGTTACTATCTTTTAATAACAACTACTCACAGTAGGGAGTGGTGAGTCTTTGCTTTCCTCACAAAGTAAAATAAATGTTGACTTAGTTTGGAGGAGCTTATTAAATTTTTCACATTTTCCCCTACTCTTCTATATTAGTGCAGAAACTAATTAATCTGCAATGGTAATATTTTGACTTATACAGATTTGCCATTCTACAAATGAAAATCATAGGGTCTTAGAGTTAGCTCTTAAAAGTTGAAAAAATTAAAGCTGAGAAGTAAACTTGTTCAAAGTCATTAAAAGGAAGAATCATTCTTTCATGAAGGTGAACAGTCCATGTGTATTTCCATGAAGGTGCTGAACAGTCCATGTGTATTTAAAGTTACACAAATATCTATAGGTCAACCAGAAAGTTCTATGTAAATACATATGTTAGCAAAATGAAATATATTTATGACTCCTGGATGAGAATACTTGGATACACATTTTATTCAATAACACAGTGTCCAGGACAGAAT
This sequence comes from Macrotis lagotis, assembly GCF_037893015.1. NCBI lineage: Eukaryota > Metazoa > Chordata > Mammalia > Peramelemorphia > Peramelidae > Macrotis > Macrotis lagotis. Next base: position 581,590,867 of record NC_133658.1, read on the forward strand.
CAGGGACGTGTGTCTCATAGAATTAATTTCATTTCAACAAATATGCTAGAGACAAGATGATTCATTTTATCAGATACAATGGTGAAATTCCAAGATAACTTTTTGCTGAGAATATCTGAACACAGAAGTCCATTACTGGAACAATCATATCTTAGAACCAATTTAAATATTACTAAATATACAAGGCAAAGCCCTATGTATGCTCACCTTTAAAAAAAAATCACCTTCCATAGCTGTGAAATTTGGCCTAGCTTGGCAAGAAAATCAGAAAAAATGTTCATAATCCAAGTGATTCAGCAATAGATGGGATTCCAGCAATTGTATCTAGTACTGTATCCAGTAATTGCATTCCAGTATTGCATCCCAAATACATTTTCTCCTCTTAGAACACAGGATGCCTTAAATTTTATTGACAGGAAAATCAAATAATTACACAAGAACAGACAATTTAAAAGCCATAGTCTAAACATATAAAGGGCAGTGTGAACATACCTGTACAACAAAATAACATCATCTTTACTCTTACATCTTTGCTATATTGTTGCCTAACAACCACTAGTTTTCTTAAATTGCATTATCAACAGTTTTTGTATTTTGATATTAACATAATTTAACACCCAAGGCCATGGTCAGACTTCCAAATCAAAAGGTATTTTGAATTCCTGCCATTTTCACCTACCACATAAGACTTTCCCATTAATGGCAGAAAAATGTGCTTGAAAAGTGAACACCAAGTACTTTGGGTTCCATTCTCTTCTTATACTCCTGCTTAAAAGGGGAAAAAAAATCAGGCCCAAAGTCAGACCATCAGTTATATATGATTTATTTTTATTTAAAGTCTGAGGAGCCAGTTCTCCAGCCCAGAGCACAAAGAATTCTGAGGAGAACTTTATAGCATTTCAGTGGGCAAGTCACCTTCTATTGAAGCAGAAGAGTGAAAAACAGTAGTGGGGTAATGCTGGATGAAACTATCCCAGGCCCATTTCACAACACAGTTGGGAATGACAGTGGACAGTCCCTATGAAATCAGCAGGAGAACCCAGATCACTGACACTTTAGCTTATGGTTTAGGAATGTTCTAGAACCATTCCTTGTGGTGTAAGCATTGCTTGCATTTGTATTCCTTATCCAGATTTTTTAAACAAATGATGAGGCTTAGGAAATACAAGATGCAAGTTACTTTCTAATTTATTTTTATTATGTCAATGTTACAGATACATTTTATCCACAAATATCTTAAATTTACAGTTTCCAATAGTTAGCCCTTAAATCTTTGATGTTTTTAAAAAAAGCAAACATAAGTTAGAATAATTTACCCCAAATGTAATTACCCCCAAAAAAGTAAACAATCTTGTTGAAGGTAAGTCTGTTACCTCTTCAAAACAATCCTTGGTCTGTACAACAATCTTCATTAAAATGCTGACATTTTTCTGCATTGTCAGAAAGGACTTGGCACGAAAGGCTAGTACATCTCAAGCAATGGGGTCCGCAGCACCTCTACAGGAAGCACATACTCTTCCTCCTGCTCAGTTGCTAATAATCTTCCTTCTTCCCATTCCATTTCTAAGAACATCATGATTGAAAGAACAGCGCTATAAAACCAACAGCGTGCTTTACCAAACACAGCATGCAATTCCAGAAATGGGATGCAGAACCATTCCTGTTCTGTGGATGCTTCAAAGTTGTAAGGTACATGAGGAAGCTGGATTATGAAAAGAACAGATGACTCATTCATATTTACCAGCGTGTTTGTGTGTGTGTGTGTGTGTGTGTGTGTGTGTGTGTGTGTGTGTGTGTGTGTGTTTGTGTGTGTTCTCAATATTCACAGGGTTAATTTTGAACATTCCAATTGTGAAATATCCTGGTGAATCTTATTTTTTCCTCTAAAATTATTTTGAAAAGGATCAAAAATTCCTTTGTTATAACTTTTAAACAAAGAAGTCCAGTTGGTAGCTAAAAATAAATGTTTATGTGTATGTTTTGTGACATAGAGATAATTCTATCTGGGCAGCAGAGGGAATTATGTTCAAATTTTCTATCTAAAAATCTATCCAAAAAATGAAATGGTGCCTTCTGAGGTAGTGAATTCTCTGTCATCAGAAATATTCAAGCAGCAGTGGGGATAACCACCTGAAAGAGATGTTAATAGTGGAATTTCTGCCCTGGGAAGGGGGTTGGACTAGATGACCTTTAAAGATTCTTTCTATACCTGTTTGTTTCTCCAAAATTCAACTCAAGTCTGTTTCCTGAAATGGCTTTTATTTCCTATGAATTCTGTTCTTTAAAACCTGAGACATTTTTTTACCTCATACTTTGAATGATTTAGAAGTTAACAGGAGTAAAATGAATCTACGACTGCATGGAAAACTGAGGTAGTCAGTTTCACAAGGATATTTCCCTTCCTGAGTCAGAGAGCAGTTCAATTCATCCTTTGCTGCTCTCTCCTCTTCTCCCCCTTTTCATTACGGCAGCAACCTTCTCATCCGACTTGCTATTTCCATAGTAACTTGGTTTTGTCTTTTCTAATATGAAACAACCTACCATGTTTTCCATAGGAGCTGAGTCATTTATAATTTTTCTAACTTTGAGAATTTCTAGCCCCCAAAGGAAATATTCTCACAAACCTGAACTGAAATATCAGGTTATTAAAACCATTCTTTATTTCATTGCTACTACTCCAGCAGATGAAGAAATGTTTCTTAAAACATCCCTAGAAAAAGCTATAGGGTTAATCAGTCCGCTAAACACAGTTGCCACATCTTCTACAATTAGCAGAACACAATGCAAAGTGATAACCACTTTTCAAGCTATTGTCTGACAAGAGGAAAACACCAATACAGCTCATTATTTATGAAGTCAAGATGCTCTACCCCAAGCTTATCAAGGTTCATATTTGTGCAGAGACAACACTAGGTTACCAGATTGCAAATGTAATAAATATACATAGAAGTAAAAATGTCAGCTATATTATCAAGAAAGCAGTTAGTGCAAATATAATTATATTAAGAAAAATAAACTAAGATATCTTTCAAGTATAAAAGCACCATGCTCTGAAACAATGCTCCCAAAATCTTTTACTGTACAACAGTCAGAAGAGAACAATACCTACCCTTGTGAGTCTAATATATTTTTAATTATAAAATTTTGGCGAAATTGTGTTGTCCAGTTCAAGTGATTCCTGAATCACTATAGATAATTGACTTCAGTCAATTCTCAGTCATTTTCTTTTAAAAATAGATAAGTAAAGCTTCCTTGTGTACTGACCTCCCTGAAGTGCATGTGCCTATCGGGGTAGACTAAAAACTTAGCTTGTGTGCTTCCTAAACACTGCCCTTGTACTGGTCTGTCATTTGCAGCAGAGTCCCAACAAGAACGCGTTATGGTGTTCCACACCTGGGTCAAGGCTGCTGGGAAATTCAGCACCAGAGACTAGGATCTTCCTGATAGCAGCAACTGAGGGGGTGGCCACCCCAGCCTTGCAAAGAGTAAGGGAAACTTTACAGCAAAGGGTCTGGGGAGGAGAGATTCATGTTGTCCCCCTTCCAACATGGGACACAAAAGAGCTTTCCTTCAACAGAGATATAAAAAAAATACGTTCTTTTTTTAGGCTGGTATCAGTTATTTCTGGGCATTAATATACAAATTAAGGACAAGCACTGCCCAGCTAAGGCTTATTGATGTAGCCTGCCAAAGCTATTTGTATGTCTGGACTACTTTTTTGTACTATATTATTAATAATTGGTCATATTCTCTCCCCAACCAGCAGTTAGGATACACATGTTCTCTGGGAAGTACAAGGGCTGCTTTGTGTTTGTATTGTGTTTGTATTCTTAATGTCTATCAAAACTCCCTTGCACATGTACTGAATAAACTGGATAGTTTCAGGACCCAGACTTGGAGTCCCCAACTGTCTCATAAGGACAGTCCTCAAAGAAATGCTCAAGGAGCTTTCCCTTTTCCTTGGAGATGTGATGCTAGGGAGAGACTCCTAATACCCACCTCATGTGGCAGACAACCCTAAGATGTCTTCCTGTCCATGGTCACTTGGGCCCACCTATGTAGTCCTCAGACAGATAGTCCCTTCCCTATCCCTGTCCCGAGTAGAGCTTTCTCCTTAACCCTGGCTGGCTTGGGCCACAATGGGAGCCTTCTGTTACTGTTAGGACAAGATCTATCAACATCCTTGCCTACAAAAGCTCTGGGTCTTCTCTTTCCTTAGCGCTGTGATTAGATATTAGATTCCAAAGGTTAAAAAGAAAAGTCAAAAAACCCTAAACTTCAGAACCTTTCATCAGGAGTACTGGATAAATGTAATTCAGTTCAGATATTAGTTTGAAAAAGGTAGGCATGATTAAGTCACAATGAAATTGTTTAAATAAAGCAATGAATGTCACCGAGTACAGTGATGGAAAGGATGATCCCATAAACAGCATGAAACTCAAAAGATCCATAAGTCAAATAAGAGTTCACAATTTTGAAAAAAAAGCTCACAGGATTCAAAAGAATTTAGGATTTTTCAACAACCTGCTGGTGGGTGACCAATCTACTGCTTCACTGGCAGCTGATCTTGTCCATGATTTCTGACAGCAAACTCTGAGGTATGTAATTGGTCTAATGATTCATTAGTCACCCCAAGGACATTTTCAGAGGGATGATCACTGGTCCTGAAACACGAATGGACTTGGCAACTGGTAAGATCCCTCTCCTTCTCAGTGCTTGGTTAATCATAGCTCTGGGGTGGAGAGAAGGTCCTCAAGCTTCAGCGTGTTTGGCAGGCTGTCCCCTGTCTACATTATGTGCTATGACCAAGGAGGACAACAGAGAAGAGGTTCATGGGGGATCCATCTTTTGACCACTAATGCAAAACACACAGAAGGAACCCAGCCAGAAGAGGAAACAGGTTCGCCAGCAGCAGCCAGAGTGTGACCACCAGACTGGAGGAGCAGGAGCAGAGATCTAGAATGCAAAATACGAGAGTCATACTGTATGGTTAGACAGATGTCTCACATATATTTGTACAATCACTTAAAATGATAAATCATTAAAAAACTATCTCATCGAGTTAATACCCAGAGTCAGGCCTCAGAAAAAGTGTGAAGGGAAACTTATTTTTCACCTTCCTTTTCTGTCCTTTGAATGACCAATCACCCTCATCTATTTTGGACATCATTCAAATGTCAACCAATCCACAAAAGACTGCTCCTTGATAACAGATTGCCTTCTAGAGGGTGTCTGAGGCCTAAAAACCTTGTGCAAAAGAAATTCTAAAGGAAATAACTTTCTAATACAGAAAATTAACAGAGTCAAGATGTATATTTAACAAAATAACTAGTCATAAAATTAAGGCACAAAAATCTACATTTTTATTTACTATTAATAAAGATCAAGAAGATATAAAAAAAGATTAATTTTAAAAGATTATGGCTAACTGGATATCTGGAAATTGACCCTACTTAAGAATATACTGGTTCAACTATTGTTCTATTAGAAACCAGGAGGGATGGGAATTCAGGGAAGCCTGGAGGGATTTGCATGAACTGATGCTGAGTGAGATGAGCAGAACCAGAAAAACACTGTACACCCTAACAGCAACATGGGGGTGATGTTCAACCTTGATGGACTTGCTCATTCCATCAGTGCAACAATCAGGGACAATTTGGGGCTCTCTGAAATGGAGAATACCATCTGTACCCAGAGAAAGAACTGTGGAATTTGAACAAAGACCAAGGACTATTACCTTTAATTTAGGAAAAAAAAACACCTGATACCTTATTATCTGATCTTGCTATCTCTTATACTTTGTTTCTCCCTTAAGGATATGATTTCTCTCTCATCACATTCAATTTGGATCAATGTATACCATTGTAAACAATGTGAAGACTAACAGACTGCCTTCTGTGGGGGGTGGGGGGAGGGAAGCAAGATTAGGGGGAAAATTGTAAAACTCAAAATAAATAAAATCTTTATAATTCAAAAAAAGAATATACTAGTTCAGGAGAACAACCATAAAACTATAATTAATTAAAAGAATACTGAAAATGGAAGGGACATGTTTAAGACTGATTCTAATGGAGAAAAAAATGTCACTCTCCAAATTAATTTATATGTTTACTGAAAAACCAATTTAATCAATTGAGGAATACAAAGAAACATGGAAAGATCTTTATGAAACAATACAAAGAAAAAATCAAAACCCAAAGAATGGAATATAAGCTAAATATAATCAGATAAGAACAAAAGTGGGAATAAATTCATAAAACTTAATGAAATTAATGGATAGAATAAACATTAATGCAGACTTGAAGTTGCTTTGACATTTTATACATTGAAATTAATTTAAATGTAACTTAAGTATCAATTTTTATTCCAAGAAAATATTCAATTTTAAAAATGAAATATCTCGAGCATCACAAAGGGTAGGTGGATATGGAGTATATAGTTATCTGAAAGAAGTATTAATTGATCTGGGCTAGGAGGAAACAAAGTAATAATTAAAACACTACTAGACACTGCCTGCAACCAGGGCTAGATAGGTCTAGAGGCACAGTGTCACAGGGTTTCAGGTCAGAAATGAAGGTGGCTTGATCATTAGAAATGACATTGAAAAAGGCATCTGCTTTACCTAATCCAGAAAGTGCCACTAGTCATTCCAGCTGATTGGCAGCTGAAACCTATCCTCCTCCATAGCCCCAGGGCCTCCCTCCCCTGGTTCTTTCGAGGTCATCCCCTAGTCCCTCCAGCTCCCTGCCTAGGAATCTGGGGATCATTACCTTTAGCTCTTCCTCCCTCTCACTGCCTACTAGATATCTAGTCTGCCACCAAGGGCTGTTCATTGTGCCTTCTCCTCAGCATATAGCTTGCCTATTGATGATTACCTGAAGCCAGTTTCTAGATCACTCCAAGCACTACCCTTGTTTAATCCACCACAGAAGTACATTTAAATTGGATGGTAAGAGAAGCTGGCTTTCTCTCTTCTTCACCCTAGCTTCACCCTGCAAGGATGGGGTGTCTATGTCATATGGCTCCATTAAGCCAATCCTTATATAAGGGTGGCCTTTCCCCCCCCTCACATTCATTCAGCATAGCCAGGTCTCCGGGCTATTTCCCCTTTCACTTTCCTTTTCCCTCAGGCACCTGGTCTGGTCCTTTGCAATTTAACCTGTCCTCAAACTGCTTACTGACTCTCCAGAAGGAGAAAAGCTTTAAATCTGTCAGCTTTGTAGGTTTGTAATCCTGAGCTTTTTTTTTTTCAGATTTTTCAAGGCAATGGGGTTAAGTGGCTTGCCCAAGGCCACACGGCTAGGTAATTATTAAGTGTCTGAGGCAGAATTTGAACTCAGGTACTCCTGACTCCAAGGCCAGTGCTCCATCCACCGTGCCACCTAGCCTCCCCAATCCTGAGCTGTTTTAAAACTAGAGCTATATGTGAATTCTTCAACCTTCAAGATCTCTCAATCTTAAATTGGTGACACCAATCCTTCAACAACATCTCCATGCTCATAAGCTACCACCCTCTTCCAGGTCTTCTTCACTTCTCTGCAACAACTGCTCTCATCAGTCTTTTTCCTTCCAGTCTTTCCCACCTTCAAACTTTTTCTCCAACTTCCAAACTGTTCCTGAAGCAGAGATCTGCCCAGGCAGTCCTGGTTCCCTCCTGCCTCACCAGGGACTTCTGAGTCTTTTGTAGGCTAGCTCCAGCCCCACTTACAGATGATAGCATTCTCCTTGTCGGCTTCAAGTTCTACCAGAGGCCACCCATCCTTCTCCGAAGCATTACCCTCTCTCTTCCACGCCTCTGCTGGAAAAAATCCTCACCTTCGCCTCTTCCGCAATGGGGACACCTTCCATTGGGCAGTCTGTGTCTTGATTCCTTGAATTATGAGTGTTTTGTCCTCTTTGAATCATCTCTTATGATTCAAACAACATGTCTGCCACCTTCATTCTCAACGGAAGGGAAATTTGTCGACTACAGGACCTGTTTCCCCATCCATTTTGTATCCTGGAGCCTTTGAGTAGTAGTAGGAACTTAATAAATACTCTGGGTGCAAAATGGATTTGTTTCTGAGAGTAAGAACAATTTTCTTTCTCCAATTAATCTAGTTTGCTCAAAGTGAAAAAAAGCATTGGATGTAAATTCAGAGGACTATTTTTCCAAACTTTGTTCCTCCTTCCTACTGAGAACCCAAGCCAGGGGAAAAAAAATCCCAAAACTCAGTGACCTAGGATTTTCAAAGAGGAGAAAAGAAAATCAAATCAGAATATGAAGTTAGGATGAGAAACCCCTGAATTCTGGTCTGAATCTACTCCTCAATTTGATGGTGTCTGCAGAGTAGATATCAAAAAAATTAGATCCTTATTTTTGCTTGTAGTTGAGAAACACAATAAGGATTTAACTTTAAGGTTATAACATCTTAAAAATCTACATACAATATATATAAGTTGCTCCAAGAAGTGTCAATCTTATGTGGGTACGTCTTTTTCTAGGTCTCTTTTCCTGTGAGAATGTATTTCCCACTCTTCCCCATCACAGCTAGTCATAACACAGTATTAGGGTAGGTATATATTTTTTAAAAAATGCTTATGTTAAAAATAGTGGTTTATGGGGTGTCTAGGTGGCACAGTGGATAGAGCACCGGCCCTGGAGTGAGTAGTATCTGAGTTCAAATCCAGCTTCAGACACTTAATAATTACCTAGCTGCACGGCCTTGGCAAGCCACTTAATCCCATTGAAGCCACTTAACCCCATTGCTTTGCAAAAACTAAAAAAAAAAATGCTTTAGATTCTATAATTTTATGTTCCATGCAGTTTGATAATTTTAAAGGTAGATGATAAGAAATTTTCTTTTAAGTAAAAGGTGTTTTGGGAGTACTTCTGTGGTTGAATTTTAGTCTCTGGGGGGTCAGGAGATCTTAATAGACTAGGCTTTCAAAGTCTTATCTATTTTCTAGACTCTTGGGTTCCAAGGTCAGTGAAAATAATTTAACAGAACAAAGAATGAGAATCTGGCAAAAAGATTTTCCACCTTTTTTTTTTGGTTTTTGCAAGGCAATGCAGTTAAGTGACCAGGGCCAGTGCTCTATCCACTGTACCATCTAGTTGCCCCCCCATCTATTTTTTTTTTTAGGTTTTTGGGTTTTTTTTGCAAGGCAATGAATGGGGTTAAAGTGGTTTGCCCAAGACCACATAGCTAATTATTAAGTGTCTGAGGCCGGATTTGAACTCAGGTCCTCCTGACTCCAGGGCCAGTGCTCTATCCACTGCGCCACCTAGCTGCCCCATCCCCCCATCTATTCTAAGAATTCTCAACACTACCTATCAGATTGGTTAATATTACAGAAAAGAAAAATGATCAGTGTTGGAAGGGATGTAAGAAAACTGGGACACTAAATCACTTTTGGTGGAGTTGTGAACTGATCTAACCATTCTGGTAAGCAATTTGGATCTATGCCCAAAGTGCTATAAAATTGGGCATACCCTTTGATTCAGCAATACCTCTGCTGTGTCCCAGAGAGATCATAAAAAAAGGGGAAAAGACCAACAGGTACAAATTTTTTTTTTTGTGGCAAAGAATTGTAAATTAAAAGGATGACCATCAATTGGGGAATGGATAAACAAGTTGTAGTATATGAATGTAATGGAATATTATTGTTTTATAATTAATGATAAGCAAAGAGATTTCAGAAAAACCTGGAAAGACTTACTTGAAATGATGCTGAGTGAAGTGAAAAGAACCAGAAGAATATTGTACCCAGTAACAGCAACACTGTTTGATGATCAACTATGATGGACTTAGCTCTTCTAAGCAATACAGCGATCAAAGACAATTCTAAAAGACTTGTGAAATGCCATCCACATCCAAAGAAAGAACTATGGAGTTTGAATATAGACCAAAGTACTTTTTTTTTTAATTTTAGAAAGGTTTTATTTATTTTGAGTTTTACAGTTTTTCCCCCAATTTTGTTTCCTTCCCCCCACCCCCCCACAGAAGGCAGTTTGCTAGTCTTTACATCATTCCCATAGTAGGTATTGCTCTAAGTTGAACGTGATGAGAGAAACCAAAATACTTTTTAAAAAGTGTTTTTTTTAACTCATTTCTTTCCTTTTGTTCTGATTCTTCTCTCACAACAAGCCAATATACAAAAATGTTTAATATGATTGTAAATAGATAACCTATATCAGGGTTGCTGCCTTGGGGAGGAGGAATAGAAGGGAGAGAGAAAAAGTTGTAACTCAAAATTACAAAAATGAATATTGGAGGCCAGCTAGGTAGTACAGTGGATAGAGCACTGGCCCTGGATTCAGCAGGACCTGAGTTCAAATATGACCTCAGACGCCATGACAAATGCAGATTTCTGAATCATACTGAATAATGTCCATATTTTTTAGCACAAAAGTTTTTGAAAGGTTCTGAAATAAGTCAAAATATGTTTTAATTTAAAAAAATTGACTTTAATTCAATTTGTTAGAAATTGAACTATCTCTACCATTCCTTTTAACCAAAGTCCTTTCAAATCAAGTCATTTAACCCCATTGCCTTGCACAAACAAAAAAAAATAATGAAAACTATCTTTACAAATAATTGGGGAAAAAATACTATTAAGAATTTTAAGTATGGGGTAGAGCCAAGATGTGTCTTAGGTTCTCTCTCATAAAACTTATAAGCTAAGGACTCTGACTAAATTTTCGAGAGACAGAACCCACAAAGGGACCAAGTGAGGCAGTTCTCCTACTCAAGGTAACCTGGAAAAGAGCAGAAAAGCTCTGCTCCCTGAGGTAGGAAGGGTGGCCCACCAGAGGGGCGGCCCACCAGAGCAAAAGAAGTCAGCCTCCTGGAGGCAGCCCCAGGGCACTGGGAGCACCAGCTCACAGCAGCAGGGGAGTTTCCTGAGCTACGCCCAGGGGAGCACCGGGCACAAAGTGGGGGAACAGCGGGGGACCTCTGCCAGAGCGAGCACTTGGAGCCCAGCCCTCAGGGCACACAGGGAGCAGCATGGTCTTTCTCCAGACCTGATGCAGGAAACAGAAGCAGGCAGAGCCTGTAAGCAGGAGCCCCCAGGGCATGAGCCCATTGAGCTGAGGGAGGGGAGTGAAGAGAGACTGCAGAGCTCTTCTGTCCTCTGCCTCTGGAACAGGACTCTGGGGCTCTGACCACATTCAAATCCTGATCCCAGTCTAGGCCCCACAATGGAACAGCAGGGCCCCCCACCTCGGCCCTGCAGGGCAGTGGGATTCGGGTGGCTTGCATGTCACATGGCTGGGTGATTGTTGGGTGTACGGGCTGGATGTGGGCTCGGGTGCTCATGGCTCCAGGGCTGGTGCTCCGTCCACTGTGCCACCTGGCCATACCTACAATTATTACTATTATTTTTTTTTAATTTTAATTTTTTTTCCTCTCCCCTTTATCGCTCAAGCAAGTCTATATTTATGGGGGGGAGGGGGTATTTCGTTTACTCTTAAACAAGAATATTTTATTAATGTAAAAAACATTATCTGTACAAAATGCGAATAAATATTAAAAAAAAGGATGGTTAAAAAAAAAGAATTTTAAGTATTTGATGGACACTCACTTACCCAGTGGCAAAGCCCTTGTGAGGTTGGAAATTGGAGGATCCGTTTCGGGAGGGCAAAATTCACAGAAGTCCCAACATGCTGGGCAGAGAAGATCCCCGTCGTGTATCCAGCCATCTATCTGAATGCTTACAGGAAGGACCTGCCCTGCACGGCTGCACAAATATGTGGTGTTCTGGACCCAAACTTTCAAGCCTTGGGGAGAACAAGAAACCTTAAAACAAAGGGGGAGGAACCTAGCTGAGTAACATTTTGGAGAATCAAGACATTCCACGAAAATAAACAGAAATCTTTTAAATTATCACACAACTTGCTCTGACAAGTCAACAAGCATGTATTAATAAACCCTTCTGTATATCAAGCTCTATGCTCCATGAACCAACTTGATTCAAGAGAGTTTGATGACAGATGTATTTCAAAGGCCCTTACTCTAAGGCAGAATTTTCCAAAGTACAGTACTAGGGAACCATAGTGGATACAGTCATGGATTTAGAGTCAGAAAGACTAGAGAATAGATCCTGCCTTGGATACATGTGTGGCTCTGTCACTTGACTCTTCAATCTCGATTTCCTTGCACAAGTTCAACAGGAAAAAATATTCCTGACAAAATATTTCACTCTTTAATATAACCAGCAGTTAATTTTTTTGAAAAAAGATAACCTCCAAACTTTTGAAAAGTACTAAAACAATCACTCTATTAACTATGCTCCAATTATTCTAGCTTGCTTTTTCTTATGCTTTTAAATCACAGAAATTTCTTATGCTCTTACAGGAAATCCCCAATTTACAAAACAATTGTATTTTAGAACTAATGCACTTGCATAAGTTTAGAATTCAGAATGCATTTTCCCATCAATGATATTATATGTTAGGGGCAGCTAGGTCAGGAGAACCTGAGTTCAAACCTGGCCTCAGACACTTAATAATTACCTACCTGTGTGACCTTGGCCAAGCCACTTAACCCTATCGCCTTGCAAAAACTAAAAAAACAAAAAAACAAACAAACAAAAAAAAAACAATAGCACTGTGACTGAAGTGGAAATGGCTCTGTACTTGGCAGAGTAAGGAAACCTGGGATCTTATTTTAGCTCCAGAAACTACTAGCCTTGGGACCATGGGAAATGAACTAACAAAACCAGATAATATCTACATTACCCTGCTTGAGAGAGTTTTGTAAACCTTAATATCCTATTTCAATATGAGCTGTTATAAATAAAATTCAAAGAAGTTTACCATCCAAGTCCTCTCCCAGCAACCTTGCATTTTTAAAGGTGTTATTAAGTTAGAGGATGGTTGAAGAATGATAATTTAAAATTTTATTATGGTGGCTCAGTTCTATATTCACATATGAAATAAGGAATGAAATGGTTCAATCTTTGCATTTCTAATTTTAAAGAAAAAAAGAATTGTATTTAACAATAATAGATACTGATTTTCTATAACATTTATTCTCCCATCTGTGTGGAGGAAGTCCCAGTGTAGAAATGCACTGATAAAGGTCAAGCACTCATCAGCAACCAGTCTTAGAATGGTACCTGAGGCACTAAAAGTTTAAATAACTATTCCATGTAACCCATATGGAACAGAGGCAAGACTCTTAAGTCTGTCCCTCTATGCAACAGGCCATGCTATCCCACAAGGGTTTTTTAAAGACTTTAAAAAACACTGAATGCAATTCATACTCAAGGGAAAGAAAAATACTCTCTTTCTTGGAAACAAAAATGAGCCTCCTAGCAAAAAAAAATAAAAGAAAAAAGGCCAACCAAACAAGTACTTCCATACAAAAAAATGGAATGAAAGGACTTATAAAAATAGTATATAAATGTAAATATCATAAAAAATAAATACATCCTCTGAAAATATTTTATTTTATTTTTTTTAGCTTTTGCAAGGCAATGGGGTTAAGTGGCTTGTCCAAGGCCACATGGCTAGGTAATTATTAAGTGTCTGAGGCCGGATTTGAACTCAGGTACTCCAGACTCCAAGGCCAGTGCTCTATCCACTGCGCCCCACCTAGCCACCCCTGAAAATATTTTATTAAAAAAACACTGACTCATGCAGTTTACCTGATAACATCCACTCCCCCAGTCAGGATAACTGAGCTTCTTTTCACATTTTTCCATGACAAATGCAGATTTCTGAATTAGACATACTGAATGAGGTCCATATTTTTCAGCACCAAAGTTTTTGAAAGGTTCTGAAATAAGTCAAAATATGTCTTAATTAAAAAAAATATTAACTTTAGTTCAATTTGTTACAAACTGAAGTATTTCTACTATTCCTTTTGACTAAAGACCTTTCAAATCAAGACCAGTTCTTCTTTTCTTTTTTTTTTAGGTTTTTTTTTTTTGTAAGGCATATGGGGTTAAGTGGCTTGCCCAAGGCCACACAGCTAGGTAATTAAGTGTCTGAGACCGGATTTGAACCCAGGTACTCCTGACTCCAGGGCCGGTGCTTTATCCACTGAGCCACCTAGCCGCCCCAAGACCAGTTCTTAAGGGACCCTTGAAAGGAATGCTCCAAGCATAAAAATACTATATACAAATTCAAACTGGGACTTCAGAATAGCTATTATCATGAACAGTTAGTTACCTATATCAAAACATAGAAAAGATGCTTCCTGATTGTTCTTCACCTGACCAGTCTTTTTTTTTTAAGTTTTTGCAAGGCAATTGGGATTAAGTGGCTTGTCCAAGGCCACACAGCTAGGTAATTATTAAGTGTCTGAGGCTGGATTTGAACTCAGGTACTCCTGACTCCAGGGCTGGTGCTCTATCCACTATGCCACCTAGCCACCCCAGAACAATACTCTTTTTAAAGTTAATTATTATTTGGCTACGTAAGAAACGTTAAGGTCATCTTCTATAACACTGGTAAACTTCCTTTAAATTCTGAGTTCAATTTTTGTCCCTCAAAATGAGATAAGACATTGGAAAATAAAATTTGGGGAAAAAAGGTAAAAGGAAGTAGATGAGTGATTCTTAGGTATATAAAATTCCTAATATGTAGAGGAGCTTATTATCTAAATGTACAAATGATAGAACAAGAAAATAAGTTGAAACAAAGAATACAGAACTTCCTGATCTCTGGAATTTTGAATACTGCATCTGGGAACCAAGGAAAGAATCACCTTCATGGGAGATCTTGGTATGGCAGCAACTAAGGAGCTCACACTGTTTGGACACAATGGAGTCTTCCAAGTTATCTGATGGGAACATTTCTGGGGTCTAGAGAAATGACATAACTATGCTTAAGAACTGGCAATTTAAATTTAATCCTTCTTCCTGAGATACTCAGTTATTTTAATTCATTCAAGCATCAGCCTACAGAGAAGGGCAAAGGTAGACTAAAATTTCTCTAATCAACTCACCAATTTTTTTGCAGAGGTGGGGGGCTATGGGTGTGGAACACTATAAATACCAGATTTCTTCAATTTGTTGGTTAGTTTTGCTGATCTGTTATTTCCTTTTTTAAAATTTTGTTATAAAAGATGGATCTTTGGAATGCAGGGAGAGAAGACTACATCAGCAAATGTAGGTGATGAAAAGATGTCATTAAAAATGTATTTCTAAAAAAAAGACATTAATCCCAGGGATATTTCTGTAACTTCTATTTCCACTGGAAAGAGCTAAGCAGCAATTCTCTCTGCTTAGGCTGTGCTCAATTTGCCACACAATTTCTGACCATGACTGAACACTTTATAAAACTGATGATTCCTTTTATTTTTTTTTATGAAGAGAAAGTTTTATTCGGAAATGGGCCCCAATCAATTACAGAGACTGAGGCAAAGGGAAAAGACCCCAAGGGTCACATATATTCTAATACAATCCCTCCCCCCACTGACCCATCCTCTTTCATGAGGAATGTGGTCTTCACAATCTAAATACCTAAACTAATCTCAGGAAAAAAGTATATAATTCAAACCAAAACAGGATTATCGCTTCAGCCCCAGGAACTGAATGGTCATGAGGACTCCAACAGATAATTACTTTTAAGTCCTAAGCAAGTCTATTTTGAATTTACAGAAGAAACCCCTATCCTGTAGAATCCCAGAAATGAAATGGAACCTCCAATTCCATCTGGTCCAATCATGAGCTGAAGTCTAGACTATGACTTCTTCCCTAAAAGGTCATTCAGCTTGAAGCCTTCCAGGGAGAGGAGCCCTCTTCTTAAAGACGCAGTTCTTCCACTTCTGCACAGTTCTGAATGTTTTCCTTTACGTCATGCTTCCTCTCCAAAGCTTCTACCCACTGCTTCTAGTTTTGGCCATGAGGACCCCAGCAGAACAAGAATAAACTAGCTTTCACAAAACAAAATTTTAAGTACTTGAAGGTGGTTATCATGCTGACCCCCTAAGTCTTCTGTTCTCGAGACTCTTTCAAAAGTACCCCAATCCTGGCTTTGCACTCATGTTACTGTCTTCGTCTTCCCACTCTCACCCAATTATTGATTGTTCAATCAATCAACAAGCATTTATTGCCAACTATATGGTAAGCTCTGTGCTTAGTCCTCAGAATACAAAGCAAAAGATACAACTGTCTGCCTTTGAAAAGCTCCTATTCTGGGAAGAGACAAGAAAATGTGTACAACTATAAGTATAAAGAGAATATTAATAATCAGTTATTTAGGGGGCGGCTAGGTGGCGTAGTGGATAAAGCACTGGCCTTGGAGTCAGGAATACCTGGGTTCAAATCCAGTCTCAGACATTTAATAATTACCTAGCTGTGTGGCCTTGGGCAAGCCACTTTAACCCCGTTTGCCTTGCAAAAATCTAAAAAAAAAAATCAATTAATTAACTTTATCCAGAGAGAATGTATTTTTAAAAAAGGTTTTTGTGTAATGTATACCAATACAGAGAATGCTCAGATGGACTAGGGGATTATCCCTTTCCTAGTGCTGGTCACTAAGCTTTCATTAATGCAGTTTAAGATCCAGTCAGCTTTTGTATTTCTTTTTTTTTTGGTGAGGTAATGGGGTTAAGTGACTTGCCCAAGGTCATGTAGTCACTAACAATTGTCTGAGGCCATATTTGAACCCAAGGCCCCCTGACTCCAGGGCTGGCATTCTGTCCACTGTGTCACCTAGCTGCCCCCAGCTTTTGTATCAGTGCCCTGTGAATTTGCGGGTCACTTAAGCCCTGCAGAGAGTGCTGACATTCATTATTTGTTGTCCAGCCATACTTGCGCTATGTGTTCATGCAAAATTTGTTCATTTTAACACAAGTACAGAACTTAACATTTATCCTTATTCAACTATCTTATTTGATTCAGGTTATAATTCTAGCCTGCCAAGATTATTCTATTTTGTTCCCCAAAAAACCTTTTGATATATTTTCAATATTAATAGAAAACTTCCTAACAAAC
Source organism: Macrotis lagotis (assembly GCF_037893015.1). Classification (NCBI taxonomy): domain Eukaryota; kingdom Metazoa; phylum Chordata; class Mammalia; order Peramelemorphia; family Peramelidae; genus Macrotis; species Macrotis lagotis. Next base: position 581,607,799 of record NC_133658.1, read on the forward strand.
TTTTTTCCTTGGGGGGGGGGGGGGAAGATGAGTTGCTTTCTTTATCATAGGTCCACCAAAGAAGCTGCTTCAATATTTTCCCCACAGTTGCTATTACTAACTGTATTTCCCTCCACTCTATTCCTTCCCACTCTCATTTATTCTATTCTCTCTCCTTTCACCCTGTCCCTGTTTAAAAGTGTGTTATATATCTGAGTACCCTCTTCCACGATTCTCCCTCTCTTCTATCACCTACTCCCCATCTTTCTTTATTTTTCTCTAGGGTAAGATAGATTTCTATACCCTATTTAAGTGTGTATTTCCTCTCTGAGCCATTTCTGATGAAAATGAAGGCTCACTCATTCCCCCTAGCCTTCCCCCATTCCACTCCACTGAAAAAGCTTTTTCTTGACTCTTACGTGAAATCTTAGCTCCTTCTTGCTTTCCTGATTCCCACTGCAGGTTCTCTCTGCAGGGCTGCTCTGAGGCTGGCACTTGCTCTGTACTCACTCTGGTGTGGCAGAGTTCTCTCACCACCCCTTTAAGCTGTTCCCAGTGATCCCTGGGCCAGGAGGTCTGGAAACCATCCCCTCTGCCATGGACCCAGGCACTCCTAGGGATCTAGGTACCTGGTCCAGCTGTGCTGCACTGTGACTGTGTTCACAACAGCTTTTTCCAACCCCTGGTCCTGGTGAAACAGACCTTTCCCGGGAACTTCTAAGTTGTTTTGGACTAGGAAATTGTATTATTCAGTCTTTCTGTGGATTCTGCCCCTCTAAATTTTTGCTAGAGTCATAATTTAATGGCTTTTGGGGGAATGACTTTCTGGGTTTTCCTGCCTTCCTGCCCCCATCTTGGCTCCACCCCCAACTCAGAAAATTTTTACAAAATACATTCTACGGAGAAAATTAATTAATGTTAATATTGATTATTAACATATTCTTCCAAGTGTACATATATAGAAATATTTTCATGTCTCTTGTCAGAATGTGAGCCTTTGGGGTAGGGATTAGTTTACTTTTGTTTTGTATCCCCAATTCTTAGCATAATTATGTGGTCCATAAAAAGTGCTTGTTTGGGGCGGCTAGGTCACACAGTAGATAGAGCACCAGCCCTGGAGTCAGGAGTACCTGAGTTCAAATGCAGCCTCAGACACTTAATAATTACCTAGCTGTGTGGCCTTGGGCAAGCCACTTAACCCCATTGCCTTGCAAAAAACCCCCTTAAAAAACAAGTGCTTGTTGACTTAACTAAATAAAAGAGAACAAAATCCTTTAATCTTAGGAGTATAATACAAATAGATCCTGGTGTTGGTCCAATGAATTAATTGCCCCTCTCAACTGTGTGTCAATTTGATAACAAATTTTGGAAGACACTTGGGACATTCCAGGTTGACATCAGCACATTACTATTATCTGGGGCAGATCAACCAGTTTGAATCTCTCATATTATCTAGCTCTCTATCATGTGTAATGGGAAAGAATGCAGGCCTCTGTCAAATGTTCAGCTAATATCTAAGATTTGTTTATGTCATTTCCAAATGAGTTCAGACAGGCATCACTACTCAATGAAATCATCCTGGTTCTTGGTAATCAATACTTCCTTATCCTTTTAATAATATAATAATTATAAGTAAATAAAATATATTATAAATTTAAAAAAAAAAGAATTCTGCCAGGAATAGACTCAAGTTCATCCATATACAACTGGAAGGTCTCTTGTCTTCTTTAAAAAAAAATCATATATACATCATGGTTAATGTTCTGTGTTACTCCACTTATTCTCAAAACACTTGATAGTCATAGGAAACAGAGTAAGAGAAAACTGACTATCGTCCCTGCTGTCCTGTTATGATGAACCCATTGGCAATGTCAACAATGTCAGCTTTTATGACTTGCTAGAGCAAACTCTAGGGACAGTCAGAAAAGGCAAATAACTCAGCCTAAAAGGGGACCTAGAGCTAAATGTACATTTGGCAGCAGCTTGTCATCTCATACCAAAATGAGATGGACTGAAGAGACCCCCACAAGTGAAACATGCACTTTAACTTCTCATCTTTGGTGTTGTGGAGTCACTGGCAGCAGAAGGGTGACTCTTGATTGGTAACCTCTTGGAATGAGGTTACTGTGCTAATGCCAAATAATTCTTTTAGTGCATGGATTCTTAACCTATTTAGTATCATGAACTCCATGCGCATCTGGTTAAACCTTATGGAACCTTTCTCTGAACTATAGTTTTAAATTACTGAAAGAAATGGTAAATTTCAGTTAGTATAAAGTTGTCAATTTTTTTCCATCTAAAATAAAGGATCCCCCAGAAATTTATTCACAAGCTCCTTAAGAATTCTGAATTACAATGTATACCATGGAAACATTGTAACAGACTGTTTTCTGGGGGGTGGGGCAGGAAGATTTATAAAACTCAAAATAAATAAAATCTTAAAAAAAAAACTGATCTAGCTATTCATCCCCAAAGAAAGAGTTGATAATACCTGAATACAGATTGAAGCATATTTTTTTCTACTTTATTTTTCTTGAGGTTTCTTTTCTTTGTGGGGAGGGTGTCTATATTTTCTTTCCTAACATGACTATTATGGAAATGTTTTGCATGACTACACATTTTTAACCCATATCAAATTGCTTGCTTTCTCAATGAAGGACATTGGAATGGAAGGAAGAGAGAGAATTTGCAACTCAAATTGTTTTTACATGTAACCGGGGTGGGGGGGGGGAACTACTAAATAAATAAAATTTTTAAAAAATTCCACTTCAGGAATTTAGGAACTGCTGACATTTATAAAAGATTTAATATCTGCAATGTTCTTTAAGTAAATTATGTCAAATAAATGTATTTAATCTTCATCAAAAATATTCTGATCTAATGCTTCAGGAGTCATAAAGCCACCCACTCTCAGTGATATTTAGAAAATCAAATTTACCTCAACACATTAAAATTCAAATTCACTTTATTACTTGTACTTTTTGTATTTCTGTAGAGATTATCTGAGACTGTTTTTGCTTTGTCTGCTATTAATTACTAGTCTTTTCAATTAGTATCCTCTTACCTATTTCTTACCTGCTGTTCCTTTGGCATTCGGTTTTATACCTACATCCACATATTGTTGTTTTTTTCTCTTTCTCCTGATCAATTTAAAAGCTCTCCTGGTCAAATTCACAAATGCATAGGCTATTTTTACCAGATCTCAATAACTACACTCTAATTTTGGTCATGAGTTATTCACTTCCTAAATAGGCTTTTCTCTACTGGTGCACCTCTTTTCAGTCACTGTCAGTGATAAAAACATCACATGGTCCAGTAAGTCTCTAGGTTCTTGCTCAAAATTTTATAGCTTCTAAAAATGCTTCCTAAAGAAGTGACATCCATGATCTCTCTGTGAATCACCAGAAGTAGCTGGAATGCATCCAGTCTTAGGAAACTGTCACATTTCAGATCCAGGAAAATATCACTATCATTCATGTCAGATCAGTCCACAGGTATCCAAGTATCTGTCAGGAGCTGTCAGTCACTTCTCATCTATCTTCCTCTCCTAACAAGCACAATAGGCCTTCTTCCCTATTGACAACTAAGAACGCCAAAGGTTTTTCTACAAGACTCAGAGGCTCAACCTTCTATGGAAAGAGCTTCACAACTTGTGTTTTGAAACAATCTTGGGGGCAGCTAAGGTGGCACAGTGAATAGAGCACCTGACCTGGAGTCAAGAGTTCAAATGTGACCTCAGACACTTTACCTAGATGTGTGTTCTTGGGCAAGTCATTCAAACCCCATTGCCTTAAATAAATAAAAAAAATTAAAAAGAAAAAGCCAATCTTGCTAACTATATTTTGGTATAACTGATTTCCTTTATTAATTTTAAGAATTTTTATTCTGTGCATTTAAAAATTCTGCTAAAAAAATCCATAGGTTTCACTGGATTGCCAAAGGGGATCATGACACAAGAAATGATAAGAATTCCTATTTTATAGGTTCACTGGTCCATATTACCTTCCTACCCAGTTTCCTATTATCCTATCCTCCAACACAAATTAGCAGTCCCCTTTATCTCTTTGGATTCCTTTTATTGTTTTCCCTTTGAAATACTTCTTTCAAGAAACATTCCTGCTCTATCTTATCTAATTTGCATTTCCTTGGGATGGACAGATACACAAAAATGGCATCTCTCTTCAAGTTGCCAGAATATGCTACTGTTCTCACTATCTCCTGGAACTAAGAACCTCTATCAATAGGGGAAATTTCATGGGACTAACCACTGTGAATGTTCTTGTTTTTTTCCTTCCCTTATTTTTTCTCATGGTGTGATTATTTGGTTGCTTTTCCTGTTGCATTAACACTTTAATTAGAAAATTTTAGCAAAATTTCTGCAAAAGTCTGAATACAATTAAAACCATTTAGCTATTGCCTGAGAAAAGCTCTAATGTAGAAATCCAACTGCTTGACAATTCTCATTTCTTTTTCACTGCCCAATTCTTACCCTTAGCTATACTTACCTCTCTCCACTCCAATGTTCAAATCATACCACTTTCTCTACTTTCCTCACAGGATTGTTGTGAGGATAAAATTAAAAATTAAATATGAAGGTATCTTAAAAAATAAAAATGTTCAATGTAAAGTAGTATTAAAATGTTTAGTAACTAAAATAAATATTAAACATTACCATGTTCTAAATACATTAATAAAACTAGATCACTTGCCTGGTTGATTTTCCAATATTCTACAATCTGAACTACGTTGAAATTCACCACTAAGATGCCAATTGAATTCTTGATTGAATGGACAGTAGTCAGCAATTTCCACAGAGCCACCATAATAAGGCAAATCTTCTACAGGTATTCCATTGAGGTCATCAAAGTACTATCAAGTATAGAGAAGACAGAGGGAAAAGGAGCTTGTGAAGCCTTCTGTATAAAGCAGTCAAAATGCAAACCAAATTTGTGGCACCGTGACCTAACCAGCAAACATAAAAGTTTCCATTTACAAAGAAGTAAAGAAAGAGTGGTTTGCATAAAGGATTGCAAACCATCCACATTTGGCTTCTTTGTGTGATTTAAAGCACAGCACCCCAGATTTAGCCCAAGAGCTCAGGCTGCCCTTCAGTCTGCTGAACCTTAAGATGCAACCTGAGGACAAACTCATTCTCATAGTGTTGCTCCAATGAAGAAACTGTTACCTGGTATTCCTGGGGCAAGGGCTTGGGAAACTTCTGCAGGTTACACACTGCAACTGCTCTCCGGTCTTGCCTACAGGTTAGCTGCAATGGGTTACTTCTGAGTGTGTCACAATAGGGGGCAAGCCCTTGTTTCCTGACCGAAAAAAGAAGTGCTGGGATTTAGAAAATGGCAGCTGTCTACCATGTCTCTTCCATAAAAACTCCAATACATTTACAGTTTGAAAGGGATTAAATTCTAGAATTGGATCAAATTTCCTTTTCAAAGAAAAAGGGGGATTTCCCAAATGAGAGTAACACATATTAATTAACAAGAAAAATGTCTCTTAGGGTTGCAATTTATCACAGAAGCTCACAAATCACAAACTAACCCTTTCTAAGAAGCTCCGAGATGCATTTTACAAAATTCTCAGAGAACAACAATGTATGATTTCCAAAAGCAACATATTACAGTTGCCTCAGAAATTTAGGGTTAATAGTCTTGCCTATAACTTAAATTTCTTATCGTTCAGTGTAAGAATTCATTCCCTTGTTTCTCTGTCTTTGGTGAGAGGCATACAGTTGCTTTAGTTTGCTGAAGAGTAACTTTTAGTTAAATATAAAAATGATTAGGTTAGAAATTAAGTTGTAAAATAATTAATTTTAAAATAATGAGGATGCAGATATTTAGAATTTGTAGTTTACACTTCACCTTGGTTTTCAAATAAATCAAATAGGTTCAACTGATCTCTTCTCTCCATAAGTATTCTAAACAGAAGGTTCTGTGAACAAGAGCAGTCACTACAAGTAGGATATTCAAAGGAGAAACGTCTCTAAGAGCCTCACACAAACTTAGAACTTCATTAGTAATGAATTCATACCATTGGCTCAATCATTAACTGCTGGCAAGACAAGAAAGCATATGAAAATATTTTAACTGCAAAGCTATAAAGAAATGTCAACTATTTGGACTGATTATATGACATTCTGCATTATAAATATAATCCTGTGATAAAAGATGCAAAACAGTAATAAAAATTCATGACCTCAGATGGCTATCTACCAATACTGAATGTTTAGGTGACAAATAAAAGGAATTAGCAGTATGGATACAAAGGATTAATTAACTCTCAAACATACTAATGAGAATGGATGGGATGAAGCCCATGACCAAACCACAGTTCTAGAGAGATGTATGTTATTCAAAATACAGGGAGGAGGGGTAGCATCAAGTATCTGGATGAAAAGTCAAAGGAGAGGGAAAAAAAGTAGTTTTTGTCATTGTATACTATTAGCCACCTGGCAGGATAGAGGAAAGCAATAAGGAGAATAAAAAAGAGATTACAAGCACAGCACAAAGAGTCATGACAGTCTACTTTCTTAAGATCGCTACTAGAGCCCTCTGCTAAGAAAAGAGCAGCTAATCAATTTTTTTTTTTTTAGGTTTTTGCAAGGCAAATGGGGTTAAAGTGGCTTGCCCAAGGCCACACAGCTAGGTAATTATTAAGTGTCTGAGACCGGATTTGAACCCAGGTACTCCTGACTCCAAGGCCAGTGCTTTATCCACTATGCCACCTAGCTGCCCCAGCTAATCAATTCTTAACTTGTGTTGCTGATAATTTCATCTTTCAAATGATGAAGAAATAAGGGAAAGTGCTATTCTTCCTCTGGCTCTAGGACCTAGAAGGAAGAAATTAAATGAAGGGTGGGAATGATGAAGGGAGATGACCAGTTCATCCTATAGTCTGTGACATAGGAGAAGAAATCTAAGAGGAAGTCTATCAAGCTCCTTACTTTCTGGAAAAACAGATTTTAAAGAGCCCTAAGAAAAGATAGTTAGCATCCTATGTATGAAAATGTCACAGATGAAGGTATCCAGGAGGGATGGAAGATGCTCATAAAAAGTCAAGAAAATACAGTGAATAGGAAAAATGAGATATATCTAAGAAGATCAATGTGGAAACACAACAAATAGGAAAAAATGAGAAATATCCAAAACCAATGAAGATGCCAGTGAATAGGAAAAATGAGATATGTCTAAGACCCAAACAACTTAGATTTTTAAAAAGAAATGTAGAGAAAACATAAACAAGACCAGGCAAGAGAGAAATGACTACAACAGAATGGCATGGTCCTGGAAAAATAACATCCAGGATAATAAAGCTCAGAATGTTGAGGGAGGCTAAGGACTGAAAAAGGGCTCTGTTACATTAAGAGAAAAAGGAAGAGCCAGGAAGGAAGAAGACATGTGCTTGGAGGAATGGACTGGATAACCAACAACAGGAAGAAGGCAGAGTGCTGCTGAATTCTTACTAGTTTCTTCTGCCATTCTACAAAGAATCAGTGAGAGTCCCTTGGTGCCAATGTGGAATTCCAGTCATCTGCCTCAGATGAATTGCATCCTGAGCACCTGAAAGAGTTGGCAGATATGACCATGGAGTCTTGACTAGGGATCATGACAATCATTGGAAATGGGACAAGACTGAAGAGAGGCAAATGACCCCAATTTACAAAAAAGGAAAGAGAACTGAACAAGGCTAGCAAGTTTGACTTTGATAAACTAAGTAAAGGGATTAGTAGAAAGCTGGTTGCTGGGTATGAAGAAAAGGAAGTGACCATTCCAAAGAGCAGAAGAGTTTCTTGAAGGGCAGTTTAAACCAGGCTAACCTCAAGATAAAGATTTCCTTTCTTGACAGGATCTGTCCAGTTTTGGGCAAAAATTTTGATAATGCTCCACCTACAATTCTGGTGAACCTTCTGAAAATAAGAGATATATGAATTAGATAATAATACATCAGATGGATTCAGAACTGGAGGGCTAGTGTGAACAGTTTAAAGTAAACAGAGCAAAGGTCTCTAGTGAAATAGCTCAGGGATCTGGACTAGGCCCTGGGCAGGTTAACAGTTTATGAATAATCTAGATAAAGGCAAAAATGAATCAACTAGAAGGAGAGCTAATACAATAGGATGACAGTCAGGATTCTAACAGGCTTGACTATTCAGCTGAATCTAAAGAAATAAAATTCAGGAGGGATAAATGTAAAAACTCTCTTGGATGGGAGAGGTATGGCAAAAAAGCAATAGTTCTGAAAAAGATGGAAATGTTTTAGTGGACAATATGAGTCATCAACAGCAGTGTGATATGGTAGCCAAAAAATGCTAATATGACCTTGGGTTGCATCAAGAGGATAGAGCTTCCATGAATAGGGAGATAATAATCTCATGTTGAAAATTATGTTCAGAGCTTGGACACTGCATTTTAAGGAGGACACCAATAAGCTGCAGAGTATCCACAGGAAGTAGCCAGGAGAGAATGACACTGGGGGATTGTTTGAAGGGAACAGGAATGATAAACTTATAGAAGACTCAGAAAGGACATGGATAGTTGTCTTTAAGAACCTAAACAGTTATCATGTAATGAGGGATTAGACTTGTTCTATTTGTTCCCTTCCTCAAATGGAAGTAACATTCAGGTTTGATGCCAAGAAAAATTTCTTAACAAGCAAGGTTGCCCAAAAATAGAGTAGGCTGCTTCAGAATGTAGTGGACTCTCTCCCCTCAGGAGTCTTCAGATAAGGAGGATAATCCTGTAGTAGATATGTTATAACAGATTCCTTTGGTAAATGAGTTAGCCTAGATGGCTATGAGGTCCCCTTTCAACTTTTTAATTTCTTCGATATGTTCAAATTTTACACAAATAGACATTTTTTTGTATATCACATCAAAGAAGACAGGAATACAGATCTGAATTCTATTCTATTTTCTCCCTAAATTTTGTGCAATCCAAAAAGCAAAATTACAGAGAAACTAGAGAACATTTTTCTTTAACATTATAAATTTTACTAATCATTTTTACAGAACCTAATATATTTGAAAAGATTTTTCATTTTATACTCAAGAAAATCAGAAATGAAATAAGTAACCAGATTTACTTTATTTTTTTTATTTTTTATTTTTTAGGTTATTAAGTGTCTGAGACCGGATTTGAACCCAGATACTCCTGACTCCAAGGCCGGTGCTTTATCTCCTGCGCCACCTAGTCGCCCCCCAGATTTACTTTAAAGGTTTACTTTCTTACTTTTGTTTTTGCTGATCAATCCAGAATTTACAACTCTTCATGACAAAGTCACAGCCCTTACCACGGCCCCAGTCTAAGGTCTCAGCCATGCTGTAATTAGCTTTATACCAGCTGTGAAAAGATTTTAAATAAGTTAACTTTCATTAATATGTTTAGAAAATGTCTGCCATATCTATCACAAATAAACAATGAAGTAGGTACTGTGTTCTTTTTTTTAAAGTTATTTATTTATTTAGAATTTTACAATTTTTTCCCCCTAATCTTGCTTCCCTGCTTCCCTCCCCCCACAGAAGGTAGTCTGTTAATCTTTACATTGTTTCCACATATGCACTGATGCAAGTTGAATTCGATGAGAGAAAAATCATATATATCCTTTAGGAAGAAAAATAAAGTATAAGAGAAAGCAAAATTATTATATAAATAAGATAAAAGTAAGTTTAAGGTACTGTGTTCTTTTTTTTTTAAGGTTTTTGCAAGGCAAATGGGGTTAAGTGGCCTGCCCAAGGCCACACAGCTAGGTAATTAAGAGTCTGAGACCGGATTTGAACCCTGGTACTCCTGACTCCAGGACCGGTGCTTTATCCACTGCGCCACCTAGCCACCCCTAAAGTACTGTGTTCTTGATGAAATCAATACACCTTGGTAAATTACTATGATCAGAAACTTAATAAAAGCACTGTGTGGATAGAACTTATGTGATTTCTGACTTGTGATTTGAATTCTCAGAATAAGATATCCTTCCTAATGTGTTGTACAAGAATAGATATTTTTAGGGGATTGGGTGATGGAGGATAGAAAGTGCTAACCAGAAGTATTTTAGGACAGAGAATGGTGAGACTAGGGGGAGAGAAGAGAAGAAGAAAATAGAAAAGCATTGGTCATCTTGCTTACCCTCTAAACTAACTCACTGTCCCATAACTTCTGTTCCAATGATCCTGACAACAACCTGGTTATATAAAGTTCCACAAGGAAAGACATCCCAGCTACCTGTAATGCCTGTAAAAATTCAGAAACTGCAATGTTGCATTTAAAACAAGAGATTGATGGTAGATCAAGCTATAGTTAGAACTGTCAGACTACTACGTTGTTCAGAGAGTAATACCTTCTCTCTAAATATTACTGCTCATTTGCTCAAAGACTAGTAATTGGAGATCATCCTTTCCCCATTCACTTGCCTATTGCTCACCTGCTAGACTTGAAAATGCTAGGACTTCCTGTAGACAAATCTTAAAGAGCTTTTTTTCTTTTGATGATTACCATAAGCTAATGAGAGTACTGAGCACACAATACAGGTGGTTTACAAACTTAGTCTTCTTTTCTGGTGTTTCTCCTTTCTCTATAGTACAGGAGTTATATTACAGCTTGACTAAGAATAAAACACTAGCAATGGAATGGAATTTTCTATGGAATTTTCATTTCTGCAGGAAAAACATTATTTTCCGGTATTCCCCTATACACATGGAAATATTCTGAACTAGTGTGAGAAGAGCTACTTAAAACCTTTGCCATTATTATGAATGAAATATTATGGTGGGCCACCACAAAGTCCTCCCATCCAGTGCTTTTTCTCCCTTATGACACACCCCTAGATTATTTTCATCAAAAGGAAACAAATATTTATAAAACAGCAGGGACCTAGATAGGGAGCCAAGCATGTCTGTGAGGGCTACTCTTGATGGGTTGGAGTTTGTTTCTTAAGTAGAGATAGTACTTCAAATAAATACTTCTATGCTGTAACAGTCAAGTTTTGTTGTTAAGTTGTTTCAGTCTTGTATGACTATGATCCAATTTAGGTTTTCTTGGCAGAGACTTAAGTGGTTTACCATTTCCTTCTCCAACTTATTTTATAGATGAAGAAACTGAGGCAAATGGGATAAAATGACTGATCTAGAGTTACATAGTTAAAAAGTATCTGAGGCCAGATTTGAACTCACAAAGATTAGTTTTTCTGACTCTAGATCCAGCACACTCCATAGTGCCATCTAGGTGACCCCAAGAAATTATGAGGGGAGGCAACATGTACATAAATTAATTAAAATGAATAAAATATGGAAAAAAATAAACACAAGCTAAATTTATTATGGGAAGGACACCAGAAGTTGGGAAGATTAAGGAAAGAATCCATATAGAAAATGTTACGTTAGTAGAGTTTTGAAGGAAAGAAAAGGCAGTATGAAAAAGGGAATATATTCTGGGCATGGAAAATCTGTACAAAATACTATTAACTATTTAGTCAACTGCAAAGCAGTATTCACTACAAGTGGACCATTTATTTTATGGCTATCCTGTCTCATTTTCATCTTTACCTAGTTAGGTTTGAGGTAGTCTCTGGTTTCATTCAACATTCAAATATAGATCAATTTTAAGTTATCAGTTGGCTATACACATAATAATTAAATGATTAATATTGCTTCATAGGCAATATTTCATTGTTAATATACTCAAAGGTTCAACATATCACAGTGTCATGTCACAAATCCTGAGGAACAGTTAACTCAAGAAACAACATATCAGGGGAGGCTAGGTAGCACAGTGAACAGAGCACTGGCCCTGGAGTCAGGAGTACCTGAGTTCAAATCTGGCCTCAGACACTTAATAATAATTACCTAGCTGTGTGGCCTTGGGCAAGCCACTTAACCCCATTGCCTTGCAAAAAAAAGAAAAAAAGAAAAGAAACAACATATCATAGAAGGATCTCATCTTACCCTGTATCTTCCATTAATGCTAAGGTTATTCGAGAGAGGACTCGGTTCTGTGTGTGAGAGCCAGTCATTGCTTCATTCTGTAAAGTATAGGAATTTTAGTAAACCACAGAAAAAAAGTAGCACCAAGGTGGACAAAAGTCTTACAGGAAACATTTAATTTTAATTGCCTTAGGTCAATTAACCTTTCAGGACCTAAGATTGTCACTTGCAAAATAAGGTAGATGAACTAGATTATTTCTATGGCTTTTTCCAGGTCTAACATTCCTGAATTGATAATGAATATTATTTTTAAATTATGAGAGAGAAAGCAAATCTACCAACTTAAAAAAGCTGGGAAAAAAAAATTTCATAAATTTTCTTAAATAAAACAGAAGCTCTTAAAAGAAAAGAAGTCCATCTTCTTCAAACCTTTTAAAACTTTTACTATGGACAGCTTCCCTAGAATGACAGACTAATGACATTTGCAAATGTACAAACACAAATGTAACTGTTTTGAAAAAAATACTTTCAAAAAATCTAGATCAAGTTTTCTCTTGGCAAGAGGGGAAGATGAGTATACAGTAAATGAGATAAGGAAAAGGAGGGAGAAGAGAGGACTCACTTTGAATTACTTGATTAGTTTCTCTCAATTCTCAACTCTGAGGGGCTGGGGTTACACATAACAACCGAAAATAGGTACATTACAATACTATTCATTTTACTACTATATGTCAATTTGTAGAAAGGAAGAAGTTGATGGAAACACTGTATCCTAAAGTACTCTATCCCAAAACTGTACCTTTATTTGTTGCCAAAAGGGCTAGCATACCAAAAACAAAACAAAACAAAAAAAAAAAAACTGACCTAAAAACCAAACCAAACCTGTTTTTAGGAAAAATTTTCCTACTTTAATGTCTCAGAGATCCCCACCTTCACGAGCATAGGATCCTTTCCATATATTGCAGTTTCTCTGTGCCTTACTAGATGACTTTTGTGAATTGCTGAGGTCTAACCAAATCATCACTTTTGGCCAACCTTCTGGCTCTAAAACCATTTGTACAGTCAGATGTACAGAAAAATAGCATTTTGTTAGGTCCCTATTCAAATCCTTTTCAGCTTAGTTAAGGATGTGCAGAACTAGTTATCTATTGGTAGAACCTTCAAGAACTTTTTGTTCTCCAACCCAGGATGAGATATCAAAATAAGGCTTCCATGGAATTTATGGGAACTAAAAATACATGTAATAACTAAATGAAATGTTTCAATAATTTTCACAATTTCCTGTTTTATCCTATTTAGAAATTATGTAGATTTCTAATTAGAAGCTTGATCTTGGTAAAAATTAAACCTTACTCTAACTTGGGTAAAGTTTAAATTTTTTTTTTCATTTTAAACTGACCTCTAATAATCGTTTTTCCCAGTGGTTTAGCTCAGTGCCTAGACCACCTTGATTTTCAAGTTCCATTCCTTCCAAAATTGGACAGTCAAAATGTTTCCGAGCTTCTTCCTAAGAAACAAAACAAACATAAACTTTATTAAACTATCACAATATGTGACACAATTTTTATAATTTTTAAATGGCAAGAAGGATCTTGAATTGTTCGTTGCAATGGAAAGCAGTATTGAAGAAAAACAGTACTTCAAATAAATACTTCTATGCTGTAACAATCATTTTTAGTATTTTTCCTCTTTTTTTCATCTTGGTTGTTGCAAGGCATTGGAGTTAAGTGACTTGTCCAAGGTCATATAACTAGTAAGCCATTAAGTATCTGAGGTCACATTTGAACTCAGATCCTCCTGATTCCAAGGCTGGTGCTCTGTCCATTGCACCACCTAGCTATTCCAGTATTTTTTTTTTAATTATTACATTATATCCCTACCCATTTGAAGATTTATTTTGCTCTGAATCAGAGCAATTTCAAAAAAAATACAAATTTGCCTGCCATATATTAATCTTACTTAGAAACAAATTCTGTTCAATTGTAGTCTGCTAAGTAATGATCTTATTTTGGATATTTTTGTTAGGCATGGTGTGTGTGTGTGTGTGTGTGTGTGTGTGTGTGTGTGTGTGTGTAGGTGTGTTGGGCAGAGATGGGGGGATGATGAAGGAGTTGTGAGTTCTGGAATATCCAGATTTTCATTAACCCAGGTCACTAATGGAGCTAGGGTTCTACTATATTTATTTTATATTGTTTTTCCAATAAAAACTATGAAATAAGTCTCCAAGGTTCAAAGAATTTGAAACAACAATAACAAATTAAATGTCCATAACTGGGAAGGGTGCTATAGATAGTTCAAAGAATAAAGAAATCTTAGCAATACTCACAACAACACGAGGTGTTACAAGAAGAAACACACTGTGCGGTATCATCCTACTACCCTGAACATCCCATAGTCTCTCCAGTTTTCGAACCACCTTATCACTCCACTGATACAATCCAAGACTACAATTGAAATAAAACATTCAACTTTTCAAATTTACAAATATCTTAGATAGAAAAGTATGCATGAGAGTTAATCTAGCTTTCTTAAAAAGCTATTGCTGATAGACATTTGCACCAAATAGATGCCATATCTTTTCTTGGAGTTTATTTCTGATATATTGTTCAGATTCATAGTCTATTCATTCTGGTACTGTGTCTCTGACAAAATAAAGGTCATATCTATTGTTCTCTTTAATGTTAACTTTGAAGGTCAGGGACTTAGGGACAATATTTTTTCTCTTAGTAACTTTCTCTTTATTGTGGTTGTTCAGTTGTTTCTAGTCACGTCCAACTCTTCGTGACCCCCATTTGGAGTTTTCCTTCTCCAACTCATTTTACAGATGAGGAAACTATGGCAAACAGGGTCAAGTGCATATTAAAATGTCTAGGAACCAGATTTGAACTCATGAAGCTAAGTCTTCCTGACTGTAGGCCCAGAGCTCTGTACTGTCACCTAACTGTACCAAATAACTTATTTACGAGTAAGTATTTAGAGTAATTATTATATATCTAGCACAATTTCTTCATGTTTAGAATGTGAATGATTTTTGCACTACCTACTTTAAAGGTTTATTATGAGAATCAAATAACATTAAGTTTGTAACTATAAAGCACCTTATAAATGTGAATTATTATTATTTTTATTAATCCTCTAACATTTTTGGAAAAAACAGAGATGCTACATTTATTAGAACTGCAGATAATAAAGAGGGGAAGGATCAACATATACTGTCAACTCATCAATTCAAAAGTCAGCTCCAATGATGCAGATTGTAAATCATCAATGCCTATCTGCCCTATGTAACTCTTGTTTCTGTCTTCTTTAAGGTATCACAGGGGAGCTGCCTACTGTGTTGGAGGCCTTCCTCACTTTCTCCTGATGTTGCTAGTTGCTAATATCTAGCTAACCACCATCATCACCTCTCCTTACCACATGATAAATTCATATTCTTTTTCTATTATACAATTCTCTGATAACATCATATACTCTTGTTCTTCTTCAGAGGTCCTTCCTGGTTATGTTACATTTTGTTTACATATACCACATGCCTCTCCACTGCCCCTCTCTCTGTGTGATAATCATTTAAAATTCTACTGAGGAGGTTGTATTACATGTCTAACATACAGAAACATTAGTAGAATACCACTAGCCTTGAAAAGGTAGGACTTGGTCAAGATGGAAAGTACAAGCTGGGGACCAGATGAACTCTCTCCAATAACTCCTCAAACCAAATTTTGGAGTGGCAGAACCAACAACAGTTTGAGGAGACATCCCCCAAGCTAAGACAACTTAGGAGGACTGCAGGGTCTGCATATGCATTACCACATAAGAATGTAAACAGTTTAAATCCACTGTGTGCCTTAGAATTTCTTTAGCTTTTACCTTCTATGAACCTCAAAAGAGGAATCAGAAAATTTTTTCTGAAGAAAGGTGGGGTTTTAACAGGGGCTTGAAGGAAACTAGGTAAGCCAGGAAAAGACGACAAGGAGGGAGAGCATTTCAAGTGTGAGTGACAGCTAGGGAAAATGCTCAAGAGTGAGGAAATGGAGTTTCTTAATTGAGGAGAGCAGTGAGAATATCAGTATCACTGGATCAAAGAGTACACAGAAATGAATAAGATATTAGAAGACTGAAAAGGAAGAAGGAGGCTAGGTTATTAAGTGCTTTAGATTGTACTCATATAGCCCCTATCTCTTTTTCTTGTCAATAGAAATAACATGAGATCTTTTAAATGTTTTGCTAAGATCTAGGCAGGTTTATTGCACATGTCATTTGCAAATGTCAGAAATAGATATCTGACACAAAGTTAAGTAGATGAATGAAAAGGGTTTGTTTATTCTTTTTTCCTCAACCCAAGTACCAAGAAAAGGAAGTTAAATGAAAGAGAATTATATTTAAGAATTATACCTAATTATCCTTGAGAATTTGGTTGCTCTCAAAGTTTACTCTGAAACTATTATTTATGTTGATATTTATTTGAAAAGAATTTAAATTTAGCTATCTAAAAATATTTTAATATAAAAGGCATGGAAAATCAAGATTATAAATCCATGACTAGTGTTACAGAAAATGTAATTATAATTGTTATTAAAATTTTTATTTACTTTCAGTTCAACTTATTTTTAGGTCCTGAAACTGTAGTCTTTGATCATTAAACTATTACCAGGTTATATACCGAGGTTTAACATTTTTCACTCAAAGAAAGAAACCAAAATGAAAAAACAAGTACCTGCTATTAAAAGGTGGTAAACCACTTGCGTATCTTGAAGTCAGAGGTTTTCCATCATTATCATGGTAGAATGCAAAAAGACCAGCAGAGAAACCCTATTAAAAATACAAATAAATTTGAAGAGACAATTATATCAACTCTGGGACAAATACCAATTTATTACATACTAAGCTTTAATTGATGCTGTAACAAGCTAGTGAATAAGACTTATTTATCACTATACTAAAAATTACTTGCCTACCAGGTTTTTATAGTTATATTATCAGACTTGCAGCATGATAAAAAGGAATGTGAATATGGTAAAACATTTTTTTTTAATGAAAGTTTAACCAATGACAACTGCTTAACAGTTCTCAGCAAGCTTCACTGCTGTCTCTGCTTTACTCAGAGTAGAAACTAGTGCAGGTTATTTTGAGGAAAAATATAGTCTAGGCTGAGTCACAAGACCCAGACCTTTATATGTAGCTAGGCTTTGGTGCCCCGAGAATTTTCATTTATAACCAGGATAATAACCATTTCACAGAAGAGTATCTTTAGATGCTCAAATTACACCCTTGAAATACAGAAATCCCAGGGCAGCTAGGTGACACAGTGGATAGAGCACCAGCCCTGGAGTCAGGAGGACTTGAGTTCAAATCCACTCTCAGACACTTAATAATTGCCTAGCTGTGTGACCTTGGGAAAGTCACTCTTAACCCTTTTTTCTTAAATAAACAAAATTTTAAAAAAAATACATAAATCCCATAATATTTTTAGTAGCAAAATTTGACATGAAAGGTTATTTCCTAATTCAAGCAAAAAACAAACTACTCTCTTGTTTATTACTTTAATTATCAAGATGCAACTTATACAACTAAAATGGTCAATAGTTAATATCCATTAATTGATAAATAGTATTCATATAATTAATTTAATTCAACAAATTAATTAACCAGCTCATTTGTATTGACTTTTTTGTTCTCAACCTATTTGTTTAACTATTGGCTTTTGAGTCATTGGGGACTTATAACCTAAGTCTATCAAAGTAGTGTTTACTTTTTTGTCCCTACAATGTTATTGAATTTTTATATCCTTTTGACATGCTAAGACAACCTAATGCAAATTAGCTAGAATGAAAAGAAAATCATAAAACTCAAAAAATAAAATAAAAATATGATTATGGTGGAATCAAAAAATAAACTACATTTTTACCCCATCTGTTTTAACAGTAATTGAACATATATTGTCAGCTCATCAGCCTGATAAATTTTGTAAGTATTTGAAACTTTTGCTGGCTAATCTACCATTCATACTGTATTCAGTATGTAATAGATGTGAGCTTCTATAAATTTATATATGTGTATATTATACATATGTTGGTGGAGATAAAGGATACATATAATTTTAAGAGACACTTCATAGAAAAGTAAAAAGAGTTTTGGTCTTGGAGTCAGAGACCTAAATTTGGTGCAAATTTAAAAGCTATGTGACTTAGAAGTCTCTTAACTACTGATTTCCTCATCTGTCTTCTACTTGTAAAATAACCTTTTATTAGAACAGGAGAATTGCAACAGATCTATGACTTAGGAAATTTAAAGAGTTGCCTTAGGCACGGGGAGATATGAACTTCAAGTCTTCCTAAATCAGAGTGCTATACTATATATCCTCTCACTAAAGTGTGCTATACATATATACATTCATATATATATATATATATATAAGTCTTATAATGAACAAAGATAGTAATAATTTTAAAATGAATTGCCTACAGAATTAGTTTTTAAGGCATAAACCAATTTTTTCTAAGTATAAGCTTATTTGTATAACAATATAATAATATAATGAAACTATAACCAAATATTCCTTTTTGATCTTCTCTGCTTCTCTGGCTATTGAGCATCTATAACAATACCTTCCTAGTATACTTTCCTTTTCTATGACTAGGAGATTCAGTTTCACTGGCTCAAAAATGTAAACATAATTTGACTCAGAATGACTCTATGAAGCAAATTTAGAACTATATTAATTTGCTAAATCAAAGTAAAGTTTCATCTTGTTTACATTTTCCAATGATTAAGCATTTTGAGAGTTTATGTTCAGGATATACAGAGGATGTAGGAAGTATGGAGTGGCAGAAAACATTAGTTTACAGTTCACTAACATCTATTTTCCACTAGAAGTCACAATAGAATGTAGTTGGAGCTGAGGTTGTTTCTGGTTTTTGTCTGTTTATCCTAGGCCTAACATAGTGTCTTGGTACATAAGAAGTAATACGCTCCTTAAATTGAAAATGATCCTTATTATATTCTTAAAAGGGGAAACTGCCAAAAATTCAAGAATATTTTTTAAATTCCAGGTATTTCTCCATTATACATCATGCAAGATCTCCCTAATTATCCTTTAATTAAAAAGAAGCTATTTACAAATTAATGGGAAAAACTTGGATTATAGGATACTTTGAAAGATTTTATTTTAATTGGGTAAGGAAGTTTATAATCCCTCTTACTGGTGAGGGGAAAGCTGGTAGATTGTTTTAGTTCAGGAGTTCTAAGCTACAGAACTAAGTCATCCATATGGGGAACTTGTGAGAGATGAGGGCTACCAGGCTGCCTAGGCAGGGTAAACGGGTCCAGGGAAGAAATGGAGTAGGTCAAAGCCTTCATGCTGATCAACAGTGGCTACTGCATTTACAACCTTGGTAAGATAGGGAGATCCAGACTCAAAAATAAACTGTTAGAAAACAATTTTATTACTTTGAAGTCTCCAAGTAATTACAAACAGTCTACCTAAGTTTTGCCTAATCAAGATCAGAAAGATGCTTGCTTAAATGAATATACAAAAATTATGAAAAAGATATGGAAAAATATACTTATAGGATATGATTTCTCTCTCATCACATTCAATTTAAATCAATGTATATCATGGAAACAATGTAAAGACTAATAGAATGCCTTCTGGGGTGGGGGTGAGGGAAGCAAGATTAGGAGGAAAAACTGTAAAATTCAAAATATGCTTATAAAGTAATTCAGATAGTCCGTTAGACCACATCTAAACTTTTTTTCATTTTTAAAATATTTAACTATTAATTTCTTAGCAAATATATTCCTTACAGATAATGCAAATACATACATAACCCTATTTGTATCCAAATTATAAAACTTTTGAATTAGTAGCTTAATAAGGTTTTATTATACACAAATCTAAGAATCTACACCCATGGCTTTAAACAATAATTTATCAAGACAAAAGGGGAAGAAATAAGGAATAAGAGAGGTAACCTTGACAAAGTGGCTAGGATTCATGAAGATCTAAATGGTGTCACCTCTGACTCATACTGATTAGGTAATGCTAGAGAAGTCACATAATCTCTCAAACAATTATACAATATTACAAATTGCAGAGCAAGTAGTCTATCTGCACTGGTAAAAGAAGTTTCCTCACTAATTGTTCTCATCAGCAGCAAAATCCCAAATCCACCCTCCTCTCCCCACCGCCATCCCCTAAAAAGCAGGGGATAAGTATGAAGAAAAGAGCAACATAATTCATAATGCAACAGATCTTCAAATAACAAAATTTACCAAGGCATGAATAATCTCATGTTTCACTGTTGACAACATTCCAATAAATTCCTGAGGTTGAGTAGAAATCATATTTGGACACAGGTTAGCATATCCTGCTACTGGCCTGTTAAAATAGATAGTACATTATGTGTTTAGCTGCAGAACAACATTAATTTATGATTTAAACATCTGCAACTCAATTAGTTGCGAGCATTTTGAGGCATAGGAAGGCTGCTAAAAATAAAGCATATTTTTGTTCCATAACACTTCTTAATGTAACCTTCCTTACAGAAGAGGCTTTTTTGTCTAGGTTAATAACAGTATCAACAATCAATAATCAACAAGCATCTATTAAGTGCTCACCAGGTATAAGGCACTTAGTTTACAAATACACCCCCCTACAGTACTCAAGGAAATAAACAAAAGAAGGAAAGAGCATCAATAAAACATTTTAAGGAAAATCCCTTTGGCAGCTAAGTGGAGGCTGAACTGAAGTAGGGAAAGACTTGTGGCATGGTCTGATCTAGATGGGTATACAAAAAGAAAGGTCAGATACAAGTGATGTGGAAGTAGAAATGGTGAGATCTAGCAATTGACTGAATTTATGAAAAGCAAAAGATGTTATCAGTGATATGAACCTGAAAGACAGAAAGAATGGTGGCAGAAATGCCCATATCTGGAAATATGAGTTCAGCTTTGTACACAATCAGTTGAAAGTATCTCTGGGACATATAGTTTGAAGTATCTTTTAGGCCACTGATGATATGGGGAATGAAGTAAAGAGGATATATTAGGTTTGGATATATAAATCTGGGAGTCATCTGTACAGAGTTAATGGTTAAAAACCATGAGAACTGATGGCCCTTTCGAAGAGAAAAGACAATGAGAAGGGAAAAAAGTTAAGGACTGAGCCTTGGTTGCCCAGAAGAGAATATGATCATAAAAAACCCCCAAAGTATTCAGGAAGACAAGTAATCATTAGTATCAAATGCAACAGAAATGAGACCTAAGGAAAGACTAATGATATGTAAGTGCTAAGAAGAAGAAAACTGTTGTAGAAATAGGACTGATATGGATTGGGCAGAGCCTAATTAAGAGGAAAAACTCAAAAAAAAAATTTAAGTTTGAAGTCTGACTGGCTCGAAAGACAGTGGTACCTTCATCAGACGTAGGAAAGTTTGGACAGGAGTTGGTGGGGAGGAACATCAGTTTTGTATGTTTTAACCCTGAGTTACCCATGAGGCATAAAGGTGGAGATATCCAGAAGGCAACGAGAAATACAAAATGGAGATCAAGAGAAAGGTTAGGTCGAGACATAAAGTTTTAGACATCATCCAAACCATGGAAGCAGTTGAGTTTTTCAAAGAGGAGGATGAGTGAAAGCCTTGGGGGGCCAATTTGGGAGACTCCAGGTCATCATTTGTAAAATAAGGACGTAGGACTAGATGATCCTCAAGTTCCTTTAAACTTCTACATGTCTGATTTTCCTTATCTCCAAAAGAAGATCAGATTAGATAATCTTTAAGGTTCCCTTCTGCTTCCAAAATGTTTTGATTGCATTCAAAATCATAATTACAGGCTTTGTGATACTTTAAAGTAGAATAAAATGCCCTTGTTATACAGATAAAAAAATAAGAAAAACATATGAATGAGATAGTAACTGTTCCTCAATACCTTAAAGAGTCTTTTGCCCCTCATACTGACAACTCAAATCCTCCTCACATGGTGCAGAGTAGCCCATATATTAACAATAGTTATTCCAAAACTAATAAAAAGCAGCATGGATTAATTCACTTATGATACAGTTAATGGAAGCGTGTAGTATTATAAACCAAAGTTCTATTTACAAAGGTAGTCATTGAATACCAAAAATCTGTGGATTAAGGGGTTGGAAAAGGAAGACATGATTACATAATTTGATAAAAATATAGTCCCATAAATGACCACTGTCCTGTTTGACCAGAGACAAAGGAGAAATTTTATTGTGTAATCATGTCTATTGTTTAGGAACGCTATAACTCTGACTCCAGATCTACAGAAAAGCTTTAGATTGCTCTATCCTTTAGCTCACTCTAAGCAGAAATTCTTAGATTAGAACAAACTAAAATTAACCAAAAAAATGTTTCTGACAGGTTTGTGTCCACAGTATAGAATGTCCTTTCACAGTGGGTAGTGAAAGCAATGCAAATAAACAAAAGAAGGAAAGAGCATCAATAAAACATTTAAAATATGACAGAAGAAAACAAAACAATTCAGAAAGAAACACAAATAGCAATTTTGTTACTACCTTGCTCAATTTAATATACATTTTATGAAATAAATTATACAGTAGGTTAGAGATACCCCTTTTTGTCATCTATGCATATATAAATATTACATTCATAATAACAATGATTTTTTTTTTTAAACAAATTAAGATTAGGATGAAAAGTTACCTGTCCATCTCTGCTTCTTGCTGGCAATAGGCTGCATAAGCAATGATATTTTCTTGGCTGCACCTCTCAGTGGTTAGAGCACTAACATATAGCACAAAGTCTGCATCCTTAATGCCCTCGCTGCCTGGCAAGCCCAAGGCTCCACACATCCATTCAGACTTATTACAAACCCAACATTGCTGACCCAATGAAGTTCAAGGGAAAACAAAAATAAAGAAGTTATCAGTTGATTTTTAAAAGCATACAAAGAAAACCAAAATATAAATACAGTACAGCTTTTCTTTAACATTACAATATCAGAATTGACCTTTTTTTGTATCACAGAGTCTAAGTTGGCAGAGACGTGAAAGTCACCTAGCCTAGCTTCTATGCTTAAGTTACTAGTTTCAATTACTATGATTATATCTCTTTTAAGTCTCAATCAAAATATTACAAATGACTGGAATCCCCTAGCAAATATTATAAAATGCAGATGGGTTCCATAAAACAATCGTCAGAAATGAGTGGCTAACAATCCCAAATGGGTAGCAGCCTACTTTCCTTGATGTAACCAAGTATGTTGTCTTCACCTCCAAGATACTGTCTACACTAACCAAATGCATTGTAATCCTCACCTACTCAACTCTTGATTTTTGTTCTCTTATACTTCCAAAACTATAAAAAGTTTGGTAAGCTCTATCTCATGTCTCTGGTTATTGAGAGGCCACAGACCCAATTTATTAGTTATTGCTAATCTAATAAACTGATCATGCTCAGAAACCTTGTCTCCCCTCAGTTTACCTTAATATTCAAATGTAACATTATCTGGGATATATATTGGTTCTTTTGGGGGGGGGTAGGCTTGTTCATTATTTCTATGTTACAAGCCTAGGTTCTATTGGTGGTGTATAGTATTAGGAAAAGATAGCAATTTTTTTAAAAGTTCCAATATATACTTAAAAAGGGCTTAGAGGGGAAATGACAGCTGCCATCAAGCACATCAAAGTTTGTAGTATCTATAGAAAAAGGTTTAGACTTGTTCTTCTTGTTTGCAGATGGCAGAAACTAGAAAATATGGGTCAAAGTTTCAGAGGCAGCTCCTAACAATCAAAGCTATAGGATGTATATTGCAATGGACAAAGATAAAGAATATAAGAACTGAGAGTGTTTCAGGTTTTAACAGAAGAAAAAAATGGCAAAAAGAAAAAATATCGTGCCTAAGTCCACTGTCATTTAAAAACTGGTTAAGAAGCCAATATTAGCTAAATCAATCATAATTTCTTAAAAACTGAGACAAGGGGATTAAAATGCCACTTCTGATACATTCTGACTGTCTGATCCTTGGCAAGTCATATACTTTCCCCAGGCCTAGGCAACTTTCTAAGACTCTAAAGCTGAAAAATTTTACAGATCATGAATGGCAGAGTTTTCTCTATAACCACCCTATCCCAATGAAATCATAGATTCAGATTAAAAAAGAAAGTTTAAAGCTTAAAAAAGAAGAAAGTTTTCCCATGTTTAAAATTTTATGAAAATATTATCCCATTAACAAATGTAGGCTGAAACTACCTGAAGATGCTCCTTGGGCACTCGAATGGGGCCACATTTGGTATGCTCAGCACAAGAATCTTTACAATATCTGTGGGGGTCATTTCTCTTTCTTATATACTGGTTTGTTGCACATTGTCTTCAGTTCATTTGTTCAGAAGTTACCATGAAGAGAAAAACAGTTAAAAACATTGGAAAACAAGTAGTGATCTATTGTAATACTATTATTGCTTATTAATAAGAAATGTAATTATGTTGCAAGCAAACCTTGTAAATTTACCATTTAAAATATCTGAGCTCTAATTCATAAAGTCAATATCAGGAAGCAAAAAAACAAACAAACAAAAAAAGAAGACTAATATCACAGGCACTTTTTTCTCTTGGAATTATAATTTAATTCCCAAATTGGAGCTTTAATTATAAATATAAACAACAGTATTACCAGATTTCATTATATCCTGGGGTTTATAACATATATCTTCTATGCTGAGGAAGGGGGTCTACTCTACTATATTCATTCACAGTAGTTCAACTCATGTCTAACCTGTAGCCCAGCACCTGAAATTCTGAATGTACACAGAAAGAATAGGTTCAATTTCACGAGTTATCCACCAAACCATTCTTCAGTTTTTTTGACCTCATCTAGAGATGCCTTTGGGAAATCTGAGGATACAGTCCAAATTAATTTCATGCTTCATATCTATGTACCCACAGATGTAGGTAAAGAAGTCCCCAAGTCTTGCACAATTAGTCAAGAGAACAGATTCACATAATTGTTGCAGGATAAGTTTTATTCCTTTTCACGTTAAAAAAAAAACACCATAAAGGACTCACATAAAAAAATTAATCTAACTCTTCTACCTCTCTGGTAAATCCCATTTCCCCCTAATAACAAAGTCCTCCAGAATCGTCACACCACCCTGTAATCCTCCTGAAAAAATATTTGGAATTCTAAGAGTAGGGTAACTACCAATATTTTGGTGAGTTTCATTTTGTCCCAGAGATTCATCCAAGCATTCAGCCTTACCATTCCATACTTGGGTTTGACTTATTCAGAAGACAAACACCTTTGGGGTTGCTAGACTGGTGATATTCTCCTCACATTTGTAAAAGAACTGAGTGGAAATTTTGAGGCTAATGTTGCCCAGGAAGTTCACTTCTCCTGCCAGAGGACTGGATTCAAGAGAACCATTTTTCTCCTTTATCCAGAGGCCAGGGCTCAAGAATTCTCACTATTCAGAATATACTGTCCCACTTGGTACAGGTACTATAACTTGGACTAGGAGGTTAAACAATTTTCCCTCAAAGAGTGAGTTCCATGAACTTTTCTCCTATGCCAGGTGAGAGTATATGCAATTATCCATTTTTTTTTTGTCTCAAGGCAACTTTAACACAGTCTGATGGGGGACCCTACACAACTCAGGATTAAGATCCAGGTCCAGTGTTCCTGATCTGTCCTCCAAAAATGAAGAAAAAAAGAGGGCAGCTAGGTGGCACAGTGGATAGAGCACTGGCCCTGAAATCAGGAAGACACAAGTTCAAATCCAGCCTCAGACACTTAATACTTATCTAGCTGTGTGACCTTGGGCAAGTCACTTAACCCCATTGCCTTGCAAAAACAAACAAAAAAAAAGTTCAAGTCTGCAATTGAAGATTCCTTTTCATAGGCAAGCAAAAAGGAATATCTTTAGTCACAATATTTAAGCCAAACAATCATCTCTCAACACTGAGATTTAATTTTCATAAGATACCAAAGGGATAAAACGTGTATCTCTACCATTAAAAATGAAGATACAATCAAAAATCCCATACAAACAGACTCATTGTTTTGTTATCATCAGAGACTGGACTGACTATTTTTTCCCCCTAATAAAATTTCAATGTTTTGCAAAGTAGGATTTGCAAATTAGGAAATATATTGGCTTGCTAGAAAGGGATTATGAAAGACTTAATGGAAAAGGTGATATTTGATTTGGGTCTAAATGAAATGTAAGATACAAAGATTAAAAGGCAGGAATTATATAGAGAAGAGATCTGAAAAGAAGAGTGTTAGCATAAAGAGTAAGAAAACACACAGTAAACCATGAATTTAGTTTACCTAGATTATCAAGGATATATTCATTCACCCATTAACTTTCTTTTTTTATCAGGGTTAAATGACTTGCCCAGGGTCCCACAGCTAGTATGTGTCTGAGGCCAGCTTTGAACTCAAGTCCTTCTGACTGCTTCCAGAGCCAGTGCTCCATCTCCTTTGGCATCTAGCTGCCCCTCTTTACCTTTTTTCTTTTCTTTTTTAGGTTTTTTCCCCCAAGGCAGTGGGGTTAAGTGGCTTGCCCAAGGCCACACAGCTAGGTTATTATTAAGTGTCTGAGGCCGAATTTGAACTCAGGTACTCCTGACTCCAGGGCCGGTGCTCTATCCACTGCGCCACCAAGCCGTCCCCCATACTCTTTAACTTTTTCTTAAATACCTGCTATATGTAATAATATTTGAATGTTCAATTCAGTCATTTTTTTCATTCACGTCCAACTCTTTCTGACCCCATTTGGGGTTTTCTTGGCAAGATACCGGGGTAATTTGCCACTTCTATCTCCAGCTCATTTTATAAATGAGAAACTGAGCCAAACACTTGTCCAAGGTCACACAGTTAGTATCTGAGGCTGGATTTGAATTCATGAAAAGAAATCTTCCTGATTCCAAGCCCCAGTGCTCTATGTGACATCCTTGCTACTCTACTTAAATATAATAAACAGCTAATAAAATTTTAAATTAAACTGAATTATAAAAACCGCTAGGCAGTGGCAAAGAAACTAAGATATGGTCTAGGTTCCTCAAGGAGTTCACATGAAGGGTAATCATGACAGAAAGAAAAGGAAGAGAGGGTACAAAATCATGGTCTCAAAAAATCATCTTTTTTTTTTTTTTAAATTTTAGGTTTTTGCAAGGCAAATGGGGTTAAGTGGCTTACCCAAGGCCACACAGCTAGGTCATTATTAAGTGTCTGAGGCCAGATTTGAACTCAGGTACTCCTGACTCCAGGGCTGGTGTTCTATCAACTGCACCACCAAGCCACCCCTCAAAAATCATCTTAATGAGTTTCTTCTGAAGTGGAGTTATATGACCAGAGACATGAATACATTAGGAATATTAATCACAGTCAACATAAGTTAGAAATGAATCAACTAAATAAACAGAAAAGAAAGAAAAACAGAATATAGGAATGTGGAAGACAAGAGGAGAAAGAGATTCAGCAAAGTGCTAATCAGAATTAAATATGAAAGAAGTCATAGATGATGAAAAGTGTACTGAGGAAAGGAGAGGAGGAGTACAAACACTATGACCACATTGCCTTAAAAAATGACCTCATAAGCTAGGCATAGTGGCATATACAATAATAATCCATGGCACCAGATACAGAGGCTAGTGGACTGCTTCAGTTTGGAACTTCTAGGCTACTAATTGTGTGTGTGTCTAAATTTGGCATCAATATATTGAGACCCTAGGATCCAGGCAATGCCAGATCTCTGAAGGGGGTAAAGAGGTCTAGGTTGGAATTAGAGCAAGTCATCATTTCATGGATAATCACAAGTGGGATCAAGTGACTGCTATACTTTCAGCCTGGGTGATTTAGAGAGACTAAAAAAAATAAGAAAGGAAGGAAAGAAGAAAAAAGAAAGAAAAGAAATTCACCATATTAAACAATCAATATTCATACAACATACCTGCTAAGTAAAATAGGGCCAGTAGGTCTACGAACTTGAAATGTCTTCTCCAAATATGAAATACCTTGTGGGAAAAGTTTATTCTAAATTAAAAACAAAAAAAAAACAAAAAACCTTTAGAATTATAGTAGAAGAAAATAGCAAATTTAAAGTGAGGCCTAGGATAAATAGCTGTGAAGTAAAGAAAAATTTCTACTTCTGGAAATATAGGAGGCTAGGAAATGAAGAGTGAGGGGACTGAAGATATTTTCTTTGCTTTCCAATTGAATTTGAGATGAGGTCACACCATTCACTTATATATTATGGTCACACTTTCTCCCCCCATCCCTTTATTTTAACCACTGAAGTAAAAAGTAGAAGCCTCAAGTTTGCATATCTTAGGGTCTGCAGGTGGAAATTCATAGGATACCACAGTCAAGTCTATACCATTAAACATGACGATACAATCAAAAGTCCCATGAGACTCATCACATTTAAAATTTTATAGGTTTGGGGCAGCTAGGTGGGAGCAGTGGCTAGAGCACCAGCCTGAAGTCAGGAGGACTTGAGTTCAAATTTCACTCAGGCACTTAATAATTACCTAGCTGTGTAATCTTGAGCAAATCACCTTGCCCCATTGCCTTGCAAAAACAAACAAAAAAAAAATTGATAGGTTGAAGAGATCGTGTATCTGTGCAAGCAGTTCATTAATGCAAAAATTTATATCTTTAACACAAATATTCCCTCAGTAATACTGTACTACAATTAATCATAGTATACCCAAACTTGGGGGAATCAAAAATACAAACTGCCCAAAGGGCAATGGAAAGATTATAAGAATATAGACTTAAGAGTTAGAAGAGATTTTGAGGTCATATAGTCTAAACTTTAATTTTCCAGATAAGGAAATTGAAGCTCAGAGAGGTTAAGTCATAGTTGGTTATAAACATTTAAGTGCCTATTATATAGCAAATATAGACCAATGGAATACAAATTCAAAAAAAGATACTCCCTGTCCTTGAAGAGCTTACAATTCAATGGGAGAAGACAACACACAAAGGCAAGATGAAAATGAAGTTGGGGAATTAGGGAAGGAAAAGTACTTGAAATGAAAGGATTGATGGAAAAATTCAAAGGAGTACAGCTAGATGGGCACTGTAGAGATAGGCTGATTGGGGTACTCTCGTTAAATGGAGGTTTGGGGAGATAGATCTTCACTCTGCCCTCTAATCAGAGTGATTCCCAAGGGAAGAGAATTTTGATAAGGTCTGAGTAAGGCTGATGTGAACCTGCAAGAGGATGAGGTTCCTGGGGGCATGAATGACTTACCCAGGGTCACCCTGATAACAGTATCCAGGGCATGAATTGAACCTACGTCTCCCTGACTCTAAATCTAGCTTTTCTGCCTCTACACCATATTGTTTCTCAATATTTGATGAGCAAAAGTGGCTAGGTGACACAGTGGATAGAGCACTGTTCCTGGAGTCAGGAGTACCTAAGTTCAAATCCGGCCTCAGACACTTAATAAGTACCTAGCTGTGTGGCCTTGGACAAGCCACTTAACCCCACTGCCTTGCAAAGAAAAACCAAAAAAAAAAACCAAAACTCTAAAAAAAATATTTGATGAGCAAAAGGCAGCTGCCAATAGAGACCTATATAAAGGGAGCAAAACCAAAGATGACAACCATGGAGAAGTATAACTAGACAAGGAGGTGGGCAGTTCATATAATGAGTAAAACACAAGAAAGTATGACACTGCTGTGGACAAGACATTCAGAGCCACAGGAAGCCTCTAGTACAATCGCTGGGTCTGTGAAGAAGGACAGGTTAAAAATCAGAGAGTAACTAGAGTCAAGAAATACACCTCTGACAAATGTTCACTGGGAGACTTGTCAGAGTTTCCAAGTCTTCCTAGGAATAATGCTTTGACATTTTGAGTGACCATTTCAGATCTCCTCTATCTGTCTGATCACTACTTAACTTTCCCCAATATTACAATGTTTAGAAGACTTATCTTACTTTAACTTCACAACTTTTTTCTTTTTTAAAATGTCTTTTTTTCTTATAAATTTAGCAGTCATCAGCATTGCAAACATGGTATATTAATACAATGAAAAAGAGAATTTATAAAATTACACTGTTTCCTCATCATGAACTGCCTTAAAGTAAGTTGTCACTGGTCTCAAATGATAATGCAGCCATTCTTCATAATTAAAGGTTGAGTTAGAAACCTGTAAAGAATACAGTTCATGGGGCAGCTAGGTGGCAAAGTAGATAGAGCTCCAACCCTGAAGTCAGGAGTACCTGAGTTCAAATACGACCTCAGACACTTAATAAATTACCTAGCTGTGTGGTCTTGGGCAAGCCACTTAAACCCCATTGCCTTGCAAAAAAAAAAAAAAAAAAAGAATATAGTTCATATGCCCAAAGGGTAACAAAAATGAGCATACCTTTTGATCCAGCAATATCACTACTGGGTCTATACCCTGAAGAGATGATGAAAAAGGGTAAAACCCTAACTTGTACAAAAATATTCATAGCAGCCCTGTTTGTGGTGGCAAAGAATTGGAAATCAAGTAAATGTCCTTCAATTGGGGAATGGCTTAGCAAACTGTGGTATACATATGGCATGGAACACTACTATTCTATTAGAAACCAGGAGGGATGGGAATTCAGGGAAGCCTGGAGGGATTTGCATGAACTGATGCTGAGTGAGATGAGCAGAACCAGAAAAACACTGTACACCCTATCAGCAACATGGGGGTGATGTTCAACCTTGATGGACTCGCTCATTCCATCAGTGCAACAACCAGGGACAATTTTGGGCTGTCTGTAATGGAAGATACTATCTGTATCCAGATAAAGAGTTGTGGAATTTGAACAAAGTTCAAGGACTATTCCCTTTAACTTAGGAAAAAACCCCGATATCTTATTGTCTGATCTTGTTATCTCTTATACTTTTTTGTTTCTTCCTTGGGGATGTGATTTCTCTCTCATCGCACTCAATTTGGACCAATGTACAACATGGAAACAAAGTAAAGAATGACAGATTGCTTTCCATGGGGGGGGGAGTAAGATTGGGAGAAAAATTGTAAAACTCAAATAAAAAAAGAGTATAGTTCATGTCAGTGGGCCAACCTGTTCCACAATAAGTAGCAGGAAAAATACTGCACTTAGGAGGGATGAGAAAACAGTGTTCTGCTTCTCAGGACTGTGTGGGATCCTGTGGGAATCACTGAATTTCTCTGAACTTCAGTGTACTCATCCTTAAAATTAGGAACACGATACCCTATATAGAAACTGAACTCAGAGGGATTTTGTGAGTGCCCTGCAAAATGCTTTACAAACCATAAAGCAATACCTAAATGTCTATTATCATTATTTATTGTAATGATGTTCTCCAAACACATCTTGGAAGAATTCCCTTCCAACCTTATCAGTATGGGTAGACCCTGCTCCCATTAATTTAAAAGGAATCAGAGTGTTAGCAAAAAAGTAAAGGATATTATAGAGTATAAGAATCTAAGAAAAAAATTACTAATAAAAATAGACATTATTATTAATAGCAATAATAACATCTTACATTTGTATGGCACATTATAAATTAGAAAGTATTCTCAAGATATCCATTTAAGCCTGAAAAACCTCCATTTGAGATGGCTAAAGCACATTTTGTAATCCCCCATTTTATAGCTAAAGAAACAAGATTCCTTGAGCAGAATTCTTTCTGGATTCATCTCTCAGTCTCTCTCTTG
This sequence comes from Macrotis lagotis, assembly GCF_037893015.1. Lineage (NCBI taxonomy): Eukaryota > Metazoa > Chordata > Mammalia > Peramelemorphia > Peramelidae > Macrotis > Macrotis lagotis. Next base: position 581,639,372 of record NC_133658.1, read on the forward strand.
TAAGGATGATAAATGGTTGACTTGCACCACTGCAGAAGAAGTCTTTCCACTGTGATGATTTTGGTATCTGTTTTTATTTTAATCTGATAATAAATCTGGCTACCAAAGTTTTAGCTCTCTTCTTGGCATATGAACATTACAATATAGTCTATATTCTGGAAAGTGATCACATTCTACAGGCCTCCCAAGCCCAGCACAGTAATCCTGGTTCAGGATATTAGAGAGGCAAGTCTAATAATATTCTAATCCTCCTTAATGAGATTTTAAAAGCTTTTAAAATGTCCCTGTTCACTTAATAATTACCTAGCTGTGTGGCCTTGGGCAAGCCACTTAACCCCGTTTGCCTTGCAAAAACCTAAAAAAAAATAAAATAAAATAAAAATGTCCCTGTTATTGAGATATCAGGAAAACCCTGAAATTTCTCTCTTGATACTGATCCACATTCTACCAATACCTTTTGATTGGCTGTTCAATGGGAAGGTAACATATATTACCTACCTTTACAAGGTGCCTTTTCTCAGAAAGCAACCTGAAAAAGATGACATGAGAATATTTTTAAAATCTCATTTTGGAAGTTAGCAAAGAAGGAAAAAACATGGCAATTGTCAATGTTGGAGGAGTTTGGGATCTGTGAATTTGTCCAATCTTTTGAAAAATAATCTGGAATTATCAATCACTCAACCAACAAGCACTTATTAGTCATCTACTCTGGGCTAGCTGTTAGGGATACAAAAGAAAAAGTGAAAAGTTCTTCCCAAAAAAGAACTTACAAGAGAAAGCATGTATAGGAATAAACACCATGGATACAAGGCAATTTTGAGAGAGATCATACTGGCAACTGGGAGGAGAGGAAAGGCTTCATAACAAATGAACTGAAAGGTCCTAAGGAAACTAGGAATTTTAAGAGGTAGAGGCGAGGGGAGAGAACATTCCAGGCATGGAGATGACCAGATGAAAAGGCTCAGTATTATGGTCAAGACAGTAAGAAGCTCTTGCTGACTAAAGCACAGAGTTCCAGAAAGGAATATTCAGATTTCTTTTACCAGAGATTCTACTGCTAGGCTAAAAATCCCCAGGAAATCAATGATTAAAGTAAAAGATCCAAACAAACCCCCCCCCTCAAAAAATTTTTATAGCAGCAACTACCATATGCCCCCCAAAAAGGAAACAAAGTCAATGGATATTGATTGGAAAGGTGATCAGAGATTAATTATAGCCTATCTCTGCAGTTCCCATCTAGCTACACTCCTTTGAGTGAATCATAATGACTCCATCTTGTGACTCAATTCTGGAGCCAGATTTCAATTCAATTATGGATTGAATCCAATTTCCAACTTGTCAGAAAACTTTGTTCAATTGCAGAATTAGGAGAAAATCTTATTGCCTCATTTGAAACTAACCCTGCATGGCAAGGAAATTGAATCACCTCTCCCGGCTGCTTAGAGACCCTTAACCAATAACCTGGGTTAAGCTGACATAAACTCAGTCTGATTCAAAACGCAAGTTGTTTTCTCACAATTATACTTCTCAAGCAACACATATGTCTTATCTTAAAATTGGTCCCATTCTAATTGATCAACTATTATTTCCATATTCTTTTGGGTTTACACATACTTGCAGAGAGTAGGACAGCTCTTATTCTTTCTTTTCTTTTAAGGTTTTTTTTTTTTTGCAAGGCAAATGGGATTAAGTGGCTTGCCCAAGGCCACACAGCTAGGTGTCTGAGACAGGATTTGAACCCAGGTACTCCTGACTCTAAGGCCAGTGCTTTATCCACTATGCCACCTAGCCACCCCGACAGCTCTTTTTCTGATTCAGGACATTTCATCTTTTTATGCTCCTTCCAACTTGGAAAGTCCCTAATCTTTCATCCAATCAGAAATAAAATTAGCTAATGTTATATGATCTTCTTATAATTAATTGGCCTTATTTGGTTGTTCTTAATGTGTTCAGGGTCCAGACCTAAGCTGTTTCATATGTAATGCTTAATAAATTGTTATACTCAGAAGGTTGAACTTTTGCTTTCCTCATTCATTTAACTTTTCATCTGACTCATTGACTCATGTTGGCACATGAATGTAATGCAATAAAAGCATCATAACAAGTAATGAACATGACAAACATAAGCTTTACACGAACTGATAAAAAATGAAATAAGCAGAACCAAGAAAACAATATACAAACTATCTACAATATTGAAAATAGAAAGAAAAAAATCAACTGAAAGCCGTGAAATTCTAATGAATAAACTAGCCGTCAAAGAAGATCTAGAGAGGCACCCTGTCCCCTTCCCTTCTTTGTACATATGGAGAACTTTAGGTTTTAAAAAAACTACATATAAGGTCAGATTCGGTTGATAGTTTGCTCATTTGTTTTGTTCAACTGTTTGTGTTCTTTATGCTTTGTTATAAGGACAACCAAGGTGATACCAAAAAAACCCAATATACTAAAAAATTTTTAGTTAAAAAAACTACATTCTCTGGTGTCACTAAATGGTCTATCCAGTCCTTGTCTTACAACAGCAAGAAAGAACTATGAAATAACATGTCAGTGGCTAGTGGCTTCCTTACCCTGGAATAGTCAACTATCCTAACCATGGAAAATTCCTCTTTTCTCCCTGCTAAGATTCTCCTGGAGTCTTTATTTTTGTGGAGGGCCTAGGCCCACCGTGATTTACCTTCTGGCCTAGTCCCTAGTTTCCAGAATTCAAAGCCATTCCCTTCCCCAAGATCAAGGCACCAACTCTTCATCTATCCCCTTTGCAGCTTCTTGGAGTGAATCATCTTCCCCTATTAAAATATATTCTGAAGGGACCTAACTCTATTATATATCTAAAATCATATTTAAAGTGGCAGTCATCCAAATGGTCAAATGATATGCAAAGGCAATTTGCATGTGAAGAAATCTAAGTGATCTATAGTCATATGAAAAATTTCTCTAAATCATTACTTATTGCAAATTAATGCAAATTAAAGCATCTCTGAGGTAGCCCTCACACCTCTCAGACTGGCCAATATGACCAGAAAGGACAATGATCAGTGTTGGAAAGAATGTGGGAAATCTGAGACATTAATATATTGTTGGTGGAGCTGTGAACTCATCCAACCTTTCTGGTCAATTATGCCCAAAGGGCAACAAAAATGTGCATACCCTTTGACCCAGCAATACCACTACTGGGTCTATACCCTGAAGAGATGATGAAAAAGGGTAAAAACATCACTCGTACAAAAATATTCATAGCAGCCCTTTCTGTGGTGGCAAAGAATTGGAAATTAAGTGCATGTCCATCAATTGCGGAATGGCTTAGCAAAGTGTGGTATATGTATGTGATGGAACACTATTGTTCTATTAGAAACCAGAAGGGATGGGAATTCAGGGAAGCCTGGAGGGATTGGCATGAACTGATGCTGCGGGAGATGAGCAGAACCAGAAAAACATTGTACACCCTAACAACAACATGGTGGGGGGTGATGATCAACGTTGATGGCCTTGCTCATTCCATCAGTGCAAACAATCTGGCGCAGTTTTGGGGTATATGTGATGGAGAATACCATCTGTCTCCAGAGAAAGAATTGTGGAGTTTTAACAAAGACCAAAGGCTATCACCTCTAATTTTTTTGTAAAAAAATTTATCTTATTATGCAATTTTGCTATCTCTTATACTTTATTTTTCTTCATTAAGGATGTGATTTCTCTCTCATCACATTCAAATTAGATCAGTGTATACCATGGAAGCAATGTAAAGACTAACAGACTGCTTTCTGTGGGGGGGGGGGAAGCAGGATTAGGGGAAAATTGTAAAATTCAAAATAAATAAATTCTTTCTTTCATCAAAAAAGGGAAAAAATTAATATTACTGTATTTCAGTATAACTGATGTCTAAAAGAAATAAATTTTAGTAGAATTGATTTATTTTGTGAAAAAAAATAAAGTGGCAGTCATCAAAATTGTCTGGTTCTGGTTAAGAAATAAGAGAAATGGGTGCAGCTAGGTGGCACACTGGCCCTGGAGTCAGGAGTACCTGAGTTCAAATTTGGCCTCAGATACTTAATTGCCTAGCTGTGTGATCTTGGGCAAGTCACTTAATCCCATTGCCTTAAATAAAAAAAAAAAAGAAGTAATGGATCAGAGGTTTAGGATAAATACAAAAGATACAGGGGTGGCTAGGTGGCACAGTAGATAAAGCACCAGCCCTGGAGTCAGGAGTACCTGGGTTCAAATCCTGTCTCAGACACTTAACAATTACCTAGCTGTGTGGCCTTGGGCAAGCCACTTAACCCCATTTGCCTTGCAAAAACCAAAACAAACAAACCAACAAAAGATACAACTGTAAAGGACTAGTAATCTATTGTTTGATAAATCCAAAGACTAGTTTCTGGGATAAGAACTCACTATTCAACAAAAACTACTGGAAAACTGGATGGTAAAAATTAGGCATAGACCCTATACTAAAATAAGGTCAAAATGGGCACAGGATTTAGATATAAAGGATTATATCATAAATCAATTAACAGATCAAGAAATATTCTGTCAGATCTCTGAAAAGGGGAGAAATTTATGACCAAACAAGAAATAAAGTACATTATAAAATGCAAAATGGATGATTTTGACTATATCAAATTAAAAAGTTTTAACACTAATAAAACCAATATGGTCAAGATAAGAAGGAAAACAGAAAGCTGGGAAACAATTTTCACAGTTAGGGTCTCATTTCTAAAATATATAGAGAATGGGGCAGCTACATGGTGCAGTGGATAGAGTACTGGCCCTGGAGTCAGGAGGAACTGAGTTCAAATCCAACCTCAGCCACTTAATTGCCTAGCTATGTGACCTCAGGCAAGTCACTTAACCCCACCGCCTTACATAAAAAAAAAATTTTTTTTAATAAAATATATAGAGAATTGAATCAAATCTATAAGGATGTAAGTCATTTCCCAATTGATAAACAGACATCTAAGGATATGAACAGGCAATTTTCAGATGAAGAAATTAAAGTTATATCTATATCTATATATATAAAATCATGTGAAAAAATGCTCCAAATATTTTTGATTAGAGGAATACAAATTAAAACATCTAAGAAGTACCACCTCACACATCAGATTGGCTAAGATGACATAAAGGGAAAAGGTTATTATTGGAGAGATATTGGGAGGACTGGAAAGTTAAGGCAATATTGGTGGAGTTATGAATTAATCCAACCATTCTGGAGAGCAATATGGAATCCTGCCCAAAGAGCAATAAAACCGATCATACCCTTTGACCCAACTATACCAATATTAGACCTATATCTAGAAGAAATTATAAAAATTGAGAAAAATCCCATGTTTCAAAATATCTGAAGCAGCTCTTTTTGTAGTAGCAAAGAATTGGAAATTGAGGGGATGTCCAACAATTGAGAAATAGTTGAACAAGTTATGGTATATGAATATTATAGAGTACTAGTGTTTTATAAGAAACCATGGACACTGGAGAAGCATGAAAGAATTACATAAACTGATGCTGAGCAAAGGAAGCAAAACCAACAGAACATTGTACACATTATCAACATATTGAGTTGATCAATTATTTTTCTTAATTTTAATTTTATTTTTTAAATTCTCATTTTGTACAAATTTTTTTTTACATTAATAAAATATTCTTGTTTAAGAGTAAACAAAATACCCCCCCCCATGAATATAGACTTGCTTGGGCAATAAAGTAAAGGGGAGAGAAAAAAATTAAAATAAAAAATATAATAGTAATAATTGTAGGTATGGCCAGATGGCGCAGTGGACAAAGCACCAGCCCTGGAGCCATGAGCACCAGAGCCCACATCCAGCCCCACAGACCCAACAATCACCCAGCCGTGTGACATGCAAAACACCGGATCCTCACTGCCCTGCAAAAACCAATAAGAAGAAAAAAAAAGACCCAAAATAAAATAAAATAGTAATAATAGTAGGGGTGGCTGGGTGGCGGCCAGAGCACTGGCCCTTGAGCCAGGAGCACCTGGGTCCAAATCCAGCCTCAGACACCCAAAGATCACCCTGCTATGTGGCCCCAGGCAGGCCTCCAAGCCCCACTTGCCCTGCACCCTCCCCCAAACAATAATAATAATAAAAAAAAGTGCTTCAGTCTTTGTTACAACACCAACAACTCTGTCATGGGTGGATCGCATTCTTTGTGGTCAGTCCATCACAAAAGTTACTTCCATATTTTTCCAACGTTGCCATTGCTGATCCCAACTCCCTCCTTTCGTATTTTTCCACTACCATGTACTATATTTTCTCTCTCCTTTCACTCTGACTCTGCTGTAGGGTCGCTGAGTGGCACAGCAGACAGATCCCTGGTCCTGGGGCCAAGAAGCCCTGAGCTCCCATACCACCCCTTAGGCCCAGAATCCACCTGGCCCCATGGTCCCGGATAGGCCTTCCAATCCCAGCCCCTTGCAAGAAGTAAAAAAGAAAATGTGTTATATCTGACCACTCTCCCCCCATGGCCCATCCTCTCCTCCTTTATTCACATCCCCACCCCTTCCCCCTGCTCCCTCCTCCTTCTTACTCCAGATGTCTATACCCCATTGAGTATATATGCTGTTTCCTCTCCTAGCCATCTCTGATGAGAGCAAAGATTCCCTCATTCCCCCTTGCCTTCCCCCCTTCCATATCATTATATTAGCTCATTGTAATAAAGAAAAATCTTATTATATGAGATATCTTGGACTATTCCCCCTCTCCTTTTTCTTTCTCCCATCACATTTCCCTTTTTTTCTATTGACTCCATTTTTACACCATATTTTATCTTCAAATTCAGCTTTCTCCTGTGCTTCAACTATAAAAGCTCTCTCTATCTGCTCTATTAACTGAGAAGGTTCATATGAGTATTATTAGTGTCATTTTTCTATGCAGGAATACATGCAGTTCATCCTCATTATGTCCCTCATATCTCCCCCCCTCTCCTCCAATCTCCATGCTTCACCTGAGTCCTGTATCTGAAGATCAAACCTGTTCAGCTCTGACCACTCCAAAAGGAACATTTGAAATTCCCCTGGTTCATTGAAAGTCCATCTTTTTCCCTGGAAGAGGACATTCAGCCTTGCTGGGTAGTTCATTCTTGGCTACATTCTAAGCTCTTTTGCCTTCCGGTATATTGTATTCCAAGCCCTACGAGCTTCCAATGTAGTTGCTGCTAAGTCCTGTGTGATCCTGACTGCAGCTCCATGATATTTGAACTGTGTCCTTCTGGCTGCTTGTAATATTTTCTCTTTGACTTAGGAGTTCTGGAACTTGGCTATAATATTCCTAGGGGTTGGTTTTTTGGGATCTTTTTCTCGAGGGGATCGGTGGATTCTCTCCATTTCTATTTTGCCCTCTGTTTCTAGAATATCAGGGCAATTTTCCTGTAGTAATTCTTTGAAAATGATGTCAAGGCTCTTTTCCTGATCATGACTTTCAGGTATTCCAATAATTTTTAAATTATCTTTCCTAAGTCTGTTTTCCATATCAGTTGTTTTTTCAATGAGATATTTCACATTTCTAATTTTTCATTTTTTTATTTTGAAGTATTGATTCCTGATTTCTGGTAAATTCATCAATCTCCCTGAATTCTATTCTTTGTCTGAAGGATTTGTTCTCCTCAAAGAGTTTTCTTATCTCTTTTTCCATCTGGCCAATTTTGCTTTTTAAGGCATTCTTCTCCTCAATAACTTTTTGAACTGTTTTATCCATTTGACCTAAGCTGGTTTTTAGCATGCTATTTTCTTCAGCATTTTTTTGGATTTCCTTGACTAGGCTGCTGACTTCATTTTCATGTTTTTCCTGCATCTCTCTCCTTTCTTTTCCCAGTTTTTCTACTAACTCCCTCATTTGATTTTCAAAGTCTTTTTTGAGCTCTGTCATAGCCTGAGCCCAATTTCTGTTTTTCTTGGAGTCTTTAGATGCAGGAGCTTGTGCTTCCTCATCTTCAGACTGAGTATTTTGATCCTTCTTGGGCTCATTTGCAAAATATTTCTCAATGGTCTTCCTCTTGTTTCTCTGCTTGCTCATTTTCCCAGCCTGGGCCTGGTTTTGGGGTGCTTTCTGAGCTTTTGGGACACTCCCACAAGGGTCTCAGTGTGTGAGGCTCTGTCCTCCCTCTTGGTCTGTGAATGACCATAAGCGCCCCCCTCTGCCACGGGGCTGAGGTGGGGGGGGGGGCCTAGACTGGGATCAGGATCTGAATGTGGTCAGGGCCCCAGAGTCCTGTTCCAGGGGCAGAGGACAGAGCTCGGCAGTCTCTCTCTCTTCACTCCCCTCCCTCAGCTCAATGGGCTCATGCCCTGGGGGCTCCTGCTTACCAGCTCCACCTGCTTCTGTTTCGGAGTCTGGGCTGCCCAAAGACCAAGCTGTTCGCTGTGTTCCCTGAGGGCTGGGCTCCACGTGCTCGCTCTGGCAGAGGTCCCCCGCTGTTCCTCCACTTTGTGCCCAGTGCTCCCCGGGGTGCAGCTCAGGAGACTCCCCGGCCGCTGTGAGCTGTGGCTCCCAGTGCCCTGGGGCTACCTCCGGGAGACTGAAGCTCTTTGGCTCTGGTGGGCCACCCCTCCGGCGGGCCGCCCCTCCAACCCGGGGAGCAGAGCCTTTCTGCTCTTTTCCAGGTTACCTTGAGTAGGAGAACTGCCTCACTGGGTCCCTTTGTGGGTTTTGTCTCTCAAAAGTTTAGTTAGAGTCCTTAGTTTCAAGTTTTATCAGAGAGCGCCTAAGACTGGATCCCTTCTTGTCACCATCTTGGCTCCGCCCCCCATGATTGTGTGATCAATTATGATAGATGCAGTTCCTCTTAGCAGTTTAGAGAGCTAGGACAACTCTAGAAGAACTGTTTTGGATAGCATCATCCCCATTCAGACAAAAAAAAAAACCACCATGGATTCTTGAATGAATGCTATGTTCACTTTTAAAAATTTCTCTAATTTTTTCCTTCATATTCCATGGTTTTCTTTCTTTTCCCTTAGTCCTAATTCCTCATAGACAAAATGACTAATATATAAATATGTTAAACACAAATGTACATGTACAATTTTCACCAAACTGTTCATCACTGAGGAGGGGGAAGGGAGGGTTGAAGAAAAGTGTGGAACTTATAAACATGTAAGTGAATGAATGTTGAAAAATTTTCATATCTAATTTGAAAAATAAAATAAAATATCAAATAAAAAACTTTAAAAAAAAAAGAATACACCCTGAGGACAGAGACTTTCTTCACATCTTCTGTTATTTGCATCCCCAGTACTTAGCACATCTCCCCCCACCATAAAGCAAGTAATTAATTAATAAGCCTGGATCACTTCATTCCTTCTAGTTTTCCATAATTTTTTAATCTCAAAAAGCATAGGGATAGATTCAAAGCAACCCTAATTTTCATTAGCAACAAACCTGAGGATATATTTTAATTTATCTGGCTCTTTAATCTATTTATATTTTTTACCAGAGTAAAGAATCCTACAAGTTTATTCTTGAAATATGTGGCAGTAGCTCCCTTCATTTTTAAACCTGTAATACTATGTAATTCAAAAGATTTGCTGTGGGTTGAATGTTATGGAATTCATTCAACAAATCCATGATCACTCTAGCTATTTTATGATTTTTAGACTTCGATAATACAAGTTAGCTCTGTTTTAAAGACTGGAGTAATCATGCTTATTTGCATCTGGAAGCCACTCTGTCCCCTACATATTTTCACCCACTTTGGGATAATGTTTAGATTCTTAATTAAAACTTAATAAAATAATATTGTACTTACTCTTCAACACTTTTATCATAAACAAGCTTAATTCTTAAATGTTGATCAACATCTCTCTTCAGGATATGATTTGTATTAAGATGAACCTTGTATATGACCTGGAATCAAAGGGAATAAAAGGAATAACAGAGTAAGCTATATAGTGTAACTGGATGAGTCCTACAACTTAAATTATTAAATTGAATTAAAGGAACAAAGATCGCATCATTCAAAATAATAAATAACTTCCCCAAGTTTCCCAATATTTCCCTTGCCCTCAAAGTTCTCTTGTTGTCAAAGAGATTAGTAATATAAATTTGAAAAAGTTTCATAGGAATTACTAAATTGGTGCTTAGGAGAGCAGTTGCTAACAATTTACCTACTCTCAGTTCCAGCTCTGTCACTTACTACTTCTACCCCGTGGACCTCTGACAACTCAGTTGATTTTTTCTAGGACTCAGTTTTCTCAGAAGATGGCTTTTAAGATACTTTTTTTGGCTTTAAAATCCCCAGGATCCAACATCCAATAGCTCAGGGCCATTCTCTAAGGCCATAGCCTTGGAGAGGAGGTGCTTGCTCAGTTAGGAGGGATTATTTCCTTGAAGAAGTTCCCTTTACCAAGGAAATTACAGATCCAATTCCCATTCTTATATGCAATTTAAAGAACCTCAAGCACCTATAATTGATTTGTTGATAGTATACTTTTATGCATATTTTTAGTTTTGTTGACTCTTATGTTCTTTGATCATGAAGGAAGTAAAAAATATGGTAAAATATGAATAAGATAAATAATAATTTTCCTTCCCCTGAAGTATAAGCCTAGATTTTCTACAATTTTTTTAAAATAATTATTTAAATGGGGCAAGGAAGAAAATCAAGCCAAAGTTTTACATTACCAAGATTTTTAAACAAATGTTTCATAGGAAATAAATCAAGGGATTCAGGAGACAGATACAATTTTCCCACACAATTCTTTCAATGTCTACGGATGGGATTCTATAGCAAATACTTTTTTCACTGGAAACTTTGAGCATGCAAAATTAAGCAACCTTTATTATGCATAAGATCTATTCAGGATCACTTAGACCAATCTTGAAATCAGTTTATTAGAAACTTCTTCATATTACTGGAATTGGAAGGGATCTTAGAATTCTACTACTTATTTTACAAATGAGGAAACCTGAGACTCAGTGGAGAATAGATTTATCTTCTAAGTAAACCTTAGTGTCTCCAGAATTCTAGTAGAATTGTCTATAATTCACCTTCCCATCTCCTTTAGTGAAGAGATTTTAGTTGTAAAAGACAATCCCCTTCAAAATCACTCAAAGTTAAGAATGTTTTTGTCCTTCCTTTTTTTAGAGGACCACTGACATCATGCTATAATGTCTTTATTGAAGGAGAAATACCTGCCTAATTGTTTAACATTAAGGCTGTATATGCTCAGGGAGAATCTGTCTAGTTTTTTAATATTAAGGACCAATATATAAATTCAATGTAACCCTCTCCATTGTTAAATGTAAATTCACCAAGATACTAGGAAAGCAAACAGTCCATTTCCTCCATTTTTTTTCCTCCACCTTCCTGGCTTTCAGTCTTTCAGAATGGGCACCTGACCATAGTCATGTCCAGGTGTGTTGAACCTCTTCCCCTGAGTCCTGCATAGAAGGTGGGCAAGATTCTATAAAAGCTTGGGTAACACCCTCCTCCCATGTCCAGTCATTTCTTGTGGCTGTTTTCTGTCCCCTTTTTCCTCTTTCCCCTCAAGGATTTGTAGCCTCTACTTTTGTTATTCACTGTCCCTAAATTGCTCACTATTTTATAGTCTCTCTAGAGAGTTTGTGAACTGTTTGTGGTCACCTGTGTACTTTCTGTAATACATGTGAACTTTGCAGGTTTGTAAATTAAAGCTTATCTTCTGTATCTCTGGGGCCAGTCTATGAATTTTTCACTTAGAATGAACCCCCCAAAAATATAAGCCCTTTCCCTGAGGGTACCCATTCACCTATCATCTTGACTTGAACAAGAATTGGATATGAGACAGAGTTGTACAGAGTCATCAGCTTTATTCTTTCTTCCAGAGTTTCTGAAGTCCAGTGGCAGGAAAAAAGTCAAGAAGACTGGTGAAAGCCCCGTATGCAGTGGATGACCTTGGCATCTTTGATGTCAAGCTCTAAGTGCTCCACAGACTCTGCTTCAGATACATAGTTATTGAAACATAGGGAAAAGATTTCGCATGTTGACACTCCCTTAATCCACCCAAGAGATTTGTGGCTCAAACTGATTTAGCTCTGCACATGTGGCCCCTGCACGAGGGTGGTGCCAATGTCAGAGACGAGAGAGGAGGGTATATTTGATATTAATTGTGGAGGTAAAACTGAAAGGCCCAAGCAACAGATTTATAGAAGGGGCAGGGAGGGAGTTTGAGGAGTCAAGAATAACTCCTAGATGATGACCCTAAGGAACTAGGAAAATGGCATACTCTACAATAATATAGAAGATGAGAGGGAGGAGGGTGAGTTCCCGTTTTTGAATATTGAGATGTCACCTGGACTTTCAATTCAATGTCTGAGGTTGGAGTACAGCAGAAATTTGGGAGCAGGATAAGGTGGATTTGAGAATCATAAAAAGATGATATTTAAAGCCATGGGAGCTGATGAGATCACCAAGAGGGAAAGACAAGAAGAGAGCCCAGGACATAAACTATCTTATTCAGTAATTCTTATTTAAGTTCTTAAAATGGAAGATAATAAAATGGACTTGTCTTTCCAGCCAAAAAGTATTAAGGGACTCTAAAAACTCTAGTAATGAAAAACTGTTATCAAAGTGACATTGAAAATCCATTCACCTTTCTTAAAAGTAGCAACTAAAAGCTCCTATGACATTGAAAGGACACTGCTTAAGATGAGTGATCTTGCATCATGACTAAAATTTTCCTGTGTAACTGCATGAATTCCAGATCAAGTGGGTTTCAAGGTAAGGTGCCACAAAGATCAATGACCTCTAGCTGACAGTTTCCTCAGAACTAGCCAATTAAGCCAAGTTCTGACAGTCATTACCAGAGGCTTTTGCAGCACCCATTTGTGAGAAACAAGGTTTAGTCACTCCCTTAAGAAACAAAACTTAAACTGAAGTGAGTGAAAGAAGCATTTATTATGATTCTCTGAGAAGCAGGTATATGGTACTCCATAGGGACACACACAATACAGAAGTAAGACCAAGTTTTCTACAGTTAGTTCAGCCCTACTCCTCCCATTAGTAAGGACTGGTCCAGATTCTTCCAGGTTACTTTTCCTTTTTCTCCCACTATATACACTCCTTGGAATGTTACCCAGCCCTCAACAAACATCCCATATTCAAAAATGGTGGAAAAACTCCACCTTAAGGTATGTCAGTTAATATGCATGAGGTTAATTAAGCATACAAAGGAGCTAAGGTACTGCTGAAATGAACCTTTGGGTCTGAGCCATTTGTCACATCTGAAAATCTGTACATTGCAAAACAGGAGATGCTTATCTACGAGCATTGCATTCTTTAACAAATTCCTCACCTTGCAACATTTGTGGAAGCAGAACTCCCTAAGCTTTCAAATTTCTTATCTTCTAATTCCCTACTCTTCTTTTAATACTGGTTCTGCTTCCACACTTTTGAATCATTGTCACTACTGTTCTCAAATTTTTTTTCAACATAAATTTGCACTCCACATCACTGTTCATGTCACTGACCTCCTTTACAATCATCATCTTAGCATTCCCCTTTCTGATCACCTGAATTTCTCCCATACTTCACACACAGAATTTTGTATAACCTTCATAATTAATTATATGAATCAAGTTATACACAATGGTAAGATTAGTCCACAAAAGGCAATTAAGGTGATTCCCACAACCTGCTTCCACCAGGAATCACTAAACCAACTCAGTCAAGAGATATTAAAAGAACTGATCCAGATTTGCACTGGGACATGGGCCAGTCTTCCAGTTTCTCTGGTTATGTCTTTTACCACCTGCCCACTATTATCTATCTTCATGTAGCATTTGGATAGGTTGAGCTTCCCAAATACTCCCTGTTAATACATCAACTTATTTTATAGTTTTCTCCATCCTTCCTGTTTATGGTTAAGATATAGATTCCTTTCCTCAGTTTCTCAAATTTAGTTAACAATTTTTCACTTTCTTTTTCATATATATAGCTTTTACCTTGCCCTGTATTTCATCAAGTAAAGGTTTTTCTGTTTATATTGTCTGATAATGGGCTGGCAACAAACATGAGGTCTGTCTAAAAGGAGGGGGTATAAGTATGGATGACACACAGAATCAAGGGAGAAGTTACAGAGATGAAAAAGGGGGTAGTCCCCTTTGATTAAATAACCCATATAAATAGATGCACGATTTTAAAAATGAACCATAATATAAACTTCTGGTTCAATTTTTCTTTCTTCTGGAAACATCTGATGTCCTTCTGTATCTTCAGAATCTATTCCAAAAGTCCTTTCCAGTTCAGGTGGCTTGTAGAGATCTTTTTTGGTAAAGAAACTTCTTAACACAATATTTTAATCAGAGCAAAACTCATATTTTCATAACTAGAAAATAAAACTCTGGAGCTTCTTGGATCATGACAATTTATATTTTGACTTGCCCATTGTCAAGCTGATACACGCAGAAAATTTAGTTACAAATAGGAAATTAATTTGGATTTGCTTTTGAAATTATTTTATTCCTTTTAATCATCTATTTGGAGAATGCCACTCCACTTAACAAAATAAAAGTCCATAAAAGTTCACTACAAAAGTGAATTCACTGAAGATTGCCAAATTAACTTGAGCTTGTCATATATACATTTGGTAATCATTTTGGAACAGAGTATCCAGTAAGTGATTTACAAATGAAACAATTTTAACCTTTAGTTATTATTAAGATAAGGACTCAAACATCATTAACTATAAAAGAACTTTTCTCTTTAAAACATTTCTAAATAGACTGTAGGTTATCCTTCTTCTAATATACTTCACTGACTCACATTCCTTTCCTTAAAACAGTTAAAAAAAATTTCACTAAAATGTCCCCTTAGCATTAAAAGGAATTCTGAGAGGAGCAAATAGCTAACAGATGCCAAGGCTTTACACTAGCCTACCTGGTTATTAGAATTCAGATAAGTATAAGCCAAATGACTTGAAATTTCTATTCCTGACCTTTATACTGATTACTTGACATGATTATTACAATTTGCCATAAAGATCAGGGAAATAAAGAGCAGGAAAATTCCTTTATTCATTTAGATGTCAGTTTCCAAGAAGAGGTCACACGGATAGCCAAATGCCTTGAACCATACTTTAAATCTGCTAAGTAATATATTTTTCAAATGTCACGTTTGGGAAACTGAATCAGAAATAGTTCAATCTCAGAATTTGTTGAAACTCACTCTTTCAAATCTTATCCCAGGAAGCCTGTCACTTTTAGTGTCCAACCCACATTGGTTACTGGAATCAATACAACATTGACCCAATAGCATTTCCTTTGCTGATCATGCCTGGAGTCAGACATAGAATAATGCCAATTCAACAACTCCTTGAGACTTTAAAGAGCTGTTACAAATAATCAGATCTTTAGGTGAGTTCAGTTTACAAAGATTAAAAATCAATTATAATCTCATATTAGAAATTGAAAGAGATTATCCTAGGAAAAACTTCAAATTATCTAGCCATTTTGCATGGGTACCTTTACTTCAAAACTAACATAAAAATTGAATATATAAATACAACAATTCCAATTTACATAAAAATATATTCTATAAAAACAATTTTCTCTATTAATATGTTCAATTATTATCCATATTCAAATAAATACAAAAAACAAACAATTGCTTCCAGGATCCTTTAAAACTTTTAGAACAAATTCAGACTGCTTTCAAATAATCTGCATATAGTCCACAGGTGTTCCTAAATTCCAAATGTAATAAACATTAAGAAATATTAGATTCCAAATAAGATGGCATGTGAATTATTTACACCCATACCATCTCAAAAGAACTGTTACTTATGTCAAGTACTGGTAACAAATTTAGATCAAAACAGCAAGATCCTTTCTAATTGCAATTGTTAAAGTAACTGAATACTTTTAGTATTAACTCAATGTCTAATTGATTCAGTACTACTATAAACAATACCACCACATTATTGAAATTGAATTAACTTATAGGATTTAAAAATTCGGTAGCCCCTACTATATAAATATTTTTACCAAACATTTCTTTACAAGAATAGTTTGAAAGATCACTCCAAGTTACAAAACTATTTGCGAAATTTCATTATTATTATTATTATTATTATTATTAACTGATCACAGAAAACTTTTCTTTCTGCTGAAGTTAAACCATTTCATTCTTTTTTGTTTGTTTTTTGCAAGGCAAACAGGGTTAAGTGGCTTGCCCAAGGTCACACAGCTAGGTAACTATTAAGTGTCTGAGGCCAGATTTGAACTCAGGTCCTCCTGACTCCAGGGCCGGTGCTTTATCCACTTTGCCACCTAGCTGCCCCTAAACCATTTCATTCTTACAATGTTCTACCACAGACTAGACCCTGGAATCATAAAATCAGATGGTAATCTTCAAATAATAGTAATTTCAAAATATTCACTGAATAAAAGGAGGATTCACATTTGTTCTTATTAGACTCAGACCAGGATACTCCCTATATTGTGGTCTTGTATCCATCTCCTGCTTTTCCAAATAGCAAAATCTACTCACATGCTCCAAGCACTTCCTAGAATACACTCACAGTCCCTGATCTACTCCCATTATCTAAAATCCCCCCCCAGGGGACTGTTTGGGGGGATTATCTGGAGGAACTTTCAAGTCCTCCCCAGGTTCCTTTTCTTGTTTCCCATCTTAGGAGTTTTCTCCAAGGGTCCTTCTTCTGAAGGACTGATCCACCTAAAATAAAATCCCAGACCAACAAGGTAGTACTATAGCCATCTCTTTTCCTGCCTCACCTGATATATCGACATACATGGCCTCAGCAGTCACTGTTGTCCTCTTTCTATGATCCACTCACTTTTCTCGGAAAACCCGAGGTCTCAGGAACTTTTTGGATGCAAAGGGGTAATCAGAGAAGAAGGCAAGGAACACTGGAAAGGAATAGGAAAGCTCTTCCCTGAATTCCTCTTTGCACAACCATCTCAGGGTCTTTTAGTAACCCAGACATGTTTCCAAATTGTGAAAAATGGGGTTTTGTCACTCCCCTTAAGAAACAAAACTTTAATCAAGATGAGCAAAGGAAGCATTTATTATAGTTTTCAGAAGAAGCAGTTGTATGATATCCCGAGGGGACAAAGTCACACAGACACAGACACACATACAGACATACACATACATAGAAACAGACAGACAGACAGACACGTACACACACCCCTAATAAAGGAGTGAAAGCAAGCTTTGTACTGTTAGTTCTGCTCTTCAGCTCTACTCCCATCAGAGTCAGGATTTGTCCAGACTCTTCAGGTTACAACTCTTCCTTATCCTACTACAAACATCCTTGATATGGTTCCCCCTCTCCCCTTTCCTCCTCTCTCTCTCCCCTTTCCTCCCCTCTCTCTCCCTCTCTCCCCCTCCCTCCCTCTCCTTTTTCATAGTCAAAACTCCTCTCCTTTCCTTGCCACCATCAGTCACTGCCTCCGTTTCAACACTCACTTAGAACATAACCATTTACAATCTGCCTTCTGATTCTGCCATTCAAGTGGAATTGCACTTTCCAAAGTTACCAACAATCATTCATCTGCTAAAGGCAAAGGCCTTTTCTTAGACCTCACCTTTCTTATTCTCTTTGCAGCATTTAACATAGCTGACCTCCCCCTCCTTCTGGATGATCTCTTCCCTGGATTTTTCAGACACTTTTTTTTCCTGACTTTCTTTCTAACTTTCTTTATGAACTCATCTTACTTGTGTCCCATCTTCTTACTATGAATGCACCCCAATGGTCTATGATGAACTCTCTTCTCTTAAGCTGGAAGAGACTTTAGAGATCTAGTACAACCCTATATTTACCAATATACAAACAAGTCCAGAGAGGTTAAGTGATTTGTCCAAGGTCAAAAAGCCATTAATCAACAGAGCTGGGATTTAAACCTAAATCCTCTTTCCAAATATAATTTCTGCTATACCATGATGCCGCTAATTAGCTTTCACAAGTTTAACTAATTTCTAAACAAAAGACTCTCAAAAACAGGTAGGGGAAGGAACTCTTAGACCTAGATTTCACTGCAAACTCCCAGATGAGTAGTTTGCCACCTTCTCTGAAATTTATAGCCTTAGAGCAGGGAGCTCTTAAGCTGAGGTCGAGAAACTTCTTGTATTTTTTAAACATTTTGATAACTTTAGCAAGGCAGCATAGTGAAATGGGAAAAAAAGAATGAATAAGACTCAGAAGATTTGAGTTTGAATTCTGACTGCCATTTTCTGTAAAAATGAGGGGATCAATTTGATTCTAAGAGACAAATGATAAATAGGCAACTACCTCGTGGCAGAGGTGATGGCTTCAAGATGCAGATGGACACATTTTAATAAGGGCAATGTGAGAATTTGTTTTCCCTGACTGTATGTATATTTGTTACATGGGCTTTGTTTTTCTTCAGTGAAGTTTGTTGTTGTTCTAAAATTTGGCTAATTCTGATTTTTTAAGGAGTTATTTTCTTCAGTATTTTTGGTGCCTCTTTTATTAAGTTGTTAAATTCTCTTTTCATAAGTTTTTTTTAAAAAATTACTTTTTCCAACTACATGCAAAGGTAGTTTTCAATGCTCATTTTTCTGTAAGGTTTTGTGTTTCATTTTTCTCCCTCTTTCTCTCTTTTCCTCCAACTCCCCCACCTCCAACAGAGAGCACTTTAAAATAGGTTAAACATGTATAACTATGTTAAAGCTATTTTCATTTTAATCATATTGTGAAAGAAGAGTCAGAACAAAAAGGAAAAAACCATAAAATATAAAATATTTTAAAAATTGAAAATAGTAAGCTTTAGTTCCTTTTTACTAGTTCCCTCTCTGGATGTGGATGGTATTTTCTATCACAAATTCTTTAGAACTGTCTTTGATTAGTATACTGCTGAAATAATCAAGTCCATCACAGTTGATTACCACACAGCATTGCTGTTAATGTGTACAATGTTCTTCTGATTCTATTCATTTCACACAGTATCAAAGTTCATGAAAGTTTTTCCAGGCTTTTTTTAAAGTTCCATCCCTCCAGAAAAACACTGTCCACCCTAACAGCAACATGAGGGCGATGACCAACCTTGACGGACTCACTCATTCCATCAGTGTAACAATCAGGGACAATTTTGGGGTATCTGCAATGAAGAATACCATCTGTATCCAGAGAAAGATTGTGGAGTTTGAACAAAGACAAAAGACTGTTATCTTTAATTTAGAAAGAACAAGTTATCTTATTATGTAAAAAACAAAACAAAGTTCAACCTCTCATAATTTCTTATAGAAATGTTCTTATAGTTTTCTTTTTATTTACCAGCAGGTAGGGATGGGGGTGGGACAAGATGGAGATGGGGACAGAAAATGCAAAAATAAAAACATAAGAAAATGAGGAGGTTGGGGTAAATACATAACTTCTAGGACCCCTTCTGATTTGACTTTGATTCAATGAACCTATTTTTCCAGACTGATTTCCCATTATTCTATTTTAACCTAAAAACCCCATTCTAGATCCCCTTGCTTATCCTAACTTCCATCTCCCTGCATCCCTTAATCCCTTCAAGGCTCAACCTGAGTGATACCTCCTACCAGACACCCTCTTGTTTCCCCCAAATGTTAATGCTATGCTCCCCACCAAATTAGAAACCATTCAGAAACTGAGTCAAGCACCCTTGTTTCTAGGCTGGTCTCTTCAACTGTTACTGAAGGGAGTGTTCTCTGTGAAGGACCATCCTCAATACTAACACAAAATTGCTGAACAGCTATCACTGCAGGGTGTGTAAACCCAAGTTCTCCAGGAAAAGTAATCTTCTCCCTGGAAGCAAGCCCAACCTCTTCTGGCCTAGTCTCAGAAGCTACCATCCATGGAAGCAATACTTGTGGGTGATGAAATCTTGAAACTGTTGATTTATTATCTGAAATATAAATGTCCGAAGCAAAAAACTTCCGAATATAATGATTTATTTCCAACTGCAATTAAATCAGGTCTACTGGTTTCTCATAAGTCAGAGACAAATGGATGACTAAGAAAGCTTAATTTTAATAGCTTAAAAAAAAGAGGACAATAGTCTAAGAAACTAGTTTTGAACATAATTCAATTAGACAAAACAAGTCATTTAGCTGGTGTACTTTTTCTATGACTTTTTACAAGCACATCTATTGCTATTGCCAAATTTCAGGGTATAAGTGAAATGGGAGCATAATGGGAAGTTTCCAGGATGTTATAACTATTTTATCTAGTATTCAACTGGATCAGGACCAGTATCTATGATTCTGCTTATCAGAGTGAGTTTGCCTTTCAAATCTTGTTCTATAGTCAGACATAACTTTTACATCTTCTATAAAGAGGAACTTATTTCAGGAAGCTAATGAAAAGAGGAACTTACCATCTTAAATTAAAAGCAGAACTTAACCTTTATAATCTTATCATATCTAACAACCTCATGAGGATAGCTAGGTGGCATAGTGGATAAAGCCAGACTGGCCTTGGAGTCAAGAGGACAGGTGTTCAAATCTAGTCTCAGACACTTGCCATTTACTATAGCTGTGTGATCTTGGGCAAGACACTTTAACCTTGATCTCACATCCAGGGTCATCTCCAATTATTTCAATACATATCTGGCCAATGGACCCAGATAGTCTAGAAGACAAAGTAAAGCTAGTAACTTTGCATGGTACCTCCTCACTCAAATCAAATTCACGTACATGTCAAGGCATCATCTCCCTGATGTCATGGTCTTCTTTGAAAATGAAAGACAAAGGCCAACAACCTTATGATTATTTTACTCCTTCAAAGATATATGTGTACTCTACAATATTTATCAACCAACATAACATACATCATCAAAATAACATACATCAATAAGTACTGGAGCCTTAACAATTGATTAGTTCATTTTTTTTGGTTTTTTGCAAGGCAATGGGGTTAAGTGACTTGCCCAGTCACAGAGTTAAGTATTAAGTGCCTGAAGTCTCATTTGAACTCAGGTCCTCCTGACTCCAGGGCCTGTGCTCTATTCACTGCACCAACTAGCTGCCCCTGGATTAGTTCTTTCAAAACTGCTTCTCTAAGTGCTGAAGCCACTACCTGCTTGGCAGTCAAAACTACTGATGACAGGTGAAAAAAAAGAGGACCTGTGCCTTGACTCTGTTAAATGATTCAGAAAGGGATAAGAGTTTTACCAGTGAAAATGGCATTAAAGGGGCAGCTAGGTGGTGCAGTGGATAGAGCACTGGCCTGGCGTCAGGAGCACCTGAGTTCAAATCTGGCCTCAGACACTTAATAATTACCTAGCTGTGTGGCCTTGGGCAAGCCACTTAACCCCATCTACCTTGCAAAAACCTAAAAAAACAAAACAAAACAAAAAGACTACCTTTGTGTAATCTCTTAAAAACACCCTCTTCTTTCTTCTGATATTGCCACCACTCTGGTGCTGACCTTCATCACCTCTTACTTTGACTACTGCAATTGATTTTCCTGCCCTAAATTGTTCCACCAGCACAATTCATCCTCCAAACAGGAGTGAAAGTGATTTTCCCAAAGCATTAGGTCTTACCTTTCTCCTCTCTCTATGGGAGAGACAGAGACAGAGATGCACACTTTATATATATATACATATTTATCTCCAGAATGTTTTTCTTCCTCTACAAACTGCCTTGTATTTTATATAAATTATTTTATTTTGTACATACTACTGATCCAAAAACCATGCCCTAAAAATATGTGCTACATCAGGAGAAGCCTTCAAAGCCTTCTATTTAGGGTCTTTTGGTCGTATGATTTATAAACCTCAGATGAGTTCCAAACATCTGCAGAAAACCAAATGGTTCTGAAAACACTGAAATAATATGACAACTCTAGAATTTTACTGATAACTTTAAGATGACTTAGATAGTTCATGAACAAGGTCACAAGGAGATGAGTTAGCGCGTCCCACAAAGTGTCTGAAAATGCGAGAAGTCCAAGTCCTGCTGTTTTGCCCCCCCCCCCCCCCCCCCCCCGCTCGGTGCCCGCTGCAGGGCGCCCTCTGGGTGCTCGTGCGTCGGGCCACTCTCCCCGCGGGTCAGCAGCAGTGGGCTGCCCCCGCTGCTTCTGCACGTCCTGCGGCCTCTGCCCCACGCCCTTGAAGCCGTGTTAGGCTGCCCGTGACCGTGGGCTGGCCCTGGCCCTGGCCTCTGCAGCGGGGGCGTGCCCGCTCCCTGGCTGCGCCCGTCAGCCGGCGGTTCCCACGGGCCCCGGCAGCCCTTGCCCCTCCAGCCGCGCCGGCTGCACTCCTGCCCGGGGCATCTCCCGAGCGTCCTCTCCTCCTCGCGGGCCGGCAGGGGCGCCCAGCCCGCCCGCCCGGCGCGGCTCCTCTCTTCCTCCCGCTCCCGCCGGCCGCGCCGCCGCCTGCCCCGGCTCCCGCTCCCGCTCCCGCTCCCGCCCGCCGCGCCGCCGCCTGCCCCGGCTCCGGCTCCGGCTCCCGCCCGCCGCGCCGCCGCCTGCCCCGGCTCCCGCTCCCGCCGGCCGCGCCGCCGCCTACCCCGGCTCCCGCTCCCGCCCGCCGCGCCGCCGCCCGCCCCGGCTCCGGCTCCGGCTCCCGCTCCCGCCCGCCGCGCCCTACCTCATCCGCGGAGGGCACGCGGTGGTGGCAGTGGGAGCCGCCGCCCGGCGAGGGCGCGGCCAGGCTGGGCCGCAGGCCGGTGAGGAAGAGCAGCACGGCGCACAGGGCCCCGCCGGGGCCTCCGCCTCCTCCGGCGGCCATCTTTAAGTGCTGCGGAGCGCCGTTACCATGGAGCGCGTGACGCTACCGCCCGCTACGCCTACGTGCACGCCGCGGCGTCGCCGCTTTCGGAAAAGGCGGCCTCTGATTGGCTAGGAGTGGCTCCGTTAGTGCTCCAGTCCCCGCCGGAACTGAAGGGAATGAATGCCTCCTCCAATCGCACGAAGCGAACCGCGGGGCGGCTAGGTGGCGCCGTGGATAGGGCAGCGGTGCCGGAGTCGGGGGCACCCGGGTTCAAATCCGCCCTCAGACGCTTAATGATGTAGCTGTGGCCTTGGGCAGCCGCTTAACCCCATTGCGAAAGCCTTAAAGATCAGGAGCAAAGAGATGCTTTGTGCCCGGTGTCGGCCTCCCCTTCCCCGCCCCCAGGGGCAGGACTGGGGGAGAACACGGACAAAGCCCGCCGGGGCAGCGGCACTACGGGGGCCAGCCCTACCGGGAAAGCACTACCACTACTGGGTCTATACTATACCCTGAAGAGGCGATGAAAGAGTAAAATTTCTCTCACACTCAATTTCAATCAATGTACAACAAAGACCGACAGATTGCTTTCCGTGGGGGGAGAGAAGATTGGGGTAAAAATTGTTTTATCACCTAAAAAAAAGTTAGTCTAATGCCTCTTCTCTTCTACATTTTCCTATAAAGCCTTCCAAATATTGAGCTAAATAGGGCATGTGTTAACCTCATTATCAATGTGTACCTCCCTGGAAAGGATATTGCCAAGTGTATTTATCTATGATATTCAAAGAATCTCCATTTGCTATTATCTGATGACTCCACATATAGATGGTGGAGCACCTTTTCCTTACAATTACAGTCTATTAGATGCCAGTTTGCTACAAGGGTGCATCCACTAAGTTTTATTGAGTTTTAGTAAATGGAAGGTAAGTGTGGTGCTAAGATGCACAAGTCTTCAGCAGTAAGTGGTCATTACTATAGCGGTTTCCAGCTTCACTAACTCCCTGCCATATCTGGTAGACTGAACCTGCTCCAGAAACCAGGATTATAAATTTGTCCTTTTTTGGAACACTATCAGGAACAGGTTCCCCTTGGAGTTAAGCAAGCCATGACCTGGGAAGCTTCTTTGTGTCTTCAGGTTCTTGGTCTAACATGTACAGTCTCACTTGAATGAAAAATCTTTTCAAATGTAATTAATACAGGGCAGATAGATGCTCTTAGGTTTAATTAAAACCTAATTAGGTTTTTTTTCTGGTAAGGGAAGACTCATAATCAGGATAGTGAGAACATTTTTGGTCACTCTTAACCAGATGGTTTTAATATTCTAAGGGTATACAAACAATGACATTCCAATTCCTGTTTAGGTAAATTAAGATACCTTAAGTTGTCTTTATCTCTGTGCAATTGTCATAAAATTACTATTAACTCCAGTGACTCCCTATCACTATAGGACCAAATACAAAACCCTGTTTAGTGTTCAAAGCTATTTGTAACCAGTCCACCACCCTTTCCAAGAATTACAACCAGTCTGTTATCACTCCAGTGACACTGACCCATACCCTAGTTATTCCTCACATATCTCATGTTCATTTCCTAATGCCATTTTTAGTGGCCTTGCCTCATGCCTAGAAGACTTTTGTTCCAAGCTTGAAACCTCAATTAAAATCTTACCCTCTGTAGAAACCTTTTCTTACTCTTATTTCCAATTTATCTCATGTCTTTATAATGGTGTTTGCATGTTCTGCCCTTTTAGATTTTGAGTTCAATAAGTCTTTTACTGCTCTCTCTCCATTAATGGCACAGTGCCTGGTTGACACATTGGAAGTAAAAGATAGGATGGCAAACTGTTGGGGATGTTCCAACAGATCCAGTTACAACAGAGATTTCTTTCAGTTAAGGGTACACAGATGGCTATTAAGGTACTTTCCATCTCTTTAGACTCTTAAGTGCTAACTACTAGAGGATCAGAAGAGACCTCATGAGGGAGTATTGAACAAAACCTTGAAGCAAGGTGCAAAGTGAAGGTAAATCTGACGTTTCCTCACATCCTCTCACTATGCTGATGAGCTGAACTTGGTTCAGTCATGCAACTCAGAACTCTTAAGTTCAAGACATCTGCCACTCTCAGCCTCCCCATTGGCTAAGATGTGCAGCACCATACATACCTTAACAAAAATCCTAGAATTTTGCTTATTATCATGCTGTAAGAAATGAATTATTTCAAAAAAACCTGGGAAGGCCTATGACACGACATAAAGTGAAGTAAGCAGAATAGGAAAACAACATACATAACTACAATATAAATGGAAAAAAACGACAAAACAATGTGCAATTAGGTTGATATTTAGTTTCATAAAATTTTTTTCATATTCTTCTAAGGGGTGGGGTAATAATACAGTAGAAAATATAAATGATGTAAATGCAAAAGAGATCAGTAAATAT
Source organism: Macrotis lagotis (assembly GCF_037893015.1). Lineage (NCBI taxonomy): Eukaryota > Metazoa > Chordata > Mammalia > Peramelemorphia > Peramelidae > Macrotis > Macrotis lagotis. Next base: position 581,664,463 of record NC_133658.1, read on the forward strand.
TTATTTTTTAAAAGCCACCAACAAATAGATCTTGAATGGGAAAAAGAATTCAAAACAAAATATACATTTGCAAAAAATGTATAATTTTATTTAATCAGTTTTCATATTCTAGATCCTTGAGGGATAGAGCATCTGGAAGAAAAACACAATAGGTAAGAGATGAGAAATAAATATACAAGTTAACTTTTCTAAGGGGATATAGTGGCTAACAAATCACTTTTTTTGGTGGGCAAACAAGTCTTATAAAAGTCACAAATCAACTAAAATTTGCTTTGTACCCCAGCGAATAAGAACTGAAAAAAGACAATCTGAAGAAAGATCTTTAGAGCAAGAATATCATATGCACACAGAAAGGGTAAAGTGCTGACTTTTAACATTTCCTACAAAAAACCCTATTTAGTGTACCCTGTGCTCTCTAGAACAGTTTACCTTCTGTCTTGATAGTCATTAGCAAAATTGATGGAGTTAGAAGATTTGACTTATATGGGAATATTCATAGAAAGACTTAGAATATGAAGAATCTTTTTATACAATGGTATATCCAGTACAGATAATTAAGGATCAAATATTGGTGATCTAGAAGCATGCTACAAATTTGTTTCCCTGCATAATGAAATACTTGCCTGTTTGTTTTGATTTGAGTTAAATTATGGACCTTCTGGTGTTACCTATCCTAAGCTGATTAGTCCAAATAAAATCTAAAATCCCCCAATACAACATTTGGGGTCTGAGGGGTGAAAAAGTACATATAAAACAAACTGGAAGGTAATTAAGTACACGCACTACATAATTGCCTTTGTTCATAAGCACTTCTAATACATAGAATATACATACACACACACGGTAGAATTCTTGGGAAAATTATACACTACTAAGATTACAGAGGTTATTTCTATGATGTACCCCAATATTGCTAAGATTTAACCTTGAAACTTGCTGTTGTTCATTCAAAATATTCAGACCCACAAGTTTAATACTTCCAAAGGGCTTTCAAGAGTATTATTACCACCACCTTAATTCAATTAGAATTTGAACTCAAGTCTTCCTTTCTCCAGGTTCAGCACATTATTGATTATTATAATCTGGCTGCCTAACAAGGAATGTCTGACATAGGATACCTTGGTTCATTTCAATTACTTACCACTCGGATCCTGTGTCCAATGGCCTTAGCAGGAAGATTACTTCTGAATTTGGCTCGAACCATTCCACTATTTCCATGAGCTCGAGTAACTTTTCCCCAGATAACTCTTGTTCTGTTGGGTTTCCCACCAGGAGTCACTGTGTTGCTAATAAAAGAAAAAATACCCAGAATCTTAATCAATGAAATCACAATAAGGCTTAATGAAGCTCAAGGCAACCTTTGTACAAAGACACCACCACAAATTACAAGTTAGAAAAATTACTCCATTCCCAAACCTCAATTTAGCACCCACATTATTCAATTTGTTAGTTTTTTTGGACCTTCATTTTTCAAAGACCACCATGACATCAGGTGATGTCATGACAAGCATATGAATTGGATTTCAGTGAGGGGGTGTTATGCTAGGTCATCAACTCCACTCTTTCCTCCAAATGGCTCTGGGTCCAGTGGCCAGATATGAATCAGGATGACTGGAGAAGGCCCTGGATCTGAGGCAATAAAGGTTAAGTGACTTGTCCAAAGTCAGTGCTCTATCCACATTCAATTTAAACTTATTCTCACAACAATTTCAGGAAAACCTGGAAAAAACTTACATGCAGAATCAAGTGAATAGTAACAACAATATGGTTAATGAACTGTGAATGACTTCATTATTCTCAGCAACATAACAACCAAAGACAATTCCAAAGGACTCAAGCTAAAAATGCCATTCATTTCCAGATAAAGAACTAATGGAGCAGGGGCAGCTAGGTGGCACAGTGGATAAAGCACCAGCCCTGGAGTCAGGAGTACCTGGGTTCAAATCCTGTCTCAGACACTTAACAATTACCTAGCTGTGTGGCCTTGGGCAAGACACTTAACCCCATTTGCCTTGCAAAAAAAACCTAAAAAAAAAATATTAAAAAAAGAACTAATGGGGTGGGTTTGAATGCAGACTAAAACATACTAATTTTCATTTTTGTTCAAATTTTCTTTCCCAAAGTAACTAATATGGAACCATTTTACATGACTGCATATTATGTAACTGCAACAGTACTATCTCCTCTTAGGAAGGTGAAGAAAGGAGGATAAGAATCTGGAATTAAATTTTTAAAAATATTGAAAACTGCTTTACATATAATTGGGGGAAAATATTATTAAAACAAAACTCATTCTAGTTATAAATTCCACAGATTTAAGGACCTGTATTCAGCAATCTTCAGATTTAGAAATGATTTCAATCCTCATCCTCCAAAATTACCAATGATCTCTTAAAACACCAAATCTAATGACCATATCTCACTATTCATCTTTCCAGACCTGTCAATCATTAAACATCTAGCATCACACTACTCTCTGTTTTATCTGACCATTCATCAGTCTCATTTGCTGAATATCTTCATCAAGAGATGTCCACTAAGCAATGAGTTTTCCCCAGGACAGTCCTGGGCCTTCCTCCCTCTACTATTTCAACTAATCTCATCAGTTCCCTGGATCCAAATCTATTTGCTGCTAATTCTAATATATATAGAATGGGTAGCACCTTCAATTTCTTATTCTCACCTTCATTTTCAATCCACTGCCAATTCTTGCTGGTTCTTTTTTTTTAATAACTATTTTACTTTTTTCCAATTACATGTAGTTTTCAACATTCATTTTTGCAAAATTTTCTTCCTCCCTACAAGTAATCTGATACATGTACAATCCTGTCACCATATTCCCACTTAAATCATGCTGTGAAAGAATCAGAACAAAAGAGAAATCCACAAGAAACAAATTTTTAAAAATTGAAAATAATGACGCCATCTAAGTCAGACTCCATATTTTCCCCTCTAGATGTGGATGGCCTTTTCCATCACAAGTCTTTCACCTTAGACAACAGTCTCTTGGGTTTCTCCCTGCCTTCCCTATTCCTTTCCATCCTCCACTCAGTGATCTTCCAAAACTGCAGGTTTGACCATGTCAATCCCCTTACTGAATAACCAAATAGAAAAAATTCTACTGGGCATGCAGAGCCTTTCAGAACTTGCCCCTTCTTCACTTTCCAGTCTCCCTCACTAAATTGGGATTTCCTTGAAAGGGCTGTCATTTGGTTGTTTTTTTTTTGATTTCCTATGCCTAGCACCAATCGATACATAGTAGGCAGCTAAATATTTTTATTGACTGACTCATAATCCCTCTATAAATAATCACTGTAAATCCAAGAATATTTACAAACTTTTCCATTACATTCACACTAACAGGAATCTAGACACATATTGAACATATTGGCAGACATCTTGTTTTCTTTAAAATTAAATGTTTGTGTGGTATATGTGTATCATGGAACACTATTGTTCTATTAGAAACCAAGATGGATGGGAAATTCAGGGAAGCCTGGAAAAATTTGCAAGAACTGAAGCTGAGCAAGATGAGCAGAGCCAGAAAAACACTGTACACCCTAACAGCAACATGGGGGTAATGATTAACCTTGATGGACTTGCTCATCCCTTCATTACAACAACCACAGACAATTTTGAGCTATCTGCAATGGAGAATACCATCTGTATCCAGAGAAAGAATTATAGACCTTGAACAAAGACTTACTGTCAAATTTGGGGAAAAAAAGCTTCATAATATTATGTAATTTTACTGTCTTGTACTTTATTTTTCTTCCTTAAGGATATTTCTGCCATCTCATTCAACTGAGATCAATGTATAACACAGAACCAATGTAAAGACTAACAGAATGCCTTCTGTGGGGGTGGAGGGAGGGAAGAATGAGGGGGGGATTATAAAACAAAATATAGAAAATCTTTATTAAAAATAAAATGTTTGAATTTATATCCTCTATTCTTGACCCAGACTTCTCACACACACACACACACACACACACACACACACACACAAGCACACACACTCTCTTACTTTTTGGCTTTGTATACATAAGCGCATCTCTTGCCCAAATAGAATTCAGTTTCATCCCGGGCATAGACTCCTTCAATTTTCAGAAGAGCTGTGTGTTCTCTCTGGTTTCGTAGGCCTCTCTTGTAGCCAGCAAAAATGGCCTTGGACCACAGCCTAAGATGTAGAAATAATATCATTTTATCAAGTTTATGAAGCCTAATAAAATATCTTAGTATATCCTGATTGTATTGTTTAAAGATGTAACACAGAATATTTTGGAAAAAACGACATCAAAGAAAACAAGGAATAAGATAATGAAATATTACTGTCTTACCTTCCAGACATTTTGCTGTCGTAGAAGTCCTGTTTCCAGCAGGCCTTAAACCAAAATAGAAATCAGTTTAAATGCTTGCAATGATGCTGTTACACATAAAAAAACTCAAAAGATTTTTTTGCTGTTTCAACGGGTTTCTACTGAAGATGTATTCACTGCGTGTGAATCTCAACTATATTTAAATAGACAAGATAAATTGGCCAGAATTGGAAAATACAGTATATACTCTTCAACATCCCTAGTACTATCAAAGGAAAAACCAAAAAAGTAGAGAGAAGTGCAGTTAAAAACAGATCAAGTGGAAAGGAAATTGGGGGAAAAGCATTAAGAAAACTAGCAATGATCCCCTCTCCATTCCTCAAACTCACAATGTCACAAAGTGTGATCAGACTGGCCTTTTTGACATTTCTGGTCATGGCTTTTCCTTGTGTTTGTAAGGTTCTCCATCTCCTGAAATCTCCTAACTACATTCGAGGTTCAGTTCAAGTATCTATTTCGATATGAGGGCCATTCCTAAATTTTAACTGTTTTGCATTTTCTCCCACCCACATTATTTTGGATACGATCTGCACTTGAATTAAATGGTGTGCATACATGTGACCCCCAGGACTCTTACAAGATCGGAGTTTTTTGTTTTTTTAGTACTCCCAGGGCTTTGCAATGCTGGGCGCATGGTTAAACGCTTAATTAATTCTTAACTGTTAAGGGCGCTGAAGGACTCAACAAACCTTAGAAAAGATACAACTGCGAGTGAGCGCAGCAGCCGACGCAGGAGGTGAAGTCTGGACCAAAAACGCCCGCAAAGTCAAGCCCAAGGCCGGAGGCGCTGCCAAACCTTGTTTCTCGGATGGCCCCGGAACTCGGTCGCGGGCGACTCGGAAAAGCCCTTTGCCGAGGTGGCCTGCGGCCCTCCCACCATCCACTAAGCATCTCTGCCATCCCCTAACCTCCCACATCGGCAAACATCGTGATCATAAGCCTGGCCGGCGGCGGACCAGCACTCATAAGCAGCTGATGCACCGACCCGATCCCCATCAAATTATTTAACTCGAAAGGTAGGACAGGAGCACAAGCGCGACTCACCTTCCCTGCTCCAAGATGGAGGAAAGAGGAAGTAAGGGTCCTGCCGCGGTACCTTGTGGGATAACGCCCTCTCGCCCCGCCTCCCGTTCCAGGTGTCCTCTATAATCGCCAGAAGGACCATTAACAAAAAAAAAAAACTCCAAAATCGAAAATCCTACTTTCCAGAAAAAAAAAATCACTTCTAGAAACATAACCACAAACAGGCCATTGAAATATTGCCGCTTTTCTTTATAAAATGTACGCTGCTTGGAGTGTAAAGGAGGCATATCTTCAGGCTACTAAAAGGAAAGCAAAGGAAGCCCCTTCGAAAGCGTTGCGTTGCCATGGGAACCGCCGGGTTTGTAAGTTACCCGCTGTCTTGCAAGCTCCTTGGAGAGCAGAGGGGCTGAGGCTTTGGGCTGCGGGACTCCGGGCGCAGCTTTCTTTTCCTTTCCTGGGACTCAAGTTTTAGCTCGGGAACTCGTGGGGAGCTGCTAGATTCGCCCCTTCCCTGCTCAGGAATTGGGTGCAGACTTCAGGAGCAGGTGGGCCCTCTCCATGCTTTGTCTCTTTCCGTTACCCTCCATGCCAGGGGAAGAGTTTCCCCCTTTGCTAAAATATCAGAATATATTTTAAAGTTGGAGGGGAGGGCGGCTAGGTGGGGCAATGGATAGAGCACCGGCCCTGGAGTCAGGAGTACCTGAGTTCAAGTCCAGCCTCAGACACTTAATAATTACCTAGCACTGTGGCCTTGGGCAAGCCACTTAATCCCATTTGCCTTGGAAAAAACCTTAAAAAATGCTTTAGACTCTGTAGTTTTATGTTGGATGCAGTTTGATAATTTCAAAATATCTTTTTTGGATGTCAACCTATCACTAGGTTGATGAATAAATGATCGAATGAATAAATGATAAGGCATGTATTAAGACTTAGTAAATGCTAGACTCTGGGGATACAAATAGAAAAATCAGGCAGTCTATTCTTTTTTGTTTGTTTTTTTGCAAGGTAAATGGGGTTAAGTGGCTTGCCCAAGGCCACACAGCTAGGTAATTATTAAGTGTCTGAGGGCAGACTTGAACTCAGGTACTCCTGACTCCAGGGTTGGTGCCCTATCCACTGCGCCACCTAGCCATCCCATTATTTTTTTTTAAGAAACATTTTATTTATTTTGAGTTTTACAATTTTCCCCCCCATTCTTGCTTCCCTCCCCCCCACCCCCACAGAAGGCATTCTGTTAGTCTTTACATTGTTTCTATGGTATACATTGATCTCAGTTTATGATGAGAGAGAAATCATAGCCTTAAGGAAGAAAAATAAAGTATTAAGAGATAGCAAAATTACATAATAAGATAACGGTTTTTTCCCTAAATTGAAAGTAATAGTCTTTGGTCTTTGTTCAAACTCTACAATTCTTTCTCCGAATACAGATGGTATTCTCCATCACAGGTAGCCCAAAATTGTCTCTAGTTGTTTGCTTATAATATAATCAATATAACATAAGTTTGTTTATAATATAATCAATATTTTTTTACAATTTTCTTTTTCATCTATTTTTTAATTTTAGAAAGGTTTTATTTATTTTCAGTTTTACAATTTTTGTCCCACTCTTGCTTCCCTCCCCCACCCCCCACAGAAAGCAGTTTGTTACTCTTTACATCATTCCCATAATATGCATTGATCTAAGTTGAATGTGATGAGAAAGAAATCATATCCTTAAGGAAGAAACATATAGTATGAAATATAGCAGAATTACATAATAAGACAATTTTTAAAAAAAATTAAATTAAAGGTACATAGAAAGTCTTTGTTCAAACTCCACAATTCTTTCTCAGGATACAGATGGTATTCTCTATCACAGATATCCCAAAATTGTGCCTGATTGTTGCCCAGTTGGTATGAGCAAGTCCCTTAAGGTTGACCGTCGCCCCCATGTTGCTCTTAGGGTGTACAATGTTCTTCTAGTTTTGCTCATCTCACTCAGCATCAGTTCACGCAAATCCCTCCAGGCTTCCCTGAATTCCCATCCCTCCTGGTTTCTAATAGAACAATAGTGTTCCATGACATGTACCACAGTTTCTTAAGCCATTCCCCAACTGAAGGACATTCACTCAATTTCCATTTCTTTGCCACAACAGAGTTGCTGTTATTTTTGTACAAGTGATGTTTTTACTCTTTTTCATCATCTCTTCAGGGTATAGACTCAGGTGTGGTATTGCTGAATCAAAGAGGAATGCACATTTTTGGTGTCCTTTGGGCATAGCTCCAAATTGCTCTGCAGAAAGGTTGGATGAGTTCACAGTTACACCAACAATGTATTAGTGTTCCAGATTTCCCACATCCCTTCCAACATTGATTATTGTCCTTTCTGGTTATATTGGACAGTCTGAGGGGTGTGAAGTGCTATCTCAGAGATGCTTTAATTTGCATTTCTCTAATAAGTAATGATTTAGAGCAATTTTTCATATGGCTATGGATTACTTTGATTTCCTCAACTATAAATTGTTTTTGCATATCCTTTGAACATTTGTCAATTGGGGAATGGCTTGTCTTTTTTTAAAAAATTTGACGCAGTTCTCTGTATATTTTAGAAATGAGGTCTTTGTCAGAAATACTAGTTGTAACTAGTTGTCTCCCAGTTTACTACATTGCTTTTGATCTTGGTGACTTTATCTGTGCAAAAGCTTTTTTAATTTAATGTCATCAAAATTATCTAGTTTGTTTTTAATGATGTTCTCCATCTCTTCCTTGGTCATAAACTGCTTCACTTTCCATAGATCTGACTGGTAAACGAGTCCTTGATCTTCTAATTTGTTGATAATATTGGTTTTTATGCCTAAATCCTGTATCCATTTTGATCTTATCTTGGTATAGGGTGTTAGGCATTGGTTTAATCCAAGTTTCTTCCATACTAACTTCCAATTTCCCCAACAGTTTTTATTGAAGAGAGAGTTTTTATCCTAATAGCTGGATTCTTTGGGTTTATCAAACAGCAGATTACTATAATCATTTCCTGCTTTTGCACCTAGTCTTATTCCACTGATCCACCACTCTATTTCTTATACAATACCAGACAGTTTTGATGACTGATGCTTTATAATATAATTTTAGATCTGGTAGGGCTAAACCACTTCCTTTTGTACTTTAGGCAGTCTATTCTTAAAGAGTTCACAATGCATATGGAAGATTTAAGCTGCAAATCACATTGGAAGGTATTTAGCTCTTGTGCTTATTGGTGACTGCTAGCAGTTGCTGGTAGTGATGAGGAGGTGATCCCTTCTCCACATTGATTCTTCCCTTAATGATGGTTATGGGGAGTTGGACTGAAAGCAGGTTGGATGTTTGTTTGGTTTTTTTTTTTGGGGGGGGGGGGGCTCTGCTTTGCCGAGACTCTTAGATTTATGTCCTGAGCTATTTGGTGTTCAAGGTAATGACCGTCTCATGTGCTTCTGTTTCGCCCTCAGGGTGTCTTGCTGCTTTAGCTGGGTTGCCTTTTCCCTTAGGGACTTTAGTCTCAATTCAGCCTGTCCTACTTTGGGCCTAGCTCTATGCTGAGCCCTTTACAAACATGATCTCATTTGATCACATCTTAGAAGAGCAAGGAAGAAAATACTTTTTTTTCAATGAAGTATAGAGAAAGAAATCATGACTCCAGTATTGCTAGGTCACAGAGCATACACTGAGTAGTGACTTTTGATGATAGTCCTGGGTAGAATTTTTTTTTTTGCAAGGTAATGGAGTTAAGTGACTTGCCCAAGGTTACACAGCTAGGTAATTATTAAGTGGTTGAGGCTGGCTTTGAACTCAGGTCCTCCTGACTCCAGGAGGAGTCTCCAGCTCTATCCACTGTGCCACCTAGCTGCCCCATTCTGGATAGAATTTTGTCATGACTGAGTGAACCCATGCAAGGCATATTTCCATTATAGCTATGTTGAAGCAACGAAAAAAATTAAGTAAAAGAATGTAATTCAATGGCTTAGTTCTGCTCTTTTCACTTTTAATCAGTTCATATGAATCTTCCCATGTTTTTCTGAAACCATTCCCCTCATTTGTTATAGCAAATACTATTCCATCACTATCTGTATACTACCACTTCAAACATTCCCCAATTGATTGATATACCCTTAATTTTCAATTCTTTGCCACTACCAAAAAAGAGCTGTTAGAAATATTTTTCTACAGGGGCACCTAGGTAGCACAATGGATAGAGCACCTCCTGGAGTCAGGAGTACCTGAGTTCAAATCTGCCTTCAGATACTTGATAATTACCTAGCTGTGTGGCCTTGGGCAAGCCACTTAACTCTATTTGCCTTGCAAAAACTTTAAAAAAAAAAAAGAAATATTTTTCTACAGATAGGTCCTTTTCTTTTTCCTTTGCTTTCTTTGAGATCAACCTAGTAGTGGTATTGCTTGGTCAAAGAATATGCATGAATTTATAATCCTTTGGGCATAGTTTCAAATTGTCCTCTAGAATGGTTGGATCATTTAACAGTTTCACCAACAATGCATTAATGTAAGATTTTTCTGCATCCTCTCCAATGTTTGTTATTTTCTTTTTCTGTCCTGCTAGCCAATCTTATAGTTGTGAGTTAATGACAAGTTTCTTTTCTTTTCTTTTCTTTTTTTTTTTTTTTTGCAAGGTAAATGGGGTTAAGTGGCTTGCCCAAGGCCACACAGCTAGGTAACTATTAAGTGTCTGAGACTGGATTTGAACCCAGGTACTCCTGACTCCAGGACCAGTGCTCTATCCACTGCACCACCTAGCTGCCCCTACAAGTTTCTTTAAAACTATTCCTTTTTAATAGCTTATTTCTTATGCAATTATATTGTATTACTTTCATCATAATATAATTCATCAAACAGCAGATATTTTTTCAGTGATTTCCTCAGTTGATGATTGCCCATTTTATTATTGGTTCTTTGCTGCATCAAAAAGATCTGCTATAAATATGTAAACATACATAGGTCCTTTTCTTATTTCTTTGATCCTTTGCTGCTATAGATTTACTGGAGATATTACTGGGTCAAAGGGTGACCTTTTCATCATAGTTCTAAATTGCTTTTCAGAATGGCTGGACTACATCACAGTTCCACCAACAGAGCATCAGTGTATGTCATCTTTGCCAATTTGATAGTTATGATCTAGAACCTCAGAGTTGCATTTCTCAATAAAGTGATTTGGAATGTTTTCCCCATAGTTACAGTTTAAATTTATTTTCCTTGGGGAAATTTTTTTGGGAAGTGGCTGTTTTATATGTTTAAAAAGTTTTTCATATATCTTGGATTTCAGACTTTTATCAGAGAAATTTGTTGTAGAAAAATTTCCTAATTAACTTATTTCCTTTTTAATTTTGAAGACTGACATTATACAAAGATTTTTTGTAATTAAAAAATATTTTCCGTGGTTCTCTTTAATCTCATGTTTTGTCATGATTTCTTTCTCTATATTTCATTTAAAATTTTCTTCTTTTCTCTTCGAAGATGTGATCAAATGAGATCATATTTGTAAAGGGTTCAGCATAGAGCTTAGCCCATAGTATGTGATTAAGAAATGCTCATTCCCTCTCTCTTTCTTCTCCCTCCCTCCTTCTATCTAGGCCATGTAGCTACTTAAAAGATTATTTTAGCATGTGATATGAGATGTTGAACTAAACTGAATTACTTCCAGAATGCTTATTAGATTTTCAGGTAGTCTTTGCACCAGAAGTTGAGGTTTTGGGTTCGTTGAACACTATGTTACTATATTTATTTTCCTTCTGTATGTTGTATGGCATCTGTTCCCTTGACTTTTCTATTTTTAGTATGAATTAGTTTTGATGATTTCTCCTTTGTAGCACAACTTGAGATCTGTACTAGGTGCCCTTCTTTCCCACCATTTCTTATTGGGCAATTAGGTAGCACAAAGCATAGAGTATCATCAAACCTGGAGTTAGGAGGACCTGAGTTCAAATCCAACCTTAGACATTTGATACTTCCTAGCTTTGTGACCTTGAACAAGTCACTTAACACTTATTGCCTCGCATCCAGGGCCATCTCTAGTCTTCCTGATTCATATCTGGACACTGGATCCAGATGACTCCAGAGTAGAAAGTGAGACTAGAGACTTAACACAGCAGCCAGCCCCTTCCTCAAATCCAATTCATTTAGCTGTCACAATATCATCTATCATATCATCTCCCTGATGTCATGGTTTTCTTCAAGAATGAAGGACAAACATCATCATCTTTTCTTATTATAACCTTTGAGAATCTTGAATCCTTATTCCATCAAATGAAATTTGCTAGGGCTTTTTTCCCCACCTAGCTTTAAAGTAATCCTTTAGTAGTTTGATTGGTGTGACACTGAATAAGTAAATTAATTTGGGTAATATTCTCATTTTAATTATATAGGTATGACCCAAATATGAGCAACTAATATCCCCTCAATTATTTGTCTTTGTCTTTGTAAAATGTGTTTTGTAGTTATATTTATGTAGTTCCTTGTATGTCTTCCTAGCAAGTAGATGCCTATATATTTTATACATTTTATAGTTATTTTAGTTCTTAGCCTGTTTTTATTCTGAGAGAACAAAGAGAACAAAAAAAGGTCTCAGGAAATGAGTTTTATTTCAAGAGTCACATTTCCTTTTATTTAAGTTTCCTGGTCTTCTAAAGGGAGTGAATTAGGTTATTTCTGATATTCCCTCTAGTTATAGTGATCAATGGGGCAACATGTTGATTGTTCACTCCCTATCTTACAGGCTTATGGTGAAAGTACCTATAAAGCCACAATCATGAATATGTCCCATGTTTTCATTATTGTGGCTCCATATTAAACAATCTAAACAACAAAATCAGTACTTCAAAACAAACTATAGAATATTTTGACATGCTTTTAGTCTTGTTATTAGGCTGAAATTTTAATAGACCAAATGGTTCTCATTATTCTTTCAGTTCTGCAATTTCACTTTGTAATATGATAAAGAAGAAACTAGGAAAACAGTATGTTTTTTGATGATGCCATAACGCCTTTCTGGATTAGCAGGAACAATTTCAAGCTCCTTTAACCCCTCTAGTAAACTTAATTTTACTTTACTTTCTTATTTCAGGTGATTAATTTTTATGAAGTGTTGAAGTCCCAATGGAAAGGTATCTGTTAAAGGAGTAAGTTCAAATTACAAGTTTCAAAATCTTGTAGATGCTGTAGATGCTTATATTATATATATATGTATATATATTTATACATATATATATATATATATATAAAATCTCTCTCTTTTTTTTTAACCACAAATACATGTACCTAACAGATTGTTATTTGATAGGACAGCATAAAGTTTTTGAGGCTTCGCTCAAAGCTATAATAAACCAGACAAAAAATTGTCGACTTACATATCTAGTTTAAAAAGTAGATGTTTTCTCTTACCAACTCTTTTGTAAAGGTAGGGGGAAGGGTACATGGACATTGAGCACTGTACATATTGTCAACTTTTTTCAATTTATTGATTGGTATTACTGATTTTAAATTTTTTTCTAAATTATTTAATATTTCATGTTCCCCCATTACATGTAAGAATCATGTTTCCCCTTGCCCCACCCCCCTCATTGAGAAAGCAAGCAATTTCATATAGCTTATACATTTGTAGTCATGGAAAACATTTTCATGTTAGTCATGATATAAAAGGAAACACAGATTTCCCCCCCAAAAAAACCCCAAGAAAAATAAAGAAATTTACTGATTTTTAAAAAAAATCTTTTGTAAAAAAAGATAGCTTTCTAAGGTATATAGGAGAATGAATACAAAAGATATAAATAAAATTTATTTTAAAAAAGGTAAAGTATTTGAATTTGCAAGAAGGATTGTTATTATATAATTGTTCCAAATATTGCTCTAGGATTTATAAGGAAAGCCATAGATGATCTTCCAGCTCACAGTAAATTACTTCTCTTCTTCATACAAATCATTGACCAGCATTGGTTCCATTTTGTTCAAATCTGAATTTCAGCCTCCCTGACTTTAGGGTTTGAACCAAGTCTAAATTGGGGAAATTAAAAACATTTATTTAAGTTTGTACAAATTAAAAGTAGATTTCCAACATATGTATTATTTCAAGCATGAGACTAACTCCTGTACTGTTCTTCTTCCTATTAGGGAGGAAGAAGAGGAGGAGGAGGAAGAGGGGGAAGAGGTAAGATCCATTTTGCACCCTCATGTGTTGACCGTGACAGGATCTCCTCCTGTTGGTTCAGTTTCTGAAGAAGCTGAAGCAACACCCTCAACTGGAGAGTTGCCGGTCATCCAGGAGATAATTGATACTCTCCCTCTTCTGGATATGATGAGGATTTCTTCAGTTCTGGAGGATACCCTGGCCCAGCTTTCAATCCTAAACTATATCATGCCAGCTCCATTTGAAAGGAAGCTCCATGTACGTATTGCTCTTATATACTGCTTGCCTTCTTTGAATTCTTGGGGGGTTTTTTGTCCCCCTTCTTCTTCTCTGACTTTTACAGTTAAAATGACAAAAGTTTAGTTCAAAAAATGCCACCTTTATCTTAGATGATGACTCCAGTCCCATCATCCCAGAATTATTCATATATGAAGGGGAATAGCCACATTCCAGTATTCACTCAACAATAGAATTTCTCTACTTATTGATAGAGAGAGACAGTAAAATTAATTGAAAAAGGTCATGAGAAATTTTAGTGTAGTTTATTTGCTGCTGGTGGCAGGTGTATGATGTACTCTGTTCTGTTGTAAATGTTTTAACAGTATTCTTTGGGGGGTGGAGCCAAGGTGGCCACATGAAGGCCACATTTCCTGGGAGCTCCAAACCCCCAACCCCCCCCAAAAAACAAACAAAGGATGGCTCTAGACAAAATTTAGAGGGGCAGAACCCACAGAAAGACTGAGTGATACATCTTCCCAGTCCAAGATCATTTAGAAGTTCTGCCAGAAAGGTGTGTTTCACCAGGACCTGGGTTGGAAAAAAGCCTCAGTTCAGCCCAGCCCAGCCCAGTCCAGTCCAGTCCAGCCCATCCTAGCCCAGAGATCACCAGCAACAGCTTGAAGGTGCTGTGAGAGAATTCTGCTGCACCTGGGTGAGTATGGAGTGAGGAGCACCGGCCACAGAATCTGCAGCCTGCAAGCCCAGAGATGGTAACAGAAATCTGCAGCGATTTCTCTGCACTCCTTGGGGTAGGACTCTGCTGTTTGCCTACACTCACATATTGCAGTTTGGGCCTCCCTACTAAATAACCAAGCTGGATCTCTCCTTATAGCCCCAGGGCAGAGGGCAGTGCTGTGGTCATCTACATATCAAAGCACATGCTAGAGAGCATAAGGAATAAAGGTCCCAGTGGGGTGCCCCCCCCAAAAAAAACAATCCCAAAGCCTTGGAAGTGTTGTAAATTAGTCTTGGGTTGAGGAAATGAGTAAACAGCAGAAAAAGAAGAATCTGGGCAGCTAGGTGGCACAGTGGATAGAGCACTGGCCCTAGAGTCAGGAGTACCTGAGTTCAAATTCGGTCTCAGACACTTAATAATTACCTAGCTGTGTGGCCTTGGGCAAGCCACTTAACCCCATTGCCTTGCAAAAAACCTAAAAAAAAAAAGAATCTGACCATAGAGAATTACTTTAGTCCCATGGAAGATCAAAACACATACTCAGATGACAACAAAATCGACGCTTCCATATCCAAAACCTCCAAGAGAAATAGAAAATAGGCTCAGATCATGGATGAGCTCAAAAAAGACTTTGAAAATCAATTAAAGGAGGTGGAGGAAAAATTGGGAGGAGAAATGAGAGTCATGCAGAAAAATAATGAAAACCAAATCAAAAGTTTAGTGAAAGATATACAAAAAAATACTGAAGAAAATAACATATTAAAAACTAGTTTAGACCTAATGGAAAAAGCAAAACAAAAGGCAAATAAGAAGAATGACTTAAAAAGCAGACTTGGTCATCTGGAAAAGGAGATAAAAAAGCTCTCTGAAGAAAATAACTCTTTCAAATGCAAGATGGAACTAAAGGAAGCTGATGACTTTGCAAGAAATCAGGAAGAAATAAAACTGCCAAAAAAACCCCCCAAAATTAGAAGAAAATGTGAAATAATCTCATTGGAAAAAACAAACAACCTTGAAAACAGATCCAGGGGGCTGCTAGGTAGTGCAATGGATAGAGCATCGGCCCTGGAATCAAGAGTACCTGAGTGCAAATCCAGCCTCAGGCACTTAATAATAACCTAGCTGTGTGGCCTTGGGGAAGCCACTAAACCCCATTGCCTTGAAAAAAAAACCTTAAATAAAAGAGAGAGAAAACAGATCCAGAAGAAATAATTTAAAAATTATTGGGCTATCTGAAAGCCACAACCAGGAGAAGAGCCTAGACTTCATTTTTCAAGAAATAATACAGCAAAATTGCCCTGAGATCCTGGAAGCTGAGGGTAAAATAGAAATTGAGAGAATTCACTGGTCACCCCCTGAAAGAGATCTCAAAAGAAAAATATCCAGGAATATTATAGCCAAATTCCCAAACTCCCAAATCAAAGAGAAAATTCTAAAAGCTGCCAGAAACAGACAATTCAACTACTGAGGCTCCATAGTCAGGATTATGCAGGATCTGGAAGCATCTACATTAAGAGCTCATAGGGATTGGAATATGATATTCTGCAAAAGATCTTGGTATACAACTGAGAATCAACTACCCAGCAAAACTGGGGGAAAAGTAGTTCAGGGGAAAAGATGGGCTTTCTTTTTTATTTATTTATTTTTATTAAAGATATTATTTGAGTTTTACGATTTTCCCCCCAATCTTACTTCCCTCCCCCCACCCCCCCACGGAAAGCAATCTGTCAGTCTTTACTTTGTTTCCATGTTGTACATTGATCCAAATTGACTGTGATGAGAAAGAAATCATATCCTTAAGGAAGAGACAAAAAGTCTAAGAAATAACAAGATCAGATAATAAGATATCTGGTTTTTTTCCCCTAAATTAAAGGAATAGTCCTTGAACTTTGTTCAAACTCCACAGCTCCTTATCTGGATACAGATGGTACTCTGCTTTGCAGACAATCCAAAATTGTTCCCAATTGTTGCACTGATGGAACGAGCAAGTCCTTCAAGGTTGAACATCACTCCCATGTTGCTGTTAGGGTGTACAGTGTTTTTCTGGTTCTGCTCATCTCACTCAGTATCAGTTCGTGCAAATCCCTCCAGGCTTCCCTGAATTCCCATCCCTGCTGGTTTCTAATAAAACAATAGTGTTCCATGACATACATATACCTCAGTTTGCTAAGCCATTCCCCAATTGAAAGACATTTACTTGATTTCCAATTCTTTGCCACCACAAACAGGCTACTATGAATATTTTTGTACAAGTGATGTTTTTACTCTTTTTTCATCATCTCTTCAGGGTATATACCCAAGTAGTGGTATTGCTCAGTCAAAGGGTATGCTCATTTTTGTTGCCCTTTGGGTGTCGTTCCAAATAGCTCTCCAGAAGGGTTGGATGAGTTCACAGCTCCACCAACAGTGCAATAGTGTCCCAGATTTCCCACATCCCTTCCAACAATGATCATTATCCTTTCTGGTCATATTGGCCAGTCTGAGAGGTGTGAGGTGGCACCTCAGAGAAGCTTTAATTTGCATTTCTCTAATAATTAATGATTTAGAGCAATTTTTCCTATGGGTATGGATTGCTTTGATCTCCTCATCTGTAAATTGCATTTGCATATCCTTTGACCATTTGTCAATTGGGGAATGGCTTTTTGTTTTAAAAATATGACTTAGTTCTCTGTCTATTTTAGAAATGAATAAAAAAAATAAAAAAAAGAAATGAATCCTTTGTCAGAATCATTAGTTGTAAAGATTGTTTCCCAATTTACTACATTTCTTTTGATCTTGGTTACAGTGGTTTTATCTGTGCAAAAGCTTTTTAATTTAATGTAATCAAAATTATCTAGTTTGTTTTTGGTGATGTTCTCCAACTCTTCCTTAGTCATAAACTGCTCCCCTTTCCAAAGATCTGACAAGTAAACTAGTCCTTGATCTTCTAATTTGCTTATAGTATTGTTTTTTATGTCTAAATCCTGTAACCATGTGGATCTTATCTTGGTAAAGGGTGTGAGGTGTTGGTCTAATCTAAGTTTCTTCCATACTATCTTCCAATTATCCCAGCAGTTTTTATCAAAGAGGGAGTTTTTATCCTAATAGCTGGACTCTTTGGGTTTATCAAACAGCAGATTACTATAATCATTTCCTGCTTTTGCACCTAGTCCATTCCACTGGTCCACCACTCTATTTCTTAGCCAGTACCAGACAGTTTTGATGACTGATGCTTTATAATGTAATTTTAGATCAGGTAGGGCTAAGTCCCCTTTGAAAAGATGGACTTTCAATGAAACAGAGGACTTTCAAACTTTCCTATTGAGACGATCAGAGCTGAACAGAAAGTTTGATCTCCAAGTACAGGACTCTGGTGAACCATAGAGGGACTGGAAGAGAGGGACTAATTATGAGGAACTTGATGATTTTGAACTGTTTGTATTCCTGCATGGGAAGAAGATCTTGACAAATCATATGAACTTTCTCATTTATAAAAGCTGTTAGAAGGAGCACATATAGACAGGACATAGGAAGGAGCAGAATATAATGGTATAATATAGTAAAAAGATGGAGTCAGTGGGTGATGGGGGAAAGTACTGGAAGGAAGGAAAAAGAGATGAAGAAGAAGCTGAGAGATTTCACATAAGAGTCAAGAAAAGCTTTTTCAATGGAGTGGAGGGAGGGAAAGACAATGGAGAATGAGTGAGCCTTCATTCTCATCAGAAATGGCTCATAGAGGAAATGACATACACACTTAATAGGGTGAGGAAATCTGTCTTGCCCTGGTGAAGGATGGGAGGAAAGGGACGGGATGAGGGGGAATGGGGGGGGAGGGAAGGGGGGGAGTAGGTGATAGCAGAGAGGGAAGATAGAGGGAGAGGGTACTCAGATTCAACACACTTTTGGACAGGGCCAGGATGGAAGGAGAGAGAGAATAGAATAGATGAGAGTGGGGAGAAATAGAGTGGAGGTACAGCTAGTAATAGAAACTGAGGGGAAAATATTGAAGCAACTTCTCTGGTGGACTTATGATAAAGAAGGCAACTCACCTCAGAGACAGAACCAATGGAATCTGAACACAGACTGAAATACAATTATTTTTTTTCTCTCTATTCTTGAGGTTTCTCATTTTCTTGGGGGGGAAGGGGTTTATGTTTATTCTTATGTTTACTCTTATAACATTCAATTTACATCAATGTATGGCATGGAAACAATGTAGAGACTGTCAGACAGCCTTCTGTGAGGGGAGGGAAGGGAGGAGGGGGAAAATTGTAGAATTCAGAGCCTTGCAAAAAATGATGGATTCATATTACTATTGTATATGATTAATTGGAAAGTAAATAAAATGTTAAAATGTTAAAAAAAAGTATTCTTTGTACCACTGCAATATGACCACAAGAGGGCACTCATAATTGGTACCCTTCATTCTATTAGAAATCTACCCTTTTCTAGGATATGCAAGCAAGACTTAGAGAGCCTTAGAATTAGTAGAATTAGTTCTCTTCTTCATACATATCACAATCAACATGGTCCCCATTTAGGTCAAATTTGAGTTTCATCTTCCTGACTTTAGAGTTTGACCCTACACTGCAAACCACCATCATGTTTTCAAATAGCACTCCTTAGTAGTATGCAGGATCTATACAAGGTATTTATCTTCTTTAAAAATTTTAATAAGTAAGGTTATTAATAATCAAATGTGTAAAGGCAAATATCTCCATTTTAGGATAATTATATTTCACAGAATATTCATATTTCAAACCAGTGATGAAAATGACTTCAATTCTATGATATATAGAATTTAAATTACACATGAACATTAAGAAGATATTCAGTTTTCATTAAATATTGCTTA
The DNA here is from genome assembly GCF_037893015.1 of Macrotis lagotis. Taxonomy (NCBI): domain Eukaryota; kingdom Metazoa; phylum Chordata; class Mammalia; order Peramelemorphia; family Peramelidae; genus Macrotis; species Macrotis lagotis. Next base: position 581,683,797 of record NC_133658.1, read on the forward strand.
TAGGTTATTTTTAAAATCACACTTGCAGTCTAAGTTGTTAAAGAGACACATGTAAAGATTTCTACTCTTGTGCAATTTTAAAATGATCTCAATGAGAAGTGTAAGAATTTTATAAATCTAAATTGTTATTTATCTTTTAAAAAGAAAATGGAGAGACTAAGAATCAGATAAAGTTATTATCTTTCAAAGAATTTTAAATAAGAATCAAAAATCTTAATATCAACTACAGAAACACTGTATTAATATTAGCAAACTTTAAGCAGAATGGTACAGAGTGACTATCTTTCCTACATTTCCTTGGTTTCCTCATCAAGAATATAAATAGGGAGGAGAAAATTCAGCCAATAATGTATCATCTGAGATGTGCATGTACATATATTTGAATTGTTTTCTTTTTTTGTTTTTTGCAGGGCAATGGGGTTAAGTAATTTGCCCAAGGTCATAGAACTAGGTAATTTTTAAATGTCTGAGATCTGATTTGGACTTAGGTTCCCCTGACTCCAGGGCTGGTACTCTATCCGTTATGACACCTAGTTACCCCCTGCCACCTAGTTATCTCCTTATGTACATATATTTGGAAAGAAAGTTTGCATTTATGGCATAAATGAAAGAGAATGATAGATTCAAATATAAAATAAGTTGTTCAAAGAGGATATCAAAGCATTGAAATAGAGAAATGAGAATTTAGGATCAAAGCTAGTTTGCACCAATGGTTTTTCATGTTTTCAGAAACATTAAAACTTTAAATAAAGTCTTCTAAATTGATGACACTCCTGAATGCTTATATATCTTTTCTAAAAATACTTGGATTCTTTGTATACATAAATATCATTCCCTTCAAAATAATTTAAGCTCAGAGATACTTGGGCTCATAATAATTATAAAAGTAATGAAAATGTAGTAGTCTCCACCAATAAAATACAGCAATCATTGTCAGTTTTTAATTCAGCAAATAATTATATGCTACAAACTATGTGCATGTGGAGTAAGTCCCTGGCAATCTTCCACTAAACCCCAAAGTTTTGTAGGTGAAATAACTTTATATTAGAGTTTATTCTTCCTTTTAAAAACTGCAGATGTCTTTTAACCCTTTGGTTTTACAGAACTCCAATTAATATTATAGTGTATTTTGAAGTCATTAGACCAGGGCTCAGAGTCTGGCTCTTCAATGAGCTATTTTTTGTGTGTTCTTCAACTTTAAGTTCTTGGGGCTTTCAGTTGTCTCATCTATGAAGTGAGGGGGTTGGAATTAGATCTTTAAGATTTTATTTGATTTTAAATCTTATGATCAAATTTCAAAAGATTTAAAAGACTTTCAGTAGATCAATGCTTTCTATAACTCAGTATCCTAAGATTCCCTTGGGAAGATATGGATAAATAATGTTGGGGCTAGAGTCAGAAAGACTCATTTTTCTGACCTGAAATCTGACCTCAGATACCAACTGTGTGACTCTGGACCAGTCATTTAATCCTATTTACCTCAGTTTCCTCATATGTAAAATGAGTTGGAAGAAGAAAATGGAAGCTCCTCCGGTATATGTGCCAAGAAAACCCAACTGAACAACAAGATCTGTATACAATTTTTCCCTCCCTGATCATTGTCATTCTGTCATCTCATTTTTGAGTTGGGGATGAGGGTAGTAGTTAATTTTTCTCCTTTTTAAAGATGAAACCATATCTTTAGACAGATTAAATTGTCTGATTACAATCAGACCTTCAACTCATTAGAATAAAGGTCAAGGGGTGGCTAGGTGGCATAGTGGATAAAGCACCGACCTTGGAGTCAGGAATACCTGGGTTCAAATCCAGTCTCAGACACTTAATAATTACCTAGCCATGTAGCCTTGGGCAAGCCACTTAACCCCATTTGCCTTGCAAAAACCTAAAAAAAAATAAAAAATAAAGGTCAAAATCAACATCCAATCTAAAAGAAGGGTAAATATCATGCTGTAAAAACTTCATCCTAATCTGGGGTGAACTATTATTGATGCCAAAAAAAGGAAAGAAGGGAACTAGAATAAGACAACAGAAAAAAAGATATATAGGCAAAGGCAACAGTCATTTAGAATAAATTTTTTTAAAGGGCTAAGATGGAAGATTACAAGCATTAATAGATAAAAGTTAAAAACAGTGGAAGTGAAAAGATTATAGAACTTAGTATGAGGTTCAATCATATCATCCCAAGAAAATTCATAGAGGAACTTAGAAGACCATAAATATAGGAAAAGGAACAAACTTGTCAACATTTCTACAACAATTTTTATCATTTGCAACAATGGTACTACCATATTTGGATTCTAAGATTACCCCACTCCCTCCATGTTTTATATACAGAAGTTGAAACAGTGAGGAAAAAGTGGGGAAAAGTGACTGGATTATAAGAAATGAACACCAAGAAAATATGAATCCATGTCTGTCAGTGAAGGGTCATTTTATAAGATATCCAAGGAAAAAGGTAGATAGCAAAGAAAAGGGAAAAAAAATAATATGTGACATTATTATCCCTCAAAAGGTGATCTGGAAAGAATATATCCATAATCACCAACCCAGATGTCTACTTTCTAATCTATACAAAATCTATATGAGAATGTTCTACTTAGGTATCAAGAGTATCTGATGAAGACATAAAAATGGAGTTATGCAAATTATTTTTAACAGCTACCATAACTTTATGGTTATACAGCTAACAGAGAAGTTGCTGCTGTTCATCCTTCATTTTTGAAAAGAACCAGTGACATCCTGGTGTGGTCTTGACACACTCATGAATTATATTTAAGGGAGAACGATTGGGTAAAGTGATCAGCCTCACTCTGTCTTCCAGATTCAGCAAAATCCATTCATAAAAGTCAAGATGGCTGTCAATGACCAGGATGCAGTGGTTGACCTTGGTATCTTGGTTGTGTGATCATGCTTGAAGTACTCTACAGTACCTACTTCAGCCCCTTTCATGGCCATTGGAACAAATTATTTTATCTGCCCATTCCTGATAGAGATCATAAGATCAAATTGTGTTTGTCATTTGGAGATTATAAAAGAAGCACTTGACTTCGTAGAAAAAATGCAACTTTAAAGGCCCTTTTCCAGTAATAAATTTTTCATGAATTTATTGATCATATATCACATCTTCATAAATGTAATTAACCCAAAACATTTTTCATTGACACTATTGTCAAGGGATTCATTAAAAAAAATAGGTGCTTGTCGAAGATGTGTGGCACTTTCATGAAGTATGTCATGAGTCCAGATGTAAAAAGGGTTTTCTATTAGGTTAATTAACTTAGGTTACCAGAGTTTTTTTTAAACATATTTGGATAATTATTTCAATATCATTGTTTTCCTTTGTAATCCTATGCATTTTATTTTATGTATTTAGAACATTTAAAAAATTCTCAGAAGGGATCCATAGATTTCACTAGACAGTCAAAGGGGTCCATTACCCCAAAAGGTTAAGAACATCATCCATAGTTGGAAGTTCTTCAGATGTTCTGGGTTGCAAGTGGTTATATTATGATTATGTAAGAACAGTTCAGGATCTGTTCAGTGAGATCCTTCGTTATTCAAAAGATAACAGTTCACACAGGAAAACAAGAACAACAAATGAATGAATAATTCTTGTCTGAAATGCAACATACAATTGAATAATTAGTTCATTGAACTACTATAGCAGTTTATCTATTTTGGATAGGCACTGCAGATGGACAATGAGTTAAATGCAGAATTTAATAGTTTGATGAAATGTGAAATAATGTAGTGCTTTCAACAATCTAAATTTGCTCTCTAGGACAGAAACCCATCTTTTTTCCCTCCACAAATGTTTTCCCAGTGCTGTATATGTTATAATGCTTGGAACATAATATTGTCTGAAGAATCAAAACTGCAAATGACCCTAAGAGCAATGGAGAGATCTAATGGAATGTATGATCCTTGAGGGAAGGGACCTTTTCATTTTTGACTCTGTAGTCCTAGTACCTAGAACAACACCTTGAATAAACTATGTGCTTAATAAATGTTTTGGAATGGAATGGGTGCAAAAGGAGGTAAGAACATATTTACATATTTCCCAATAACGACCTATATGCAAATTCTCTTATTGAATAATATGGTTTGAAAATGTCAAATAAATTAAAGTGATAGGAAGAAGAAAAAAATTTCCAAGGGTGTACAGCTTAGCATATTGACCCTCTAGAATATGGAATTCCAAGTTGTCTACTTTTTTATAATAGCTGCTAAATCACATGTAATTCTGACTATGACTCCTTGGCTCTTGAATTTGCTCAGTGAAGGTTTTTAAAATTGATATTTTATTTTATTTTTTCAATTACATATAATGAAAGTTTTTCAACATTCATCCACTTGCATATTTATAAGTTACATATTTTTCTACCACTCCCCCTTCCTGTCCTCCCCTTAGCAGCAAACAGTCTAGGAAAAGTTGTACACATTCATGTTTACATACTAGTCACTGACAAACTGGACTAGAATGTTCCTAAGAGTTTTCAACTTGTGGTTTCTATCTGAGAGGTGACCAACCAGGAGATTCTTTCTATTTCTGCTTTTCCCTCTGTCTTTAAGAGAACTGGGTTCTCTCAAATTTCTGGCCTGCTCCTGTTGATACTTTCTTGTGGATCTTGAATGTTGTGTTATTTCAGGGTCTCAGGGACAGGCTGGGGACCTGAGAGATTTCAGGGCTTGCAGAATGCTTTGTTTCACAGTAAAGGCTACTTTGAACTCTACAAGTTCCTGACTTGGGTTTGGGTCCAAGAAAGAGTAGACTCAACTGGACTCAACTCAGACAACACTGCTGGTTCAGTGACAGAATTGTCTCTATGCCAACCTGAGCTGGATACGTGACTTTTTTGTATTTTCCTACCAGGATTTGGCCTAGTACATTTTCTAGATCATTTAGAGGAGGTTTCAGGACAGGGAAGTGGGGAGCTCCTACTACTCTACCATCTTGACATCTCTCTCAGATGTTATATTTTTAGACAAAAATATTCTTGCTAAAATTTTGCTAAGGAAGTTTTATTTGTAATTTCTCAGGAACTCACCTTCTACTCATTTTTCTTCTATACCTGAAACTTTTGACCTCTTCTATAACTGTCTTCTTTGGGAGTGGAGTTGGGATCATACTCTCTTCACTTTTCCACCTTTCTCTTTCTTAATAATAATTAATTCCTAACCTGTCTGCCCTCAGCCACTCCTTGAAACAAACCTGAGATGTCCAGTCTGTTTTTACCATATCCAGGCATGCTTTTAACAGTCAGTGGTCCTGATGGTTTCATTTTTCCTTCATTTTAAGATGGATTTTCCTGAATTTGGTTAACATAATTACAGAAAAGAAAGAATACCTCTGCCTGTCATGATAGAGTTGCTACTTCTTGACTTAAAAGCTGTCAGTGCCTCCTCTAATCTATCTAAACTGCTTAAGCTAGGATTCTAAGCTAGCTCCAACTTCTTAACCTGTCTTTTATTAAAATTTGTTATGCTTTTAACATTTAAAAAAATTTTTTTTAGAGTTGCTTTTTTTTTGGTTATTTTTTGCAAAGCAAATGGGGTTTAAGTGCCTAGCCTAAGGCCACACAGCTAGGTAATTATTAAGTGTCTGATGCCGGATTTGAACTCCTGACTTCAGGGCCCATATTCTATTCACTGTGCCACCTAGCTGCCCCCTGCTTTTAACATTTTTCAGTTAAATTTTTTTTCTCCTTCCCAACTGCCTCACTCCCCCAGAAAAAACCCACATTGGTCATATGCAAAAATCTGTGTCTCATCCTATATATTGTTATATCACCTTTTTTGTCATGAGATATGTCATATTTTTTTTAAGTTTTTGCAAGGCAAACAGGGTTAAGTGGCTTGCCCAAGGCCACACAGCTAGGTAATTATTAAGTGTCTGAGACCGGATTTGAACCCAGGTACCCCTGACTCCAGGGCTGGTGCTTTATCCACTACGACACCTAGCCACCCAAATATGTCATATTTTTCATCAGCAATCTTTTAGAATCATGGTTTATCATTTTATTGAATAGATTTCCTAAGTCTTTCAGAATTGTTCATTTGTTATAATATTGAAATGATTGTATAAATTGTCCTCTGATTTTGCTCACTTCACTCAACTTTTCTTCTCACAAATTTTCTTAGGTTTCTCTGAAAACTAATTTTCCTTTCCCTTGGCCCTTTATCCCCAATGTTATTGAAAAAGAGTGTAGTGGGGGCATCTAGGTGGCAGAGTGGATAGAGCACCAGCCCTGGAGTCAGGAGGACCTGAGTTCAAATCTTACCTCAGACACTTAATAAACTAGTTATGTGACCTTGGGCAAGTCACTTAGCTACATTGCCTTGCAAAACCTAAAAAAAAAAAAAGAGTGTAGTAAATCTCTATTTACTTATGATACTGGGTCTTGGTTTTAGATATATTCTATGATGTTGAGGAAATGTTCATTTATTTCTATATTTTCTAGGTATTTTTCATTTGTTTGTTCTTAAGAAATGGCTGGAACTGATGATGAGTGAAATCAGTAAAACCAGGAGATCGTTGTTCATTTTAATGGCAACATTCTGTGATTATCAGCTATGATGGACTTAGCTCTTCTTAGCAATATAGTAATCAAAGACCCTTCTAAAAAATCTGTGATGAAAAATGCCATCTGTATCCAGAGAAAGAACTATAAAATCTGAATGTAGACTAAAGCATACCATTTTCACTTTTTAAAATTTGTTTGTTTTTTCTTTCCTTTGATTTTCCCCCTTTTATTCTGATTGTTCTTTTACAATATGACTAATATGGAAATATGATTTGATATGTATAACTTATATCAGATTATTCACCATCATGGGGAGGGGGAAAGGAAAGAAGGAAGAGAGAAAAATGTGGAACTCAAAATCTTAGAAAAAAATGAATGTTGGAAAACATGAAACATAAAATAAAAAATTCAGTCTTAAAAAAATTAAAAAATTTAAAAAATTTAAAAAAAACCCAAAACTCCATTTCTGGATCCATTGATATAATATTTTGTGTTGATCTTATAATTAAGATGTTAATTGTGTTTATAATTTTCCTAATAATAAGCCTGTATAGGTATAAATCTAAACTAGTTATGGTATATAAATCTTTTGTGAAATGCTGTTATAAACTCTTTGCTAACATTAAAACATTTTTTGCATCAGTGTCAAGGATATTGGTTAATAGTTTTCTTATTCTGTTTTGACTGGCAGATTTAGGTATTAGAACCATATTTGCATCAAGGAAGGAATTTGGTAGGATCCCTTCTTTTGCTATTTTTTGCAAATAGTTTATGTAATACTCAAATTGTTTTTTCAATATTTCATAAAAATTATGAATCCATCTAATCTTGAATTTCTTTTTTCATTTTGGAGTTCATTTATGATTTTTTCAATTTCTTTCTATAAGATCGAGTAGTTTAAAATTTCTAGTTCTTGTTATATTAATCAGATAATTCTATATTTCAATAAATATTCATTTTATTAAGTTCATGGTCACAATAGTATATAATTGGGCAAATAGTTTCTAATAGTATTCTTATTCATTTGTTAAAAAAGTTCCTCTTTCATTTTTGATGATGTTAATTTCATTTTCTTCTTTTTTAATTCAATCAGCTAATGATTTATTTATTTTAATATCTCCTAGTTTTATTTATTAATTCAATGAATTTTTTTGCTTTAATTTTGATCATTTTTAATTTTCAGGATTTCTATTCTGATGTTTGACTGGGAAGGTTTATATTTGTTGGTTTTGAGTTCCTAATTCATCAATCTGTTCTTTCTTTCTTTTTTTGATGAAAATGTTTAGAATATAAAATTTTCCTAAAAAATACTTTGGCTGTATCCCTAAATTTTTGGTATGTTATCATTTTGTTGTCATAATCTTTCATATAATAATATATCATTTTTATGATTTATCCTCTGAAACATCAGTTCTTTAGAATTAAATAGATTTTAATCATTTCTTCAATATCGTTTTAGTTTCTATTTTTATTGCATTTTGATTAATAAAGATACATTTAATATTATTGCTTTTCTGTATTTGTTAGTGAGGCTTTTATTCCCTAATGTATGAGTTAATTTTTTTTTACAGGTGTCATGCATACCTATGAAATAAGTATACTCCTTTCTATTTCTTTTTAATAATTTGCAGAGACCTATCATATCCAATGTTAAAATTTTATCTGATCTTCACATCTTTGACTTCTTCCTTGTTAATTTTTAGGTAGATTTCTCTAGCTCTGAAATCCCTCACTATTATAGTTTTACTATCTCTTTTAGATTTTCCTTGAAATTTTTAACTGCTATTGATGCATGTATCTTCATTATTCAAAGTCATTCATTTTCTATGGGATCTTTTGGGCAAAAATATAACTGTCCATTTATCTCTTTCGAATCTATTTTGACTTGTCTGAAATCATAATTTCTTTTTTTCTGGTTTTTTTTTTTGCAAGGCAATGGGGTTAAGTGATTTGTCCAAGGTCAAACAATTAAATAATTATTAAATGTCTAAGGCTGGATCTGAACCCAGGTCCTCCTGACTACAGGGCTGGTGCTCTATTCACTTCACCACCCAGCTGTCCCTGGAATCATAATTTCTAATTCAGTTTAAAAAAAAATGAGTTGTCATAACATATTTGATCTCTTATTTTAACTCTGTGTGAGCCTTTAGGTTTTTAATATCCTTATTATAAACATTATTAAATTCTGCTTTCTAAGTATCAAAACATAGTAAAACCATTCTAAGATTCTCTATCTTGATTTTCTTTGTTATGCCTGATGACATTAATGTTCTGAAAGGACTTTTGTATCATCTCCCCCACCCCTTCCATTATACTGTAAAGTCCCTTATTTTGCTTTCTTGCATTTATCTTTTTGTTTCTTTTATAACCCATGTTTATATTTTTAGAATTTCTATTCAGTTCTGGTCATGTGATCAGAAATTCTTGAAAGTGTTCTATTTCATTAATGGTTCTTTTCTTCCCCCCCCATATTTTTATTTTTATACTTGACTTTTTTGTAAAAGTTAGGCTTTTGCCATGTAGAATATTACATTCTTTTTTTTTTTAGGGTTTTTTTTTTTTGCAAGGCAAATGGGGTTAAGTGGCTTGCCCAAGGCCACACAGCTAGGTAATTACTAAGTGTCAGAGACCAGATTTGAACCCAGGTACTCCTGACTCCAGGGCTGCTGCTTTATCCACTGCACCACCTAGCCACCCTATAATATTACATTCTATGCTCTGTGCTTCTTAATAGTGTAAACTGCTAAATCCTGTGTAATCCTAACTAGGTTCTCAATCCTTTAAATCCTGGCTGCTTGAAGCATTTTTTCCTTTGATCTGGAAGCTCTGGATTATTCCATCAGATTCCTGTTGTTATTGTTGTTGTTTCCAGGAGGTGATTGACAGATTCTTTCTATTTTACCTTGCTGTTTCTTAGTTGTCTTACATAAAGATGAGGAGACTGAAGAAAATAATCTTAAGGTCCCTTTCTACTTTTAGATTATATAATTCTAAATAAAGAATCTTAATGTAATAGAGAAAATAAGTGTGTAAAAACAGTACATACACTAAGAAAGAGTCAATAAAATATAGAAAAATCAGTCCTCTAATGATACCTCCCACATTGTTAAATTTTGGGTCTAAAAATTATTTAGAATTTTTTCCACAGTACAATCTAAACTATAGGACAATTCATTATACCACTTGCTAGACTCTCCTTCTTCTTAGTACTGACACATATTCTATTTATTTTTTCCCAATTTTAAAAACATTTTTATTTAAAATTTTGAGTTCCAAATTCTATCCCTCCCTTCCTGCCTCTCTCCTCCCTGAAAGGGCAAGCAATCAGAAACAGATTATACACATGCAATTATGCAAAACGTTTCCATATTAATCGTTTGATACAAGAAGACCTGAATAAAAGAAGAAAGAAAGTGAAAAAAAATAGCATAGTTCAGTCTATAATCAATCAATATCAGTTCTCTCTTTGGCGGCAGATGGTATGCTTCATTATTAATTCTTTGGGATTGGCTTGGATCATCATATTGCTGAGAATAGCTATGACATTGACAATTCTTCAATGAATAATAGTGCTATTACTTTGTATGATGTTCTCTAGGTTCTGTTCACTTTATTAATAGTAAGTTTATGTAAGTCTTTCTAGATTTTTCTCAAATCATCCTGTTGGTCATTTCTTATAGCACAGTAATATTATATTACAATTACATTCAACAGCTTGTTTAGTCATTCCCTAATTGATGGGCATCCCTTTGATTTCCAATTCTTAAGAGATCACAAAATATTTTTGTTATAAATATTTTTGTGCAAACAGGTTCTTTCCCTTTTTTTTAGATATCTTTGGGATAGAAACCTAGCACTGATAATTGCCGAATCAAAGGGCAAGCAGTTTTATTGCTCCTTGGGCATAGTTCCAAATTGCTTTCCAGAATGATGGGATCAGTTTACAACTCCACAAACAGAACATTGGTGTCCCAGTTTTCCCACATCCCCTCCAGCATCCAACAATTTTCTTTTTTTTGTCATTTTAGCTACTCTGATGGATGTGAAGTGGTACCTCAGAATTGATTTAACTTGCATTTATCTGATTAATAGTGATTTAGAGCATTTTTTCATATAAATAGTTTTGATTTCTTTATTCATATCTGTTGACCATTTATGAATTGGGAAATTTAGCTTAGTTCGCTACATGTTTGAGAAATGAGGCCTTTATCAGAGATACACAAAATTTTCCCCTAGTTTTCTGTTTTCCTTATTATTTTAGTTGTATTGGTTTTGTTTGCACAAAACATTTTAATTTTACATAATCAAAATTATCTATTTTACATATTGCAGTGCTCTCTCTATATTTTCTTTGGTTCTAAATTCTTCCCTTATCCATAAATCTGATAGATAAATTCTTCCTTGCTCTCTTAATTTGCTTACTTGGGCAGCTAGGTGGTATATTGGATAGAACACTGATCTTGGAGTCCAGAGGACAAGAGTTTGAATTCAGACACTTGATTCTTACTAGCTATATGACCTTGGGCAAATCATTTAATCCCTGATTGCCCCGAATCTGGCCCCTGGACCTAGATGGCTCCAGAGGAGAAAGTGAGTCTGATGACTTGACATAGTTGCACTCTCCCTCCCCACTCAAATTCAAATTATGTTATGACTGTCATGGCATCACCTCCCTGATGTCATGGTCTTCTTTGACAACTTCAATTTACTAATGGTATGTGTAAATCTTGTACTCATTTGATTTTTTTTTTTTTTTTAGGTTTTTGCAAGGCAAATGGGCTTAAGTGGCTTGCCCAAGGCCACACAGCTAGGTAGTTATTAAATGTCTGAGGCCGGATTTGAACCCAGGTACTCCTGACTCCAGGGCCTGTGCTTTATCCACTGTGCCACCTAGCCGCCCCCTACTCATTTGATTTTATCTTGATATACAGTGTCAGGTGTTGGTCTATGCCTAGTTTCTGCCATACTGGTTTCCCAGGTTTCCCAGTCATTTTTTTCTTTAGATTTATCATATAATGATCACTAGGGTTATTTACTATGATCCACCATTCTTATTTCTTAGCCAGTATCAGATTGTTTTGATATTTATCAATTTATGATGCATATTCTATTTATTTTTAAACCCAGTTTTAATCTTTCTCTTTTCTCTTATGCAAAAATATTATCTGTTGTTTTAGAAATCAAGCAAAGAAATAAACATCATCATTCAAAGCCTAGATCGATTGCAAACATCTATCATACAACAAAGAAAATCTGGCACAGAAGCAGAATTAGAAGCAACCAAGATGATACGTCAACCCCTGCCTGAAAAACGAGATAAAATGGAAGATTACATTGATAAAAAACCTGCAAAGCAAACCTTCCTAACTTTAGAAACTCTCAGAAAAATTCAGGGTGATAGGTAAGAGAGAAAGTGTGTAATGGCTTTAATATGAAATAACACAGCCACACAACAAGCCTTTGTTAAGTATTCCCCTTGCTGGAGACTAGGTTATGCACTCAGAATATGAAGAAAGTGAAGAACAGTTCCTGCCCTCAAGGAGCTGATACTCTAATGGAGACAACATAAAAGCTATAGAGTGCAAAAGGCACCTCCACTGAGGGAGAGGCAGAAACAGCTGGGAGGAAAGGAAAAGATTTCTGAAAGAAGGTACAATTTGAGTGGAGTCTTGAAGGACTCCAGGGAAACTAAAAGGTAAGGGGTACAGAGCATTTCAGGGTTTGGGGGTCAGGCACAGAGAGGGAGATGTGACTTGTTCAGAAAACAAGGTAGCTGTACCATAGAGGGGAAGAAAAGAGTAAGAAGTTTGGAAAAGCAGAAAAGACCAAGTTATCAAGAGTTTTCAGTGCTAGATAATTTCAGGGTGGGTAAGAGCAAACCATGGAACTTAGTTAGACTTTAGGAAAATCCATTGGGAAGCTGAGTGGTGAAAGGGTGGGAGTAGGGAGAGACTTAAGACAAGGAGACCAATTAGAAGGCCATTGCAACAGTTTGGGTGAGGGTGATGGAGACCTGTTTTATGGTAATAATTGTGAGTAACAAGTAGGAGACACACTGAGTCAAATGAGCCAAAGATGACAGTGAAATGGTAAACCTGGGTGACTGGGAAGTTGATGGTACCCTGGACAGTAATGGAAATTTTGAAAAGAAGGTGGGGTAGGGTCATTGGAAAGAGAATGAATCCTTTTTTAAACATTTAGTTAGAGATACCCATCCAGTTCCAAGTAACCAAAAGACAGTTGATGATGAGGGCCTGGAAAGAGACTGGGGAGGGATATAGAGATGTAGGAATCATCTACATAGAGATGATAACTGAAAGAAGCCACTGCATGAAACAAGAGTTGAAGAAAACAAGAAAAAGACCCAAGGCAGAGATTTGTTATGTACCCACAATCAGTGGGAATGGATATGAAGGAAGATGGAGCAAGAGAGCTCAACTTGAGAAAGAGCAATTACACAAGTAGGAGAAGGCAGGAGTGTCACAACTTAGAAAAGAGAGAATATACTGGGGAGAGCTTCAGAGAAAGATTAGAAAAATGAGGACTGAGAAAATACTGTTGGATCTGGTCATTGAAATATCGATGATGTGGGTAGAAGTCAATTGCTAAGGGTTTTAGAGGAGAGGGAAGGGGCAGTTAGGTGGTGTAGTGGATAAAGCACCAGCCCTAGAGTCAGGAGTACCTGGGTTCAAATCCAGTCTCAGACAATAATTACCTAGCTGTGTGGCCTTGGGCAAGCCACTTAACCCTGTTTGCCTTGCAAAAATCCTTAAAAAAAAGAGAGAGAGAGGGAAAGGAGAAGTAGATGAACCTAATGTAAATAAGCTTTCTCTCAAGGGATAAGGGAAGGATAGATATGATAGAATGACACCAGTAGGAATAATAGGATCCAGTGAAGATTTTTTAAAAAGAGTGTGTGGGGGGTGTACATCTATTTCTAGGCAACAGGGAAGAAATTACTAGATAAGGAGAGATTTAATCTTTAAAGAATGGGGTATACCTGTGAGGGTTAAACTATTGGAGATGACTGGAAAGAATGGGATCAAGAATTTTTAGATGGGGACATCTAGGTGGTGCAGTGGATAGAGCACCAATCCTGGAATCAGGAGGACCTGAGCTCAAATTTGGCCTCAGACACTTAATAATTACCTAGCTGTGTGGCCTTGGGCAAGTCATTTAACCCAATTGCCTTGCAACCCCCCACCAAAAAAAAGAATATATTAGATGTATTGTCATTCTACAAGAGAAGGGTTGCTTCTTTACAAAATCAGAGTTAAGGGAGGAATAGTGGGAAAAAAAGTTTGAATGGAAGGTCTTCTGATGAAGGGTTGGGAAATGGGAAATGGGAGGGAGGCTGCAGAGAAACAAGAAAGTTTAAAAGAGTCTATGGAAAAGGAGATAGTAAAATCAACTACAATATTTCCATCTGAAGCTGAATGGACAAGTATCTTCACTGATCTTAACTTAATATTAAATATGGGAAAGACAGCAACAATGATTTTTTTTTTTAGCTTTTGCAAGATAATGGGGTTAAGTGGCTTGCCCAAGGCCACACAGCTAGGTAATTATTAAGTGTCTGACGCTGGATTTGAACCCAGGTCCTCCTGACTCCAGGGCCGATGCTCTATCCACTGTGCCACCTAGCTGCCCCAACAATGATTTTTTTTTTGTATGAGTTGGTGATCTGCTCAATTTGCCCTCCCTCTGCATTGGCTTATATCTTTTTTTCATTTGGACAAAGATCCTGAACAAGTAGTCACGTGTCCTTACCTGGTCCTGGGTGGTTTGTTTTGTGGAGTTTGTTCAGGCTGCCTGGATGGACCCCCCAGTTGGCTGTGTTTGATCTCTGGTTGGCTTCCCTGCTGCCTATGACCTGCCTCAGTGCTGTCTCTGCTCCAAAATTTAAATTTGAATGAAGAGAGAAATGCCCCAGAGAAAGAAAACATGAAGAACCCATGGGGCTCCTGTTTCTACTACAGAAAGGATTCCCCCATTGATCCCCATGGGGGCAAAGTGACTCCTTTTCTCTGCCAGTGTGCCAAAATTTGCTTTTGCTGCCTTGCTCTGAATTGTCCCAGGACTACCTCAGAGAGGTAGTGAAAACAAAATGTGGTTTCTATTCACAGACAATAGCAAGTTTAGTCGTAGACCCCTTACTTAAGGGTAGTTAGTCATCAGCTTTCTCTGTGCCATGGGTTTCTGTAGGTGTAATTTTATGGTATGGACTTTTGGTAAATCAGAGTTTATAAGAGTAAACATCTCTATCATATCCCATCTCTCTCTCTGTGGTCAAGCTGGGCTGGACCCAGTCAGGTGACAGAAAGATCATTTGCTTGTCAATTCAAGCCTGGTAAGGCACAGTCTTTATCATTTTCGATTTAATGGCTCACCGCTTTTCCAGTAGAGTGAGTGACCCAAGTCTAACAATTTCTTATTAGTTCATAAGAACATTGGAACCCAGATGCAGAACTAGTACATGTAAGTGCTATTTAAAAACATAGATTTAGTATTTAGATAATTACACCCAGGACTTCAGCATTTATAAGCTAAATAGAATGCAAAAGAATGCTATGACTGTGGGGGTCCAGCCTCCGCGGGGTCCTTGGAACCTGGCAGGAGGGATAGAGTCGGCAAAATGAGTTGAGTCAACAAGTGGGTAAAGGCAGGAGCAGGTTGACTGACTGACTGTCAGCTGCTTGGATTTATTTTTATAGTTTCAGAATCATGTATGTTTCAAGCAAGCAAGCTGAGATCATTTCCTTGGTTACAAAAGTATACAATTTTCATCATCAATCATATAGTTCATATGGTTACAAGTTTTAATCATGTGATTACAAGTTTAAGTAATAATCATATAGTTAATTAATTTCTTATTCCTACTCAGACTATGATGACCTTAACCTGTCTGTTACCTTATTTATTACTACATTGTATAATTGTTAATTCATTTAAAAGTTATTAATTAAGCGATTCTTTTAATGGAAAGTTTTTTATATTTTTTGCGTAGGTAATGTTTTTCAATACACTTCCTTAACAGTCTGCAGTGAGGGTCTTTATGCTTGTCCACCCATCTGTTAACTCTTACAATAACCAATTTTTCTTTCAGGCCTTGTTGGTAGAAGCCACAGTTTCTGTGACTTTTTTATTCTTTCCTATGAAACTAAGGCTGCTGGAGTTCACGTATTGGTCACCTGTACTATTTTCTCACCATCTTTTTCATAATATTCCTGTGTATAGTAAGGGGGGCAAAACTATTAATTTCCCTGGAATTCTAGCTGACCCATCTTGTATCTGTTTTCCCTGTATATATTCTGGCATCTCCTTGGAATTCCCAGTGCTGGGTTTTCCAGAGATTTCATAATGTTGAAGCCTTTTGTATGCCTCAGAGAGAGGCATTCCTGTTAAATTTGGACAGAGTTTACAATCTGTTTTATTCAAGAAATTTTTCTGAAATCCTTCCTTTATTATAATCATTCCAGTATTAAGGTGAGTAAATATTGTAATCAATAATAAACCTATAAATATTGGTATGCATGAAATCCCTATATATATTGAAGAAGGAAATGTTCCACCAGGCAGTGTGACTGCCTTGAGTCTTCTTGCTGCGACTGTGTCAAACAGCTTAGAGACCTTGTCTCCCAACAATGACAAACAAACATTCTGCATCATCATAGTTAAGAATTTAGTGTAAAGTAAATGATTTGTAACCAAGTTTTTTCTCATTCTTCTCTTACTGCCTATACAGAATCTATCTATCTATCTATCTATCTATCTATCTATCTATCTATCTATCTATCTATCTATCTATATCTATCTATCTATCCCCTCTTAAAGCTTTGAATTTAGAGTATAAAATTCATTGTAGGAGTTTTGGCAAAGTGTGTTCCTAAAACAATACATGAAGGATGATTTTTGGTTGCTGTTAGAATTTTGTGCTTCAGATTCATGATGTTAGTACATTTCAGATATTTTCTAAAATATTTTATGATTAGCCTTTTTTCCTCTTATAATAAATTTTCACAATATTTGAGGCAAATAATAGAATATTAAATGGAAACTGCTGCTAATGAACCTAGTTCATGCCACTCACTGTGAGAAATAACTTTGTATAATTGAAAGATCTCTTGATGAAACCAAAATAACTCTATTTCATTTCACACCCCCCCCCCCCACAAATTGGCAGAAATGACACAAAATGGCAAAAAGTCTGTGATGGAGGATTTGCGAGAAGATAGACACCCTAATACATTGCTGGTAGAACTATGAAATGATATGACCATTTAAGGCCTATGCCCCAAGAAAGTCATTGTAAAAAAAAAAAGTGTCCATATACTTCAAAATATTTATAGCAGCACTTTTTTTTGTGATAGCTAAGGTTGGAAATAAAGTAGAAACCCATCACTTGGGAGAATAGCTAAACAAATTTGTAGCACAGGAATGTAATGGAACATTACTTCAGTGCAGGAAATGATATATGTGATGAATATAAAGAAACATGGAAAGAAGTATATGAACTGACACAGAGTGAAGTAAGCAGAGCCAAGAAAACAATATACATTTAATCATAACAATGGAAATTACCAAAAAAATCAAAAGTAAATGTAGCAAAATGATCATGATCAAGCCAGACTTGAATGAAGAGAGATATGGATACCCCAACCTACTTCTTAGTTACACATCACACATGTTTTTAGACTGTCTAAATCAGTTGTGCTGATTGTTTTTTCCTTTCTAAAAACAAACAAAAGCCACTATCTGACATCCAGGATGGGGAAGGAAAAAGGGAAGTCTATGTGGGATACTATGGAGATGAAAGAATAAAAAAATTTCAATAGAAAATTATTTTTAAAAAAAGAAAAGAGAAAGGAAGAGCTCTGGACTTGGAGGGAGAAAATCTGAATTTGAGTTACACTTTTGTAATTTATTAATGGCATTACTTTGGGCAAGTCCCTGAACCATTCTGGGTCTCAGTTTTCTCTACAATGGGTTTAATCCTATTTGCACTGTCTGCTTGGTTGGGTGGTTTTGAGAAAAGTCCTTTGTCAACTATGGAGTGACATCTAAAAATGAACTACTTTTATTTTCAAACTGCTTTTTCTGAAATTTTGCAATTTTTCTCTTTGAAACAGAGAGATAACATGGCACTCCAGACACATGGGGTTGTTCCAGTTCCCCTCTCTGAACATCAGTGTTTTCATGTGTTCAGTGGGGGGTGAGTTAGGTGGATTTCAAGGTGCTTAGCAGATCTTGTATTCTGTGATTAAGAAGTTGTTCTTTGTGGGTACAGGGAAATAAGCATCATTAATCCATAATGTTTTGCCTTGTTCTTGTTTGCAGTGGGTATGCCAGCCAAATACTTGGGGATACTAAAAAGGAGATGGAGAGTGTGGGAACATTCACCAGTCTTCTGAAAGCTTTGGACAGAGAAAAGGAGAAAAAAACTAATTTTTGTGAAATCATTGCCAGGTCAGAGTAATCTTAAGTTTATCTGCATTGGTACATTTTAAGATTTAAAAAAAAAATTCTGATTTCTGAAGCAAATTGCCAAATGTTCACTCAGCCACAATGGCACTTTACTGTAGGTTTGCTTGTGCAATGGAGACCAGTGGAAAGTCAGAACTGAATCAATCAGCTACCTTCCAGGGCCTCATCATCATGATCCCACAATGCTCACATCACTCTCTGGAGACTGTCTGCATAGGTCTTCAAGTGCCATTTTTCCAGCGCTGTCCCTGTTTGACCTAGAATTGGATTCACTCATGCCCAATGTGAAACCTTACCTTCATTTGGATGGCTTCACATTCTTCCACCCTCTGTCCTGTCTTGGGGTGGCTAATGATAGCTAGCATTTCTAGAACATTCAAGTTTGCAAAATACTACCCATATTATCACATTTGATTGATCTTCTCAGCAACCCTTTGGTTATTGTTCAGTTGTTCATGTGTGATTCTTTGTGACTTCATGGACCACCACTCTGTTCATGGGGTTTTCTTGGCAAAGATACTGGAGTAGTTTACTATTTCCCTCTCCAGTGAATTAAGGCAAACAGAGGTTAAGTGACTTGCAACTGGTGAGTGTCTGAAGGCAGATCTGAACTCAGATCTTCCTGACTTTGGGCCCAGTGTTTTATCCCCTGAGACATCTAGCAACCATGTGTTTATCCCTATTTTACTGGTGTGGAAGCTGAATGAAAATTCATTCAGTTCACTCTCTCATAGCCTACAGGCATAATTAACAATTGATTCAAATACTACCTCCCCCAGCACAGGGTCTTGTAAAGGGTATGCTTCCTGCCCTAAATCTGGAATTGTCATTGTTAATAAAAATTTGTTTTCCAGAAAAGAGGTCTAGGAGACTGGAAGGGGAAAAGTCCCTTTTTGATGCTACTAGATGGCCTTTAAAAAAATCATTAATATTTATAAAATCTAAAGATGGAGAAAAACATTTTCCTTGTAATTCCTTGGATAATGGGAAATTAAGTTCATGTAGATTCCTTGAGATTATAAATTTATACACAAAAATAATAAAAGCCATGCTGAGGAACTCTTGGGATTTAATTCCAAAGTTTTTCATATTGTTGCATTAAATTCAATATGGTTTGTTCTGTGGGTTTAGGTGATGAGCTCATTCTTTTTATCAGGTTTTTCAGGCTGGCCTTGTTACTTCACATCTATTGACTAGGTCCCTTCAAATTCAGCTTTAAAACCAGATTTTTCTCTTGTCTCTTTGGGAGACTATACTCATTTGTTTGTATTTAAAACAATTTGTTAAAAGAAAGAAAAGGAGAGAATACACACTATTTGAAAAATAATAAGTGGAATGAGATTCATACTAAGAAGTAGGGAATACTTACAAGCTAAATGGCATAGAACATGGTGTAGGTTTGCCTCAGTTTCCTCATCTTAAAATGAGTGGAGAAACAAATGGACCACCCTAATATCTTTGCAAGAAAACCCTATAGGAAATCACAAAAAGTCAGACATGACTGAAATGACTGAACAAAAACAGCAGCAACAATTGGTTCCACATTCATTTTCTTTACAAATCTTAAAATAATTCTACATTGTTACACATTCTGAGATTTTTATAAAAGCCATGACATGTTTTTGTGAATGTTCTTATACTGTTCTTCAGGCATTCTCTATGAACTTCATCATTTTATCTATTTAGCCTCAACAAAGCAGTCTATGACTTTATTAAAGGTCTTTCCATATCAAGCTTGAATTTTATGGACATAAAGTCCTGCATAAGGAAAATTACTCTAGCAATGGTATATAGCTAGGTTAGAATAGGGAAAAACTGGTGACTAGGAGAAAAGGTAAAATCTGATGAGGGCTTGAATAAGTTCTGTGATTAGCACTCTTCAGATGTATTAACCAGTTTGGGGAGGGGTCTGTTTTGATACTCGATGCTAAAATGAAATCCTGACTGCCAGTTAGGTATGTGCTTTGTAAATAAGGATTTTTCTTGCTCCCTAAAAATGTCAGAAGTAGATTTGCCTATTTCATAGAAGTTAAACAGAGTTTTTTGACTTGAGTGTAATGGAAATGTTTGAGACAGGCAGAGCAGGTAGTACTTGAGGTGTATCTAGGACAACATTGATCAGAAGAAGAGTTACATTTTTTAGTGAATCGTTCAGATAACCAATACCTTTTGTTTTAGTACTCTTTGCATTAATTATTCCTTCTCCCTCACTCATTTATTTTAGAGAGGAAAAAGCAAGGAAACAGATAAAATCTCTCCAGAAAGAGCTTTATGATATCAAAAAAGATCGGCAAGCAGAAAAACGGGTAAGAATGCCTTTATAACCAGGTTACTTATCTCACGGAACTATAAAGTAGGAATGGTCCTCCATATAAAACTTTTATCTAGGAAGAGTTGTTATGGGTTTTCCAATGAAGAATTCACCCTTTAAGATGCATTTTGAAGTATTTCAATTGTATACAATTCTTCATGCCGCATTTGGTGTCGTCTTAGCAAAGATGCTGGAGTAGTTTGCCATTTCCTTGTCCAGCTCATTTTACAGAGGAGGAAATTGAGGCAAACAGGGTGAAGTGATTTGCCAGAGGTCACATAGTTAATAAGCATCTGAGGTCAGATTACGGATCCATGAAGATTACTGATTCCAAGTCAGGGGCTCTATCACTGCCTACCTAGCTATCCTGAAGATCTATATTAATGCACTAATTTGCTTAAGATATAAAGACCACCAAGAGTGAATCTTGTTCTTTTAACAGAATGGAGATATATAGGTAACCAAGAGTTACAAAAATCTTTGACTTGAGACAGTGTAAGTAGGGATGGACTGTGGTTTAATACTGTTTTAGAACACAGGTCAAGGTCATGCTTCAGGGAAGGGAGGAAAACAGTTATCTTCAATGCAGAAGTTAGAAGAATCTGTTAAGTTAATTAAAACCATCTCAGATCACCTGGCATTTATTGAGAATTAATATCCTGGAAAACATATTTGACCTGGTCATATTTTTTATAAAATTTTAAAAATTTATTGAAACATCTTTTTTTTTTACTTCCCACTCAGTACCCATGCAAACCTCAGTATAAAATACATTTCTTGAAGAGCAGTTAATTTATTAATGAAAAAAGAACTATGTCCTGTAATTTTGATGGTATGATTTGAACACAGACATTTGTTGTGTCTCCAGGTTAACTTTATTTGCATTATCATTGTATATTAAATCTTTTGACTTAGCTGCTAGCCAGAAAATTGGATGTTAGAAATGAATGAAAAGAAAAACCTGCTAGAGCAAGAGAAAATTGTACATTTTATTCACGAACCTTGCAAGATAGGAGTACCTCACTCCTAGGCATGAGGTACACCTTAGTCTCAGGAGTCAGGTAATTTATTGTCCTCAGAAACTCTTTCCCCTCCCTCTTGGATGTTCATAGGCTCCCAGAGTTTGAGTTACAATCTAAAAGGTCTGCCCATTCCATAATATACCCCTAATATGATTCCCCCCCCACATCATCTGATGCATGATATGCTAAAGAACCCCAGTCGTCACAGGGGGTGTGTGGGTTAATATTCAATTACCTAATTGCACAAACTCAGTAGCATAAAGTCAAGATCTCTAGGTCACTCTTGACCATTGGGGTTTGGTATCCCTGGAATGGGATTAGGAAGACTCTTCCAGTATTGTGATTGGCTGGGCCATTCCCCCTTTGTAATAGATTCCCTAAGGTTCCCCTCCAAACTCTGTGAAGACCAACACCCTACATTTCTCACATTGATTAAATTTATATTTCCCATATTTCTCTGAGTTTATTTTTGTCATTTTTTTGCAGAGAAATATTCCTCCAATTGTTGTGGGTATACAGACAGACATGTATATATAAATATATATAGTTTCTTTTTGTTATCACAAATAGTACTGCTACTACCTTGTACATTTTTGTACTTTTTTTGCACATATGGGGCTTTTTTTTTGCCATCTCTAACCTTTTTGTCTCTATAGTTGGATCTCTGAGTCAAAGGTTATGAAAAATTTAGTAATCTCTTTTGCTGAATTCCAAATTATTTCCCAGGAAAGTCATACAAAGTCACATCCTTCCTCCAACAACCTTCTATGCAAATGAGTTTTTTCCATCTTTGAGCATCTTTTCAAATTTGATAAGAATGATAGTTGACATTTATATAGCACTTTAAAATAAGCAAAGCACTTAACCTATCATTATCCTCATTTTTCAGATAGGAAACTGAGGCACATAGTGATTAAGTGATTTGTCCAGTATCAACCAGCTAGGGAGTGTCAGAAGTTAGATTTGAACTGGCCTTCCTTACTCTAGACTCTTCTCTCGATCCATCAGCTTTCCAGCTGCCTCACATAGAAAAGATTGCTCCAAATTACTAATGAGGAGCACACAAATCAAAACAAACCTAGTTTCATCTCATATCTTGCTGGTGGGCTCTAACAGTAGACGGGAGTTCAATTTGGAAGGGTGTAAATAACGTGCCTGAAATAATGTCAGTACTCTGGCCTGGAGGACCCAGAGCCAGGAACACACCGGAATCAACTAGTCAATAAGCATGAAGGTCCTCCTGCTTAGTCCTGGAGAGGGAGAGAAGAGTGAAAACCCCTTTTGGAAAGGGCAGCTGCATGTTCAGGTCTTGGAGTAGGCTTTGCAGGAGGTGGAGAAGAAGGGGCCAGCTGAGAAGAGGACTGGATGGCAGACAGAGCTGACCATTGATCCCAGAAACATGAAGGAATCTCTGGAGGTTATTGAGCAGAGGGAAACATCATCATCTCTGCTGCCTCTAGGCAGAGAGAGACACAAAGCAAGGTCCTGGAGGCTAATGAAGAGGGAGAAGGAGAGGGGCAGGAACATAGAGCTGATCAGTCTCTCTGGGTATTTGATGATGTCATTTAGACAACACAAATGATAAGGTCTTCAGAGAAGACTAAAATTGAAGTTAAGTAGAATTATGAGAACAGCAAACTCCATGACTGGAACATGTAGAAAGGAAAAAAAAATTAAACTGATCAGAAATGGCCTTGGGAAAAGAGGTGAAAATGCAGCTTTTATTTGGAGGAGGGACAATGTAGGTGTGGATTGTTGTATGTGCTATCAGAAACAGGCACTGACATAATTTTTGTTTCATCTATTACCAGATAATTTTTTTTTAAGTTTTTTGCAAGGCAATGGGGTTAAGTGGCTTGCCCAAGGCCACACAGCTAGGTAATTATTAAGTGTCTGAGGCCGGATTTGAACCCGGGTACTCCTGACTCCAGGGCCAGTGCTCTAGCCACTGCACCACCTAGCCGCCCCCTTACCAGGTAATTTTGATAGCTACCACTTAGTAGCTGTGTTGAGATCTGGTACCTCCTAGCACCCTGACATCCTACTCTCTTTTTTTTTAAATTGAAATTTTATTTTTTTTCCAGTTACATGCAGTTTCTTTCTTTCTTTCTTTCTTTCTTTCTTTCTTTCTTTCTTTCTTTCTTTCTTTCTTTCAGTACAATCATGTTTAATCTATTTCCGTATTAGTCATGTTGTGAAAGAGAGATTAGAATTGATGATGTATGTCCTTCATTCTCAAAGAAGACCATGATATCAGAGAGGTGATGCCATGATAAGCAAATGAATTGGATTTGAGTAGGAGTGGGACTGTGCTAAGTCACTAGTCTCACTTTCTTCTCCAGAGTCATCTGGGTCCAGATAAGTGTCAGGACGACTAGAGATGGTCCTAAATGCAAGACAATCAGGGTTAATTGACTTGCCCAAGGTCACCACAACTAGGAAATGGCAAGGGCCTGAGACTGGATTTGAACTGACTGTAAGGCCAGTGCTTTATCTGCACCACCTAGGTATCCTTGAAATTAGAACTAAGGGGACAGAAAAAAAAAATTAAGCCTGCCCTTTTTCAGTATACCTCTTGGTATTCTTGACCTTTTATTCCTCCAAATTATTTTTTTGATGAAAAGTTATATTTTAATTTGTTTATTTTTAACATTGATTTTTTTTTTAAATCTTGAGTTCTAAATTCTCCCCTACTTATTGCAAAGGACAGCAATACATTATTAATTATACATGTGAAGTTATGCAAAACATATTTCAAACTTTAGCCAAGTTGCAAAAGACAAATTTTTTTTTAGATTTTTCAAGGCAATGGGGTTAAATGGCTTGCCCAAGTCCACATGGCTAGGTAATTATTAAGTGTCTGAAGCCGGATTTGAACCCAGGTACTCCTGACTCCAAGGCTGGTGCTCTATTCACTGCTCCACCTAGCTGCCCTCAAAGACAAATTTTTTAAAAACAAGAAAAAAAAAGAACTGTGTTTCCATTGGCACTTTTTAAAAATCATGCTTCTTTTGGAATTGTCTTGGATCATTGTCTTGATCAAAGTCTTTCATGGTTGATCATAGTTACATAATTTCTATTACTTTGTACAGTGTTTTGCTCATTTTACTTTGCATTAGTTCATAGACATTTTCTCATGTTTTTCTGAAACCATCTCCCCAGTTTCCAATTCTTTGTCACCACAAAAAGAGCTGCTCTAATTATTTTTGTACACATATATATCATTTTCCTTCTCCTTTAATCTCTTTGGGATATAGACCTAGTAGTGGTACAAAGAGTTTTTATAACCCATTTGGTATAATTCCAAATTTTTCTTCAAAACTCCAGAGCTTTTGAATGATCCATGATTGTATCTTTAGCTCATGGTATTTTGTGATTCACAGTAATATTTTCTTTCTTTTCTCATTAATGGTGAACATGAACTGTCTTTTCTTTGCTGCATGTAATATTTTCTTTCTGACCCGTAAGATCTGTAGCTTATGGTGCAGATTTTTGGTGAGTCAGACCTGAGGTTCTTCTTTAGCAGCAGCCTATGGATTCTATTGAGATGTATATCTTCCTCTGGTTCCAATACTTCTGGACAATTGTTTATTTTTATTTTCTGAAGTATGATATTCAATTGTTTTATTTCATTTTGTTTTTCTGGGAAGCTAGTCATTCTTAGATTCTCTTTCCAAATCCTATTTTCTAACTCAATTGTTTTTATTATAAATACTTCAAATGTTCTTATTTTACTGTCTTTTGACTTCATTCTAATATCTCCTGTTGTATAATTGAATATTTGAATTCCCACTTCATTATTTTTTTTCCTCCAGAGGGACCCCTGCTTGAGACTGTTCTTATTTTCCTTTCACATTTTCTATTAAAGAGCTCTAATTTCACATTTTATTTCTTCATTGATATTTTGTTAGACCTTCTAACCATTTTCTGGTGGTAGTTATTAAAAATTTATTCTCTTTTTTTGGCATTTTATCCTGGCATTCTCTTGTCCAGTAGAATTTATCATATTAAAAACTGTTCTCTACTTGTTCATTTCTAGTATGATTGTTAATTTTTTTCTCTTAGAATTTTCCTTGACAAGAAATCTTTTCCTTCCCTTTTTTCAGTTGCTGCTGCTCATCTCTTAGTCTATTTGGAGTTTTATCTAGCAGTTTTGTAATAGTGAAGAGAATAGCTCAGGTCATTTTCCCAGAAAATGTCCCCAGTTTCCCAATCTTCCCACCTTTAATCCTACTTTCTCTTGGCTAATTACAAAACAGCTTTTGGTGATTTGTCTTAGGACATCATTTCCCCTTTTAGTTCTTTCCTTTTGTACTTCAAATACCACTTTAACTCTCTGGGAGTTTCTCAGCAGCTACACAGAAGCTGACTTGTACTCATATTTTCTCCTAGGTGAAAAGTTCCCTTCTTGTGTTTCCTTTCAGTCTTTGTCCTGTATTACAAAGATCTTCCCTCCCCCTACTCCCTCCTTCACTAGCTAATCTTTTCTGACTCTCTTTTACTACCTAATAACAAGAGATATTCATCTTTACCTCCCTTCTAGTTTCACACGCGCAAAACACAAACACTTAAAGGAAATTTAGACAGTTACAAGCAAGGTGCCAACAAGAGTTGGCACCCTCCCAGCTATGTTCCTTCCCTCTTAACTCTCTAGTTCCTTAAAAGCATGGTGATTATAGTTTTCTGAGCAACAACATTCACTTACTCTATACATTAATTCTCTTAGCTCACATTCTTATTATACATTTAGCCATAACAAAGAGCAAAAAACAACCTACCCCCCCCAAAAGCATATTTTCATTCTGAAGCTACAATGATGGTGGATTACAGAGACTGTGTGGGGACTCAACCCCAAAAGAATCAAGACAAAGCTGGGAGCAAAAAAATATGTGAGAGGTGTGGGAGGGAGACAGAGTTGATTATAGCATTTAAAGTTTGCAATGTGCTTTACAAATATTATCTTATTTGAGCCTCACAACAACGCTAGAAGGTAAGTGTTATTAGTCTCATTTTACAGATGGTGAAACTAAGGTAAACAGATTTTTTTAATGCAATTTACTCAGAATTACACAACTAGTGTCTGAGACAGGATTTAAATTCAGTCTTCCTGACCCAAGGTCCACTGTGTCAGCTGGCTGCCTGGAAGTTAGTGCTTGAGATAAAGTGAGAAAGTAGGCAAATAGGGAAAATTTCAGTCACAGGAAACTTTGAAAATGAGACAGTTCCTTATTTAGACAAGAAATTTTTAATTTTCTTTTTGCCTGAGGCATGAATCCTGGGTCCTCCAGGTGAGCAGCATTGGGTAAATAGGTTAAGTTGGCTGAAGGAAGTATTATGCATAGGATCAGAGATAAAGACAATTTCTTACACAGACAGTAACCACAGAAAACCAATTTAGTGGTAATCCCTAGAAATGCTACTTTTTTTGGCAAGATGGATAAATTGATTCCATTAAGTTGAAAAGTTTTTGCACAAACAAAACCAGTGCCACCAATATCAGATGGAAAGCAGAAAACTGAGAAAATTTTTATAGCCAATTTTTCTTACAAAGGCCTCATTTCTAAAATACATAGAAAGCTGAGTCATATTTATAAGAATACAAAGTGATTCCCCAAAGGATAAATGGTCAAAGGATATGAACAGGTAGTTTTCAGATAAAGAAATCAAAGTTTTCTGTGATCATATAAAAAAATGCTCCCAATCACTATTTATTAGAGAAATGCAAATTAAACAGCTCTGAAGTATCACCTCCCACCTATCAGATTGACTAATATAACAGAAGAAGAAAATGATAAATGTTGGAGAGGAATGGGAAAACTTGGTGGAGTTGTGAATTGAGCAATTTGTAATTATTTGTAAAACAATTTACCTCAGTTCATGGCCCTGAGGAAAATGAAGGTACTTTCCCTTCTGGTTCCAAGGATTCCTCATAGTCTTCCTAGAGCTGTCCTTGACTCTGAGAGAATACCTTCAAATCTGTTTTTTTCCCTTTTGTTCTGTACAGTTTGTCAGATTACTGTTTACTGGCAGATAGGTAAAGTTGGTTCCTCCATTCAGTGTAACTCAGCTTTTCTCTTACAATTCTAGGGGAGTCTCTGGCTTTGGTTTCACTGGCAGACCAAGGTCAGTTTCTAGGGATTAGGAAGTGAATAGGTATTGTTTTCTTCCCTAGTGTTATCCCTTGAGAATAAAATCATGGGAATTTCAGAACCTTACTCTTCCAAAGAGCTGAGTTAACTTAGTCCAAAACTGAATTCTATCATCAGTTGTCACCCCAGCAATCTCTGGCTGGCTTCTTGGATCCTTCTTGATCAGAGCTGCTTAGGTCAGCCCTCCTCCTCCTCACAAAGAGGGGACAATTAGAGTAACTGATGAATGCCCAGAAGTCTATCCCTAACTCTCAGTTTAGCCATAGTCACTGAACTGCTCCCTCCCAAATAGCTTAGTACCCTCCAAGCTCTCTTTGATTCTTCCTTCAAATTCACTTCATGCATCTAATCAGTTGTCAAATCTTGATTCTCTGAAAAAGTTGGTGGTTAATGGTACCTTTAAGAGTGACAGTGCTAATGGATAGATGGATGATTCTGTGAGAAGCCTGGTCATGGAAGGTGCAGGTGTTCTACCACAAAGGTATGCATAGAGAAAAGCTATTCTGTACATACATAGCATTATAGAAGATGCATTTGTCTCCTCCTTGGTCGAACTCCCTATTTGAACTCTCATTCAAGGAAGCGCCCAAGCTAAACAAGCTCCTGTCTCTTCCTGCCCCACTCTTGACTCTTCATACTTTTTCCATTTCCACCCCAGATGCCTTCTCACCCTACAGATATCTCACACCTCCACTTGAAGAAGTGCTGAGGTCAGCCCCCCCCCCTTATATCTCTCCTGAGTCTGTCCATGACTCTTTTTTAAAATTCTTTTGTTAATTAAAGATTTTACTTATTTTGAGTTTTACAATTTTTCCCCTAATCTTACTCCCCCCCCTACAGAAAGCAATCTGTCAGTCTTTACATTGTTTCCATGTTGTATATTGATCCAAATTGAGTGTGATGAGAGAGAAATCATATCCTTAAGGAAGAAACATAAAGTATAAGAGATAGCAAGATCAGACAATAAGATGTCAGGTTTTTTTTTCTAAATTAAAGGAAATAGTCCTTGGACTTTGTTCAAACTCCACAGTTCTTTCGCTGGATACAGATGGTATTCTCCATCGCAGACAGCCCCAAATTGTCCCTGATTGTTGCACTGATGGAATGAGCAAGTCCATTAAGGTTGATCATCACCCCCATGTTGCTGTTAGGGTGTACAATTTTTTTTCTGGTTCTGCTCATCTCACTCAGCATCAGTTCATGCAAATCCCTCCAGGCTTCCCTGAATTCCCATCCCTCCTGGTTTCTAATAGAACGATAGTGTTCCATGACATATACCACAGTTTGCTAAGCCATTCCCCAATTGAAGGACATTCATTCAATTTCCAATTCTTTGCCACCACAAATAGGGTTGCTATGAATATTTTTGTACAAGTGATGTTTTTACCCTTTTTCATCATCTCTTCAGGGTATAGACCCAGTGGTGGTATTGCTGCATCAAAGGGGATACACATCTTTGTTGCCCTTTTTGCAGGGGTCCTGCCTCTGCGGGGTCCTTGGAACTTGACAGGAGGGATAGAGTCGGTGAAATGAGTTGAGTCAACAAATGGGTAAAGGCAGGAGCAGGTTGACTGTCAGCTGCTTAGATTTATTTTTATAGTCTTAGAATCATATGAAACAAGCAAACTAAAATCATTTCCTTGGTTACAAAAGTATACAATTTTCATCATTAATCACATAGTTCATATGGTTACAAGTTTGATCATGTAGTGGTTACAAGTGTGATTATCAATCATGTAATTAATTTTCTTGTCCCTGCTCAGACCGTGATGACCTCAACCTGCCTGTTGCCTAGTTTGTTGCTGCATAGTAAAGTTATTGATTAAACAGAACTTTCCTTAGAATAATCTTTGATACAATTTGTTTAATGGAATGCTTCTATGTTTTTGTACCGCATATGTAATGTTTCTGATATGCTCCCTTGACAACCTATAGTGAGGGTAGCTATGTTTGTCCACCTGTCCGTTGACTCCTTCAATAACTAATTTTCCTTTCAGCCCTTGTTGGTAGACGCTACGGTTTCTATGACTTTTTATTCTTTGCCAATAAACTAAGGCTGTTAGAGTTCACATATTGGTTACCTATACTAACTATTCTATCACCATCTTTATCATATATTCCTGTGTATGATAAGGGGGGCAAAACTGTTAATTTCCCTGGAATTCTATCTGACCCATCTTGTATCTGGTTTCCCTATATATATTCTGACATCTCCCTGGAACTCCCAGTGCTGTGTCTTCCAAAGATTTCATAATGCTGAAGCCTTTTGTATGCCTCAGAGAGAGGCATTCCTGTTAAATTTGGACAGAGTTCACAATCTGTTTTATTCAAGGAATTTCTCTGAAATCCTTCCTTTATAGTCATTCCACTATTAGGATGAATAAGTATTGCAATCAATAATAGACCTATAAATATGGGTATACATGGAATCCCTATATATATTGAAGAAGGAAATGTTGTTCCATCAGGCAGTGTGACTGACTTGAGTCTTCTTGCCGTGACTGTGTCAAACAGCTTAGAGACCCTGGCTCCCAACACCTTTTGCCCATGACTCTTTGAGCATTTACATGTTGCTCTGATACAAGTATTTCTCCCTCCATCCCCGTGACCCTTCAGTTCCGTTTTACATGTTGAAGTTCCCATACTATGCTCCTGAAGGGTATGCTCCTGTTTGTCTTTCCAGTACTTAGCACCATGTCCAGAACATAATAATTATTGAATACATTCCCTATATAATAAATTTCACCCATTTTTTCCATTCACACATCTAAGTTCAAGCCCTCATCTCTTTAAATCTAACTTGTCTTCCTACTAATAGTAGATGTTCTTACCAATAATAGGATCAATATTTTGACATAAAAAAGACCTTTTAGTTCATCTAGTTGTACTCTCAAATTCTGCAGATGACAAGACTGATTCCTCTAGAGGTCCAAGGTCATACAAGAGCCAAGATTTGAAAGCATGTTCTCAAACAACAAATACCAAACTTTTGATTGTATCATGCTGCCTCCTAATCCATCCTAGACAATACTGCCCAAGTAATATTCCTAATATATTAGGAATATTGACTGCTCTGATTGCCTTACTTCATTGCTCAGAAACCTGCCTAAAACATAAAGTAGACTGCGGGGTTCCAGCTTCCGTGGGGTTCTTGGAACCTGACAGGAGGGATAGAGTCGGCAAAATGAGTTGAGTCAACAAGTGGGTAAAGGCAGGAGCAGGTTGACTAACTGTCAGCTGCTTGGATTTATTTTTAGAGTTTCAGAATCATGTATGTTTCAAGCAAGCAAGCTGAGATCATTTCCTTGGTTACAGGAGCGTACAATTTTCATCATTAATCATATAGTTCATATGGTTACAAGTTTTAATCATGTGATTACAAGTTTAAGTAATAATCATATAGTTAATTGATTTCCCATCTGACTTGGACCATGATGACCTCAACATGTCTGTTACCTTATTTATTACTACATTGTATAATTGTTAATTCATTTAAAGTTATTAATTAAGCAATTCTTTTAATGGAAAGTTTTTTATATTTTTTGCGTAGGTAATGTTTTTCAATACACTTCCTTAACAGTCTGCAGTGAGGGTCCTTATGCTTGTCCACCCATCTGTTAACTCTTACAATAACCAATTTTTCTTTCTGGCCTTGTTGGTAGAAGCCACAGTTTCT
Source organism: Macrotis lagotis (assembly GCF_037893015.1). Lineage (NCBI taxonomy): Eukaryota > Metazoa > Chordata > Mammalia > Peramelemorphia > Peramelidae > Macrotis > Macrotis lagotis. The sequence goes on from NC_133658.1 coordinate 581,714,963, forward strand.
GTGACTTTTTTATTCTTTCCCATGAAACTAAGGCTGCTGGAGTTCATGTATTGGTTACCTGTACTATTTTCTCACCATCTTTTTCATAATATTCCTGTGTATAGTAAGGGGGGCAAAACTATTAATTTCCCTGGAATTCTATCTGACCCATCTTGTATCTGTTTTCCCTATATATATTCTGGCATCTCCTTGGAATTCCCATTGCTGGGTTTTCCAGAGATTTCATAATGTTGAAGCCTTTTGTATGCCTCAGGGAAAGGCAGTCCTGTTAAATTTAGACAGAGTTTACAATCTGTTTTATTCAAGGAATTTTTCTGAAATCCTTCCTTTATATTCATTCCAGTATTAAGGTGAGTAAATATTGTAATCAATAATAAACCTATAAATATTGGTATGCATGAAATCCCTATATACATTGAAGAAGGAAATGTTGTGACTGCCTTGAGTCTTCTTGCTGCGACTGTGTCAAACACCTTAGAGACCCTGGCTCCCAACAGTATAGATTTCTGGAGTAAGAAGGAGAGAAGGGGGACAGGGGGGAAGGGGGGCAGTGTGAGTGCTGGAGGAGAGGATGGACCATGGGAGGAGAGTGGTCAGATACAACACATTTTCTTTTTTACTTCTTGCAAGAGGCTGGGATTGGATGGCCTGTCCGGGACTATAGGGCCAGGTGGATTCTGGGCCTAAGGGCTGGTATGTGGGCTCCGGGCCTCTTGGCCCCAGAACCAGGGATATGTCTGCTGCGCCACTCAGCTACCCTACAGCAAAGACAGAGTGAAAGGAGAGAGAAAATATAGTACATGGTAGTGGAGAAGTATGAATGGAAGGAGTTACAATCAGCAATGGCAATGGTGGAAAAATATGGAAGTAACTTTTGTGATGGACTTATCATAAAGAATGTGATCCAGCTGCAACAGAGCTGGTGGTGTTGGAACACAGACTGAAGCACATTTATTATTATTATTAGTTGGGGGGGGGGGTTGCAGGGCAAATGGGGCTGGGTAGCCTGCCTGGGTAGCCACACAGCTAGGTGATTGTTGGTTGTCTGAGGCCGGATTTGGACCTGGGTGATCCTGGCTCAAGGGCTGGTGCTCTGTCCACCACCTGGTGGGCCTACTATTATTACTATTATTTTATTTTATTTTTTGGTCTTCTTTTTTTGGTTTTTGCACGGCAATGGGGTTGGGGTGGTATGCACTGGGTCACACAGCTAGATAATTGTTGGGTGTCTGGGGCCAGATTTGGGCTCAGCTGCTCCTGGCTCCAGGGCCGGTGCTCTGTCCACTGTGCAACTTGGCCATACTCAACTATTATTATTATTATTTTAAATTTAAATTTTTTTCTCTCCCCTTTATCACTCATGCAGGTCTACATTTTTTGGGGGGAGGGGGTATCATGTTTACTCTTAAGAATATTTTAGTAATGTATAAAAAAGTTATTTGTCCGAGATCATGGCAAAAGCTTGGAGAGATTGAGAGGTTGTGGAGATAAGAAAGACTTTTGTACAAAAGAAGAATAAATAAATTAATTAAAAATAAGTTAAAAAAAAAAACCTTTAGGTTTAGGAATGAGTGTCCGAGGTTGAGGAAAGCAGGGAAATCAAGTATGATTTTTAAAGGGCAACTTTTTTTTTCTGAATCTTAAAAAAAAAACTTATAAATCATACAAATTTATGTAAATAATTTAGAATAAAACCAAATACTGGATAGGGATAGAGATGGATTTGTAGACAGTAATATTTCCAATCTGTCACTTATGTCCATCTAGTTGTACTCCAAAGAGAAAGAATAGGTCATTCTTCTCACCTAATAAGGGTCCATCAAGCTTTTACTTTCTAACCACACTATTGTCACTCCTGAGTATATTTCCCAGTATAGGTAGCTCTACTCCTCCTATACCTTATAACACAGAATACAAAAAGGGCAGGAGGAGGGACTAGCCCACTACAATTAAGAAACACATTAAAAAAAAATCTGACATTTTATGCAGATTGTACAAACACGGTCTGTCAGATCTTCAAAGATTTGAGGGAAGTAACTTTTCCTTCTGTCTTCTTTGAGACCAAATTTGGTCTTTATAATTTGGTAACATTGTTTCACTTGTTTTGTTGTTGTTCTTTATGTTTTCATTGACAAAGTCACTTTGAGTATTATTTTCCTGATTCTACTCACTACAATCCTCCCATGCTCTTCTAGATCCATCATATTTGTCATCTTGTCCAGAACAATCATATTTCATTATATTTTTGTGTCACAATTTATATTATCATTTCCAGATAAATAGATCTTTTTTCTAGTTCTTTGCAACTAAAAAAGTGTTGCTTTAACTATTCCAGAAGTAACTTTTACCAGGTTTTATTTATTCTATTAAAAAAAATGTTTATTGGACTTCTGGCTAAGATGGCAGAGAGAAGACAGGCACAGTTCTAAAGTCTCCTGATCTCTTCCCCATCTATCACATGAAACAAACCTCTTGAGAGAAATCCGAACCAGGAAACCCAGAAAGAAAAACCAGGAGAGGAAAATCTACCTCAGGATTTGTCTCCCGCAGCAGCCTTGGCTGAGTACCGGGGGCGGGTGAGTCTGGGCTCTGAGGGAGGATCAGCCCAGGATCAGCCAGATTAACAGCTGAATTGGAACCGGGAGTCTGAGGGTCCGAGAGCCGGACCTGCTGGATCAGCGGTGGGGCTGGACGAGGGGGGCTTGGGTCTGCGGGGAAGCAGAGGTGCTGGTGTTGGTGCTGTCCCCCTGGAGCTTGAGGAAGGGGCTGCAGGGAGAAGTCTAGTGCAGGAGAGCTGGGGAAGACGTCTCTGGGCTCCTGGGGTCTGAGAAATTCTGAGCCCGCCTCCATTGCACTGAGGCCTCCTCCAAAACAAACAATTGCAAATGACTTCTGCCTCAGGCCCAAGTGTGTGAGCAAAAGAACCAGCCCAGCTGAGGAATCACCTCAGGCCAGGGTAAAGCCCACCATTGATTGAAGGCAAAAGAATTCAATAGCTCCAATTCCCTCCCTTCGGGCAAAGGGAGAAGGCCTCCCAACCAAGGTCACAGACACCCCAGAGAGGGCAACCAGCACCTCCTATTGGCCAGCCAGAGAAACTGCACTCAGTAAAGCCTTTAGAGATCCCAAGCCCAGGTGAGAGTGCCCCCCCCCAACTCAAGGTCTTAGCATAATGAAGAAGGGTCAGTGGAAAGGTGGATCCATAGAAAAATTCCTGGAAGGGAAAGACCCCAACTCAGAGAGACCTGGAACCTCTGAGGAGAATACAATCTGGTCTCCAGCACAGAAAGACTTCCTTGAAGAAATAAGGAAGGAGCTTAAAAATTTGGGAGAGACAATTAATACCTTGCAACAAGAAAACAAAACCTTAGAAAGTACAATTGGACAAACACAAAAGGAGAATAAATCTCTCAGATACTCAAATGAGCAAATGCAAAAAGAAATTAATTCTCTCAAAACCTCAATTGGTCAAATGGAAAGCTCTTTCAAAAGCACAATTGATCAATTGGAAAAGGAGTTGCAAAAGGCTAATGAAGAAAACTCCTCCCCCCAAAAAAGAATGGAGTCTACAGAAACTAATGACTCCATGAGACAGCAAGAGTCAGTTAAATAAAATCAAAAAATAGAAAAAATAGAAGCAAATGGAAAATACCTCATCAACAAAACCACTGACCTCGAGAATAGATTTGAGGGGGGCAAACTGAAAATTATAGGACTTCCTGAAAACATTGAAGAGAAAAAAAGCCTGGACTTAATATTACAGGATCTAGTGACGGAAAACTGCCCTGATATCATGGAATCGGAGGGCAAAGTAGTTATTGAAAGAGTACATCGATCCCCACCAGAAAAAGATCCTAAAATGAAAACACCAAGGAATGTTGTGGCCAAACTCCAGAACTATCAGATAAAAGAGAAAATCCTGCAAGCAGCCAGAAAGAAACAATTTAAATATCAAGGAGCAACAGTAAGGATCACACAGGACCTGGCTGCATCAACATTAAGGGATTGAAGGGCCTGGAACGAGATATTTCGAAGAGCATGGGAGCTTGGAATGCAGCCAAGAATCTACTTTCCTGCAAAGCTGACCCTTCTCTTCCAGGGAAAAAGATGGACATTTAACGAAATGGAAGAATTCCAAAAATTTCTGATGAAAAGACCAGAGCTAAACAGAAAATTTGGACATCAAATAGGCAGTTCAAGAGACACATGAAAAGGTAAAAAAAAGGGGGGGGGGGTAAAAGGGAAAAAATGCAATCCAGTAAGTTGAAACTGGCTATATCCCAGCATGGGGGGGGGGGGGGGGGGAAGAAACGCTCATAAATCCTGAGAAATGTAACTCTAACAGAGAGAATATACCTAGCCAGAAATGATGGACATCCATGACCTATCCATGATATTGCTATCTAATGGGATGTAACTGGCTTTAACCCCACTTGGGAGAAAGACTCTAATAACTCTCAGGAATTTTGACTCTATTCAATAGAATATACTGAACTAGAAGGGTCAGACACTCAGAATTTTCTATGACATAGATAGAATGATCTAAAAAAATACACTACCTCCCTAAAAAGGGGGACAGGAAAGAGACGGGAGGAGGGAGGGGATTGAATGGGACAAATCTCATTTCACTAAGAGGTACCAAAAAACCTATGGTAATAGGGGGGAAGAAGGGAGCAGAGGAGAAACACCTGAATCTTCTTCTCATCATACTTGGCTTAAAGTCAACCTACACATACTAAGTTAACTTATAAAACATCTAACCTTTCAAGTATTAAAAGGGGAAAGGGGGAGGGGGGACAGAGAAAGGGAAGGAGAGTAGGGGAAATAAGGGGAAATAAAAGGAAGGGAAGGGAAAAGGGAAAGGGGAAAGAAAGGGGAGGGTGTGATATAGGAGGGCAAACACACTGAGGGGGGTGGTATTCAAAAACAAAATACTGGGGAATATGGATAAAAGGGGGGGAAAGGGGGGAAAAATACAAACAGAGGGAAGATAGCACAGAGGGCAATAAAGAATTAGTAATCATAACCTTGAATGTGAAAGGGATGAACTCTCCCTTAAAATGTAAGCAAATAGCAGAGTGGATCAAAAACCAGAATCCTATAATATGCTGCTTACAAGAAACTCATTTGAAGCAGAGAGATACATATAGAGTAAAGGTAAAAGGTTGGAGCAAAATATATTTTGCTTCAGCTGAAGTAAAAAAATCAGGGGTAGCAATCCTTATCTCAGACAAAGCAGCAGCAAAAATAGATAGCGTTAAAAGAGATAAGGAAGGAAATTTTATCCTCCTAAAAGGTACCATAGACAATAAAGTCATTTCAATATTGAATATATATGCACCCAGTGAGACAGCACCCAAATTCTTAGAGGAGAAGCTGAAAGAATTACAGGAAGACATAGCAAAACTCTACTAGTAGGAGACCTCAACCTCCCACTATCAGATCTAGATAAATCAAATCATAAAATAAACAAGAAAGAAATTAGGGAGGTAAATAGATTGTTAGAAAAATTAGATATGGTAGATTTATGGAGGAAACTGGGGATAGAAAAGAATATACCTTTTTTCTCTGTAGTACATGGAACTTATACAAAAAATGACCAGGTACTAGGACATAAAAAACCAATGATCAACTGCAGAAAGGCAGAAATAGTGAATACATCTTTCTCAGATCACAATGCAATAAAAGTCATATGCAATACTGGGCCAAGGAGATATAGACCCAGAGCAAATTGGAAACTGAATAACCTCATTTTAAAAAATGAGTGGACCAAAAACCAAATTATAGAAAGAATTAACAATTTTATCATAGATAATGATAATAATGAAACAACATAAAAAAAACCTATGGGATTCATTCAAAGCGACTCTCAGGGGATATATTATAGCTCTAAATGCTTATATGAATAAATTGGAGAAAGAGGAAATCAATGAACTAAACATGCAACTAAAAAAATTAGAGAAAGAACAAATCAAAAATCCCCAATCAAATACCAAATTAGAAATTCTAAAAATTAAAGGAGAAATTAATAAAATCAAAAGCAAAAAAATTATTGAATTAATAAATAAAGCCAAAGGTTGGTATTATGAAAATACTAATAAAATTGATAAACCTCTGGTCAATTTGATTAAAAAAAAGAAAGAAGAAAACCAGATTTCTAGTATTATGAATGAAAAAGGTGAACTCACCACCAATGAGGAGGAAATTAAAGTAATTTGAAATTATTTTGCCCAATTCTATGCCAATAAATTTGATAATCTAAGTGAAATGGAGGAATATTTACAAAAATATAAGTTGCCCAGGTTAAATGAAGAAGAGATTAAATACCTAAACAATCCTATCTCAGAAAAAGAAATTCAACAAGCCATTATTGAACTCCCTAAAAATAATCTCCAGGGCCTGATGTATTCACAAGTGAATTCTACCAAACATTTAAGGAACAACTGGTTCCAATCCTATATAAACTCTTTGGAAAAATAGGGAAAGATAGAACTCTGCCTCTTTCTATGAAACCAATATGGTACTGTTACCTAAACCAGGAAGAGTTAAAACAGAGAAAGAAAATTATAGACCTATTTCCCTGATGAATATAGATGCAAAAATTCTAAATAAAATCTTAGCAAAGCGATTACAAGAAGTCATCACTAGGATAATACATTATGATCAAGTAGGATTTATTCCAGGAATGCAGGGTTGGTTCAATATTAGGAAAACTGTTAGTATACTCAATTATATCAACAACAAACCTATCAGAAATCATATGATCATATCAATAGATGCTGAAAAAGCTTTTGACAAAATACAGCATCCATTCCTATTAAAAACACTAGAGAGTGTAGGAATAAATGGACTGTTCCTTAAAATAATTAGCAGTATCTATTTGAAAACATCAACAAGCATTATATGCAATGGGGAGAGGCTAGAGGCATTCCCAATAAGATCAGGGGTCAAACAAGGATGCCCATTATCACCACTACTATTCAATATTGTATTAGAAATGTTAGCATCAGCAATTAGAGAAGAAAAAGAAATTGAAGGAATTAGAATTGGGAAGGAAGAGACAAAACTCTCACTCTTCACAGCTGACATGATGGTCTACCTAGAGTATCCCAAGAAATCATCTAAAAAACTACTGGAAACAATTAGCAATTTTAGCAAAGTTGCAGGTTATAAAATAAACCCTCACAAATCCTCAACTTTTCTATATATGTCTAGCAAGAAACAGCAGGAAGAGCTAGAAAGAGAAATCCCATACAAAGTAACCTCAGAGTGTAAAATATTTGGGAGTCTATTTGCCAAGACAGACTCAGAATCTTTTTGAAAACAATTATAAAACACTTCTCACACAAATTAAATCAGATTTAAATAACTGGGCAAATATCAACTGCTCATGGATAGGGAGAGCTAATATAATAAAAATGACAATTCTACCAAAACTAAACTATCTGTTTAGTGCCCTACCAATCAAAATTCAAAAAAATGACTTTAATGAGTTAGAAAAAATTGTAAGTAAATTCATATGGAGAAATAAAAAGTCAAGAATTGCCAGGAGCTTAATGAAAAAAAAGTGCAAAGGTGACTTAGCACTACCTGATCTAAAATTATAAAGCACCAGTCATCAAAACTGTTTGGTATTGGCTAAGAAATAGAGTGGTGGACCAGTGGAATAGACTAGGTGTAAAAGCAGGAGAGGATTAAGTAATCTGCTGTTTGATAAACCCAAAGAGTCCGGCCATTGGGATAAAAACTCCCTCTTTGATAAAAGCTGCTGGGAAATTAGGAAGTTAGTATGGAAGAAACTTAGATTAGACCAACACCTCACACCCTTTACCAAGATAAGATCCAAATGGTTACAGGACATAGACATAAAAAAAAATACTATAAGCAAATCAGAAGATCAAGGACTAGTCTACCTGTCAGATCTTTGGAAAGGGGAACAGTTTATGACTAAGGAAGAGTTGGAGAACATCATCAAAAACCAATTAGATGATTTCGATTACATTAAATTAAAAAGCTTTTGCACAGATAAAACCAATGTAACCAAGATCAAAAGAAATGTAGTAAATTGGGAAACAATCTTTACAACTAATGATTCTGACAAAGGACTTATTTCTAAAATATACAGAGAACTGAGTCATATTTTTAAAACAAAAAGCCATTCCCCAATTGACAAATGGTCAAAGGATATGCAAAGGCAATTTACAGATGCGGAGATCAAAGCAATCCATAGCCATATGAAAAAAATGATGCAAATTAAAGCTGCTCTGAGGTACCACCTCACACCTCTCAGATTGGCCAGTATGACCAGGAAGGATAATGATCATTGTTGGAAGGGATGTGGGAAATCTGGGACACTATTACACTGTTGGTGGAGCTGTGAACTCATCCAATTCTTCTGGAGAGCTATTTGGAACTATGCCTAAAGGGCAACAAAAATGTGCATCCCCTTTTAGTTGCATGTTTAGTTCATTGATTTCCTCTTTCTCCAATTTATTCATATAAGCATTTAGAGCTATAATAAATCCCCTGAGAGTTGCTTTGAATGAATCCCATAGGTTTTGGTATATTGTTTCATTATTATCATTATCTATGATAAAATGGTTAATTCTTTCTATAATTTGTTTTTTGGTCCACTCATTTTTTAAAATGAGGTTATTCAGTTTCCAATTTGCTTTTAGGAGGATATAGTTTCCTTCCTTATCTCTTTTAAAGCTATCTGTTTTTGCTGCTGCTTTGTCTGAGATAAGGATTGCTACCCCTGCTTTTTTTTACTTCAGCTGAAGCAAAATATATTTTGCTCCAACCTTTACCTTTACTCTATATTTATCTCTCTGCTTCAAGTAAGCAGCATATTATAGGATTCTGGTTTTTAATCCACTCTGCTATTTGCTTACGTTTTAAGGGAGAGTTCATCCCATTCACATTTAAGGTTATGATTAACAATTCTTTATTGCCCTCCGTGCTATCTTCCCTTTGTTTGTATTTTTCCCCCTTCCCCCCTTTTATCCATATTCCCCAGTCTTTTGTTTCTGAAAACCACCCCCTTCAGTGTGTTTGCCCTCCTATATTCCCCTTTCCCTTTTTTTTCCCTTTATCCTTCCCTTCCTTTTATTATTTCCCCCACTCCCCTTCCCTTTCTCTGCCCCCCCTCCCCTTTTCCCCTTTTAATACTTGAAAGGTTAGATGTTTTATAAGTTAACTGAGTATGTGTAGGTTGACTTTAAGCCAAGTCTGATGAGAAGAAGATTCAGGTGTTTCTCCTCTGCTCCCTTCTTCCCCACTATTACCATAGGTTTTTTGTACCTCTTAGTGTAATGTGATTTACCCCATTCAATCCCCTCCCTCCTCCCATCTCTTTCCCATCCCCCTTTTTAGCACGGTAGTGGGTTTTTTTTAGATCATTCTAAGTCATAGAAAATTCTGAGTGTCTGACCCTTCTAGTTCTGTATATTCTATTGAATAGAGTCTAAATTCCTGAGAGTTATTAGAGTCTTTCTCCCAAATGGGGTTAAAACCAGTTGCATCCCATTAGATAGTAGTCTCATGGATAGGTCATGAATGTCCATCATTTCTGGCAAGGTGTATTCTCTCTGTTAGAGTTACATTTATGGCATTTTTTTTCTTTTACCGCCCCCCCCCCCCTTTTTTTACCTTTTCATGTGTCTCTTGTACCTCCTGTTTGATGTCCAAATTTTTTGTTTAGCTGTGGTCTTTTCATCAGAAATTTTTGGAATTCTTCCATTTCATTAAATGTCCATCTTTTCCCCTGGAAGAGTAGGCTCAGCTTTGCAGGAAAGTAGATTCTTGGCTTCATTCCATGCTCCCATGCTCTTGGAAATATCTCCTTCCAGGCCCTTTGATCCCTTAATGTTGATGCAGCCAGGTCCTGTGTGATCCTTACTGTGGCTCCTTGATATTTAAATTGTTTCTTTCTGGCTGCTTGCAGGATTTTCTCTTTTATCTGATAGTTCTGCAGTTTGGCCACAACATTCCTTGGTGTTTTCATTTTAGGATCTTTTTCTGGTGGGGATCGATATACTCTTTCAATAACTATTTTGCCCTCCGATTCCATGATATCAGGGCAGTTTTCCGTCACTAGATCCTGTAATATTAAGTCCAGGCTTTTTTCCTCTTCAATGTTTTCAGGAAGTCCTATAATTTTCAGGTTTAAGTTCTTTATCTTTAAATATTTTCTTAATCTTGAAGATAACTTGTTTTTCAAGCCATTCCCTAGCTGACAAATGGTCAAAGGAAATGTAGAGTCAATTTACAGATGAGGGAATCAAAGTGATCCATAATCATATGAAAAATTGCTCTAAATCGGTACTGATTAGAGAAATGCAAATTAAAGCAGCTCTGAATTACCATCTCACACCTATCAGATTGGCCAACATGACCAGAAAGGACAATGTTCAATGTTGGAAAGGATGTGGGAAATGTGGGACATTAATATATTGTTGGTGGAGCTGTCAACTCATCCAACCTTTCTGGAGAGCAATCTGGAATTATGCCCAAAGTGCAATAAAATGTGCATACCCTTTGATCTAGCAATACCATTGCTGGGTCTATACCCTGAAAAGATCATGAAAAAGTGTTAAAAACATCACTTGTACAAAAATGTTCATAGGAGCCCTGTTTGTGGTAGCAAAGAATTGGAAATTGAGTGAATGTCCATTAATTGGGGAATGGCTAAAGAAATTGTGGTATATGTATGTTATGGAACATTATTGTTCTATTAGAAATCAGAAGGGATGGGAATTCAGAGAAGCCTGGAAGGCTGTGCATGAACTTAATCTGAGTGAGGTGAGCAGAAACAGAAGAAGACTGTACATCCTAACAGCAACATGAGGTTAATTAACAATCTTAATGGACTTGCTCATTTCAACAATGCATCATCAAGGACAATTTGAGGGTAATTGCAATGGAAAATACCATCTGTATCCAAAGAGGGAATTGTGGAGTTTGAACAAAGACCAAAGACTATTACCTTTACGTTTTTAAAAAAGGTATCTTATTATGTAATTTTCCTATCTCTTATATTTTATTTTTTCCTTAAGGATATGATTTCTCCCCCACACATTCAATTTTGATCAATGTATATAGCATGGAAACAATGTAGAGACTGCCATCTGTGGTGTTGGGTAGGGGAAGGGAAGCAAGATTGGGGGAAAAAATTGTAAAATTCAAAAAGCAATAAAACAAGATAACTTGCTTTAACAACACATTCATTAATTAATATATCCCTTGACTCTCCCCAACTCAGTAATCAATCTTTTGTAACAAAGATTAGAAAAGAAAATGAAAAAAGTAGTCAGCAAAACTAGCTGACATCTGTGTTTAAAAGTATGTGCACAATTAAAACAACTATGAGGTTCCACCTCACACCTATCAGAGACACCTGTCATCATACTGATGACAGAAAGGGAAAACAATCAAGGTTGGAGAGGTTGTGGGAGGATTGGGACATTAATGCATTGTTGGTGGAGTTGTAAACAAATCAGGCCATTCTGGAGAGTAATGGGGAACTATGCCCAAAGAGCAATAAAACTGATCATACGCTTTGACCCAGCAATACCAATACTAGACCTGTATCCAGAAGAAATAATAATAATAATGATGATGATAATAATAATAATAATAAATTGTTTTCCAAAATATTTAGAGCAATTTTTTTATAGTGTGAAAGAATCGGGAATTGAGGGAATGCCCATCAATTGGCTGAAAAAGTTATGGTATATGAATGTTATGGAATACTATTGTTCTATGGGACACCATGAATGGTCAGAATTTAGAGAAGCATGGGATGAATTACAGGAACTGATGATGAGTGAAGGAAGCAGAAACAAGAGAACATTGTACATATTAACAGCAACATTGTGAGAGGATAAACCTAGATGGAGGCACCTCCTCTCATCAGTTCAGAGAACTAGGACAAACCTATGGGACCTGTTATGGACAATGCCATCCACATTCAGAGGAAGAAAAACAAAAGAAAACAAAACAAAAAAACCCTACAGAATCTGAATGAACACTATGTTCATGTTTTTAAATTTTCTCTTATGTATTTCTTTCCTATCTCATGGTTTTCTTTCTTTTCCCTTAATCCTAATTCCTCATGTCAAAAAAGGACTAATCTGTATAAATATGTTAACACAAATATGTATCTGCAATATTCACCTATTTGTTGTTGAGGGGAAAAGGGTGGGAAGGTGGGAGCAGAAGGAAATTGTGTAAGTTAAAAATTTGCATGTGGATGAATGTTGAAAAATTTTCATAATATGTAATTAGAAAAATAAAATATCAATTGGAAAAAATCAAAGACTGTACACATTCCAGACTCCACAGTCTCTACACTTATACAATAAAGGAAAGGAGTTACATTTTCTTAGTACCTCTAGGGTGGGAAGGGTAGTCATTAGAATTACACCATATTTAACCATAGTGTGTACATATATGCAACAAGAAACATCATTTTATGAACTACTTAGTCATCTTGTCTTTTAGTACTTAAAATGATCATAGGCAAACAAGAACATCATGAAGATAATTGCAGGTTATACATCAATATGCAATGTAGAAGATAAGGCAAGAGAAGAATTCTATAAAGAATTTGATAATTAAATCTATCTATATATATATATATATATATGCACATATATATGTACTTTACCATTATATGTCTTAAATGCAAAGATGGGCATTCGTAAAGTTAGTAAAAATTGTGAAAAATATTTTCCAGTATCAAGAAATGAGAGAAACCACCAGATTGTTTGTAGCATGCCTATATCATGAATATTATGTTTGAGATAGTCAGAAGGTGCTGCTAGACTTAGGAAGCATGGCATAACATCACTAAAAATAAAACTGAGTTTGTTTTGGTGAATAGGATGTGATTTGTTACTGATTGGGAAATTTTTTTTAAATATAAAGATTTTATTTATTTTGAGTTTTACAATTGTTCCCCTAATCTTACTTCTCTCCCCCTACCCCCCCCACAGAAGGTAATTTACCAGTCTTTACATTATTTCCATGGTATACATTGATCCAAATTGAATGTGATGAAAGAGAAATGATATCCTTAAGGAAGAAACATAAAATATAAGAGATAGCAAGATCAGACAATGAGATATCAGCTTTTTTTTTTCTAAATTAAAGATAATAGTCCTTGGTCTTTATTCAAACTCCACAGTTCTTTCTCTGCATGCAGATGGCTTTCTCCATTGCAGACAGCCCCAAATTCTCCCTGATTGTTGCACTGATGGAATGAACGAATCCATCAAGGTTGAACATCACCCTCATGTTGCTGTTAGGGTATACAATACTTTTCTGGTTCTGCTCATCTCGCTCAGCATCAGTTCATGCAAATCCCTCCAGGCTTTCCTGAAATCCCATCCCTCCTGGTTTCTAATAGAACAATAGTGTTCCATGACATACATATACCACAGTTTGCTAAGCCATTCCCCAATTGAAGGACATTTACTTGATTTCCAATTCTTTGCCACCACAAACACGGCTGCTATGAATATTTTTGTACAAGTGATGTTTTTACCCTTTTTCATCATCTCTTCAGGGTACAAACCCAGTAGTGGTATTGCTGTATCAAAGGCACATCTTTGTTGCCCTTTGGGCACAGTTTCAGACTGCTGTCCAGAAAGGTTGGATGAGTTCACAGCTCCACCAAGAATGTAATAGCGTCCCAGATTTCCCACATCCCTTCCAACATTGATCATTGTCTTTCTGGTCATATTGACCAGTCTGAGAGGTGTGAGGTGGTACCTCAGAGAAGCTTTAATTTGCATTTCTCTAATAATTAATGATTTAGAGCATTTTTTCGTATGGCTATGGATTGCTTTTATCTCCTCATCTGTAAATTGCCTTTGCATATCCTTTGACCATTTGTCAATTGGGGAATGGCTTTTTGTTTTAAAAATATGACTCAGTTCTCTGTCTATTTTAGAAATGAATCCTTTGTCAGAATCATTAGTTGTAAAGATTGTTTCCCAATTTACTACATTTCTTTTGATCTTGGTTATAGTAGTTTTATCTGTGCAAAAGCTTTTTAATTTAATGTAATCAAAATTATCTAGTTTGTTTTTGGTGATGTTCTCCAACTCTTCCTTAGTCATAAACTGTTCCCCTTTCCATAGATCTGACAGGTAAACTAGTCCTTGATCTTCTAATTTGCTTTATAGTATTGTTTTTTTATGTCTAAATCCTGTAACCATGTGGATCTTAGCTTGGTAAAGGGTGTGAGGTGTTGGTCTAATCTAAGTTTCTTTCATACTAACTTCCTAATTTCCCAGCAGCTTTTATCAAAGAGGGAGTTTTTATCCCAATAGCTGGACTCTTTGGGTTTATCAAACAGCAGATTACTATAATCATTTCCTGCTAATGCACATAGTCTATTCCATTGGTCCACCACTCTATTTCTTAGCCAATACCAGACAGTTTTGATGACTGATGCTTTATAATATAATTTTAGATCAGGTGTGTTTAAGCCACCTTCTTTTGCACATTTTTCCATTGAATCCCTGGCAATTCTTGACTTTTTATTTCTCTATGTAAATTTACTTACAACTTTTTCTAATTCATTAAAGTCATTTTTTTGAATTTTGATTGGTAGGGCACTAAACAGGCAGTTTAGTTTTGGTAGAATTGTCATTTTTATCATATTAGCTCGACCTATCCATGAGCAGTTGATGTTTACCCAGTTATTTAAATCTGATTTTATTTGTAATTGTTTTCAAATTTGTAATTGTTTTCAAAAAGTTTCTGAGTCTGCCTTGGCAAATAGACCCCCAGGTATTTTATATTGTCTGAGGTTACTTTGAATGGGATTTCTCTTTCTAGTTCTTACTTCTGTGTCTTGCTGGTTATATATATATATATATATATATATATATATATATATATATATATATATATATTTATAAAAGTTGAGGATTTTTGAGGGTTTATTTTATATCCTACAACTTTGTTAAAATTGCTAATTGTTTCCAGTAGTTTTTTGGATGATTTCTTGGGATTCTCTAGGTATAACATCATGTCATCTGCAAAGAGTGAGAGTTTTATCTCTTCCTTCCCTATTCTAATTCTTTTGATTTCTTTTTCTTCTCTTATTGCTGAAGCTAATATTTCTAATATGACATTGAATAGTAGTGGTGATAATGGGCATCCTTGTTTCACCCCGATCTTATTGGGAATGCCTCTCCCCATTGAATATAATGCTTGTTGATGGCTTCAGATAGATACTGCTAATTATTCTAAGGAACAGTCCATTTATTCCTACACTCTCTAGTGTTTTTAGTAGGAATGGGTGCTGTATTTTGCCAAAAGCTTTTTCAGCATCTATTGATATAATCATATAATTTCTGATATGTTTGTTGTTGATATAATTAATTATACAAACAGTTTTCCTAATATTGAATCAACCCTACATTCCTGGGACAAATCCTACTTGATCATAATGTATTACTAGAGATAACTTGTTGTAATCATTTTCCTAAGATTTTATTTAAGACTTTTACATTTATATTCATCAGGGAGATAGTGCTAAAATTTTCTTTCTCTGTTTTAACTCTTCCTGGTTTAGGTATCAGCACCACATTGGTGTCATAGAAAGAGTTAGGCAGAGTTCCATCTTCCCCTATTTTTCCAAAGAGTTTATATAGAATTTGGAACCACTTGTCCCTTAAATGTTTGGTAGAATTCACTTGTAAATCCATCAGGTCCTGGAGATATTTTCTTAGGGAGTTCAATGATGGCTTGTGAAATTTCTTTTTCTGAGAGAGGGTTTTAGGGATTTAATCTCCTCTTCATTTAACCTGAGCAACTTATATTTTTGTAAATAAACGTCCATTTCACTTAGATTGTCAAATTTGTTGGCATAGACTTGGGCAAAATAATTTTGAATTATTACTTTAATTTCCTCCTCATTGGTGGTGAGTTCACCTTTTTCATTTATGATACTAGCAATTTGGTTTTTTTTTACATCAAATTGACCAGAGGTCTGTCAATTTTATTGTTTTTTTCATAAAACTAACTCTTGGTTTTTTGTATTAATTCAATTGGGTTTTTTTATTTTGATTTTATTAATTTCTCCTTTAATTTTTAGAATTTCTAATTTGGTATTTAATTGGAGGTTTTTAATTTGTTCTTTCTCTAATTTTTTTAGTTGCATATTTAGTTCATTGATTTCCTCTTTCTCTAATTTATTCATGTAAGCATTTAAAGATATACTATATCCCCTGACAGCTGCTTTGAGTATGTTGTTTCGTTATTGTCATTATCTAGGATAAAAATAATTAAGTCTTTCTATAATTTGTTTTTTGGTCCACTCATTCTTTAAAATGAGGTTATTCGGTTTCCAATTAGTTCTGGGTCTATATCTCCCTGGCCCAATACTGAATATGGTTTTTATTGCATTGTGATCTGAGAAACATGTATTCACTAATTCTGCCTTTTTGCAATTTATTATTAGGTTTTTATGCCCTAGTACATGGTCAATTTTCTTTTAGGTTTTTGCAAGGCAAATGGGGTTAAGTGGCTTGCCCAAGGCCACACAGATAGGTAATTATAAAGTGTCTGAGACTGGATTTGTACCCAGGTAATCCTGACTCCAGGACTGGTGCTTTATCCACTGTGCCACCTAGCCGCCCCCATAGTCAATTTTTGTGTAAGTGCCATGTACTGTTGAAAAAAAGGCATATTCCTTTCTATCCCCATTCAGTCCTCCATAAGTCTATCTTAACCTAGGTTTTCTATTTACCTCCTTAACTTCTATCTTGTTTATTTTTTTATTTGATTTATCTAGATCTGAGAGTGGGAGTTGGAGGTCTCCCACTATTAGAGTTTTGCAGTCTATGTCTTCCTGTAGTTTTTAAGCTTCTCCTCTAAGAATTTGGATGCTATCCCATTGGGTGCATACATATTCAGTATTGAAGTCACTTTATTTTCTATGGTACCTTTTAGGAAGATATAGTTTCCTTCCTTATCTCTTTTAATGTTGTCTATTTTTGCAGCTGCTTTGTCTGAGATTAGGATTGCTACCCCTGCCTTTTTCACTTCAACTGAAGCAAAATATATTTTGCGGCAACCTTTTACCTTTACTCTATATGTATCTCTCTCTGCTTCAAATGAGTTTCTTGTAAGCAGCATATTGTAGGATTCTGGTTTTTAATCCACTCTGCTATTCGCTTACATTTTAAGGGAGAGTTTATCCCATTCACATTCAAAATTATAATTACTAACTCTTTATTGCCCTCCTTGCTATCTTCCCTCTGTGTGTATTTTCCTGCCTTTTTCCCCTTTATCCATATTCCCCAGTATTTTGTTTCTGAATACTGCTCCCTTCAGTGTGTTTGCCCTCCTGTATCCACCCCTCCCCTTTCTTTCCCCTTTCCCTTTTTTCCTTTTCCCTTCCCTTCCATCTGGTAGTTCTGCTTTTTTCCTCCCCCTTCTTTGTCTCTATCCCCCCTCCCCTTTTCCCCTTTTAATACTTGAAAGATAAGATTGTTAAGTTAACTTTAAGCCAAGTCTGATGAGAGGAAGATTCAGGTGTTTCTCATCTGCTCCCTTTTTTCCCTCTATTACTATAGGCCTTTTGTACCTCTTAGTGTATTGAGATTGACCCCATTCAATTCCATCCCTTCTCCTGTCTCCTTCCTATCCCCCCTTTTAAGGAGGTAGTGTTTTTAAATCATTCTAAGTCATAGAAAATCCTGAGTATCCATCACTTCTGGTTAAATATATTCTCTTTAACTGAGTTGTGGTTCTTGAGAGTTATTAGAGGCTTTCTCCCAAGTAGGGATATAACCAGTTTCATTCCATCAGGTAGCAGTCTCATGGATAAGTCATGAGTGTCCATCATTTCTGGCTATGTATATTCTCTCTGATAGAGTTACAATTCTTAAGAGTTATGAGACTCTTTTTCCCATGCTGGGATATTACCAGTTTCATCCTATTGGATAGCAGTTCTTTTCTTTACCCCCCCCCCCGTTTTTTAACCTTTTCATGTGTCTCTTGAACCTCCTGTTTGATGTCTGAATTTTCTATTTAGCTCTGGTCTTTTCATCAGGTATTGTTGGAAGTCTTCCATTTCCTTAAATATCGATCTTTTCTCCTGAAAGAGAAGGTTCAACTTTGCCGGATAGTGTATTCTTTGCTGCATCCCAGGCTTCCTTGCTCTTTGGAATATCTCATTCCAGGCCCTTCGATCCCTTAATGATGATGCAGCACGGTCCTGCATAATCCTTACTGTGGCTCCTTGGTATCTAAATTGTTTCTTTCTGGCTGCTTGCAGGAATTTCTCTTTTGTCTGATAGCTCTGGAATTTGGCCACAGCATTCCTTGGTGTTTTCATTTTACGATCTCTTTCTGGAGGGGAGTGATGTATTCTTTTCAATAACTATTTTGCCCTCTGGTTCCATGACATCAGGGCAATTTTCCATCACTGTATCCTGTAATATTATGTCTAGGCTTTTTTTCTCTTCAATGTTTTCACAAATTATAGAATTCTCAGGTTGTCCCTCCTTGATCTATTCTTGAGGTCAGTGACTTTGCTGATGACATCTTTTACATTTTCTTCTATTTTTTTTTCTATTTTTTTGGTTTTGTTTAACAGGCTGTTGCTGTCTCACAAAGTCATTAGTTTCTACAGACTCCATTCTTTTTTTTAGAGAGGAGTTTTCTTCATTTACCTTTTGCAACTCCTTTTCCAATTGGTTAATTCTATTTTTATTTTATTTTTAGGTTTTTGCAAGGCAAATGGGGTTAAGTGGCTTGCCCAAGGCCACACAGCTTGGTAATTATTAAGTGTCTGAGACTGGATTTAAACCCAGGTCCTCCTGACTCCAAGGCCAGTGCTTTATCCACTGAGCCACCTAGCCGCCCCTATTCAATTCTGTTTTTGAAAGAGCTTTCCATTTGACTAACTGAGGTTTTGAGAGAATTATTTTCTTTTTACATTTGCCCAGTTGAGGATTTGAGAGAATTATTCTCATTTTATATTTGTCCAATTATATTTTCCAATGATTTTTTTCTTGTTTCTAGGTGTTAATCTTCTCTTGGCTTTCTTTTCCCAAATTTTTCAATTGATTTTTAAATTCCTTCCTTATTTCTTCAAGGAAGTCTTTCTGTGCTGGAGAGCAGATCATATTCTCTTCAGAGGTTCTAGGTCTCTCTGAGTTAGGGTCTTTTCCTTCCAAGAATTTTACTGTGGACCCTCCTTTTCACTGGTCTTTCTTCATTTTACTAAGACCTTGAGTTGGGGAGGGGCTGGTTCACAAAGTTTGGTGTTGGGATCCCTAGAAGCTTTTCTCACTGAGTGCAATTACTCTGGATTCCCAGTAGGGGTGCTGGTTCCTTTCTCTGGAATGTCTGTGACCTTGATTGAGGCCCTCTCCCTTGGCCTGGAGGGCATGATTGAAGCTGTTAAATACTTTTGTTTTCAATCCTTGGTGGCCTCTACTCTGGTATGAGGTCATCCCCCTCCACATTGTCAGCTGAGATGGTTCTGCTGCTCATCCTTAGCCTAGGGCAGAAGATCTATAAATGTGTTTGTTCTCCGAAAAGGCTTCCGCTGAAGTGGAGGTGTGGACTCTGAGTTCCTCCTGATTAGATGAGCCCAGGATGTAGCTCTCCTGCCCTGCCAGCAAGCTCCCAAGGGTCAACGCCAACACCGATGCCTCTGCACCCCAGTTGACCCAAGCCCCTGTGATTGACCAGGCTCTAGCCCAGCTGCTGATCAAGCCAGTTTGATTCTCAGGCCCTCAGGTTCCCAGGCTCCAGCCCTGCTGCTAATCAGGCTGATCTGCAGCTTATCTGGGCTCCCAGGCTCAGGCTCTCCCTGGCCCCGTGCTCCTGGCAGAGTCCACCCTCTGTGCCCAGACTCACCTGTGATTGTGGAAGACAAGTCCTGAGGTTGATATTCTTTCTTCTGACTTTTCTTTCTGTGTTTTGTCGATTAGATTTCTGTTAAGAGGTTTGTTTCATATCATATATGGGGGAAAATCAGGATATTTTAGAACTGTGCCTGTCTTCTCTCCTCCATCTTGGCTGGAAGTCTCTGTGAATCTTTTAAAAAAATTTTTTTTAGGTTTTTGCAAGGCAAATGGGGCTAAGTGGCTTGCCTAAGGCCACACAGTTAGGTAATTATTAAGTGTCTGAGGTCAGATTTGAACTCAGGTCCTCCTGACTCCAGTGCCGGGGCTCTATCCACTGTGCCACCTAGCCACCCCTCTGTGAATCATTTTAAAATCATCTGGTTAGATATTATTTGACAATTGACCTGTTATAACAAAGATAAAAATTAATGCTAAATTAGGAGAAATGATGATGAGAAAATGGTATAGCAAGCAAGCAATTAAAACATTTTATAAAGAAAGGTGGAAGATTCTGAGCAATATGACCTAATAAAACATTGAGAATTGAGGCTAATGGTGCAGTGGATAGAGCACCAGCCCTAGTGTCAGGAGGACCTGGGTTCAAATGTGACCTCAGACTCTTAATTGCCTAATTGTATGACCTTGGGCAAGTCACTTAATTCCATTGCTTTAAATAAATAAAATATTTTAAAAATAATTGAGAATTGAAAGGAAAAATGGATTTGTAGAAAGACCCAGTCTTTCAAGCACATATCCCTAGATCATAGAAATCATCCCAAGGGCATATAAGATTAAAAATGAAAGAAAATCAACAAATAGACAAAAGATGAAAAGATACTTCAACATTTCTTGATCAATCTATTTTCTACATTAATAACATCTTTGGACTTTTATCAGTCCTGATGTGTTGTATGCTGGGAATTACTTTTAAAAAGACAAAGATGGGAAGATCAATAGACCAACTGGTCCATACTGGAGACTGGGTCCTGAAAAAACAATCTTCCAGCTGTCTGAAAGAAGAGGATGCCAAATCCTTGCAACAGATCATACAACAAAAGCAAAAACACATGAACATTATTTCACTCCTCAAAGAGCAATGAAGGATGTCAGTAACTATTGATTCCTGTAACTTTTTCCTTCAGTGAAATCTGGGAGTAAAGGCAAGGTTAGGAGGAGGGAATAAAGAGAGAGAGACAGATAGATACAGAGAGAACAGATTTCAGAGTTGGATGCAGGGAGAGAGAAGAGAAGAGAAGGGGAGAGAGAGGAAGAGAGAAAGTTTTTAAGTGTTTTAAATTTTAAGTAGTTTTCCAGAATGCATATGATTAAATATATATTCACATATGCATACCCTTCATCTTTTTACCTTTTTTTTCATCTTTTTTTTCTTAAACCTAGTATGGAGAAAAGTTAACAATGGTAAGGCTTTGGGGAAGGGGATTGGTCCAATTTCTGTCTGAAGGCTTTTGATATTTTGATCTATTCTTAAATCTATTCTAGCCTAGCCCTGAACTAGAAGGTATCTGGACCTGAGACTTCAAGTTCCCTTAAACTACTTGGAGCCCATTTGAGGTCACTTCCCTTAAGGGTAAACTAATAAATAATGGTATGTTTGGCTAGTTATGCACCTTTCACTGTGAATTCAAAGTAATGAAAAAATAATTATTTTCTGTGAACAAAATATCACGTCAATTGCTGAATATACAAATGGAAAAAGTAAGATAATCCCCTCCTTCAAGGAGCTTATTCTAATTGGGGTGAGGTAATACCATATACTTGGGCTTAACTGCAGGGCTCATGGAAAAGTCCAGAAGTTCTAAGGGAGAAATGACAGGTCAGATGACAAGCCCCAGTGGTCCTTTGAGTGCCTAGGATTCTTCAGGAGGTGGCAGCAGTGTTTATAGTGAGGCCCAGAGGACATTAGAGGTCAATAGAAGCAATTGGTGGTGCAGTGGAGCAAGCAGTGGACCTTGTCACTTACTGTCTCTGAGACCCTGGGCAAGTCACTTGATGTCCACTGGACCCAATTTCCTCAGCTGTAAAATGGAATAATGATAGCACCTTGTAGGCTCATTGTAAGGATCATATGAAATAATAATTGTAGAGAAGTGCTCAGCACAGTGATTAGCACATCGTGGGAAATACTTTTTCCTTTCTCCTTCTGTACTCAGTAGCAGGCGAGATGGGAAGGACTGGTGGTCCTCCATCTTACTAGAAGGTTGGAATTGATGACTCCCAACTCATCCAATTAGACCAAAACCAGTCTAGCAAAACCAACCAAGACATGGACTACACATGGCAGCATCTGTACCATTCCACACCCCTTTCCCCCCAATTGTTTAGGAAAAAAATATGGTAGGTTTTCTCAACTCTGGGGCCTAGTTTGGTCATTATAATGACATTGATCAGTTTGCTTTAGAATTTTTTTGTTTCTCTCTTTGTTGTTGTGCAGGTGATTTCCGTGTGTGTGTATGTGTGTGTGTGTGTGTGTGTGTGTGTGTGTGTGTGTGTGTGTGTGTGTGTGTGATGCAGGGAAATGATATGAAGAATTGTGAATGAAGTAGAAACAAAATCTGTTAAATGGGTGGAAGTTTCTGTTCTTGAGATCCTGCCTCCCCTGGACACTGTTGTCTGTATCTTGTCCCCATTTTCCCTTTCACTTAACTGTGCCTTGGATACGGGCATGGCAGGAAATGATGTGTTGAATTTGGGGGGTCAAGCAACTTGGGACAAGAAAGACCAGTACATAGCCTGCCATTGGAAGATGCCTGGTCCAAGGTGTAAGACCACTCCCCAAGCATCATTCTCTGTCAAGCCCACCATAGAGGGGTATTTAATATTACCCCTTCAAGTTCTCTTGCTTCTTCTTATCTCCCATTCAGGGAGATCCCATTCTCTTGATGGAGCATTCATTGTGGCCTGATTAAGCCAAGCCTCATGGCAGCCTGACCTTCTCTGCCTCTCTGTCTTTCTTTGTCTCTGTCTCTGTCTCTCTCTATTTTTGTCTGTCTGTCTGTCTCAGTCTCTGTCTCTCTCTGTCTCTCTCTGTCTCTCTGTCTCTCTGTCTGTCTCTCTGTCTCTCTGTCTCTCTCTCTCTTTCTCTCTCTCTCTCTGTCTCTCTCTCTCTGTCTGTCTGTCTGTCCACTCATACTTCACCTGGTCTGTCCTCAGGGTGCTCACTGCTTTTCTTACTAATATTGGCCAATTCATTTTATAACAATATTTTACTATAATATAGCAGTTTAACATCCCAGAGAGCTGTGAATTCCTTTGCTTTTTCAGTGGCCTTAAATCTTCAATCTTCAATCTCTAAATCTTTAAAAATCATCAACATATGCATATATATATACACACATTTATACAAATACACACATATACATACATACATACATATATCTCTATATCTTTAACTATATATATCCAGTCCTCTTGTCTCCCCTGAATGCCAGTCCCACATCAGCTTCCTTGTGAATATCTCACATTATATGTTCCAGAGGCGTTTTAGACTGAACATGTTCAAAACAGAACTTACTGTCTTTCTCCAAACACCTTCCCCTATTCCCTCCTTTTCTATCACTCTTCTGGGCTCCCACCTTTGCTGTCCTCCTACACTCCTCATTGGCCCTCACCCTTCACCCCCTGCCTCTCCTGACATCCCTCTGATGTAAGCCCTCACCACCTCATACACTAACCTTCTGGAGGCTCTCCCTTCTCATTGCCACCCACCCTGACCCAACCACCACTGACCGCCAATCCCCCATTCAATAAACTGCAGAGATTCCCTTTTATATCCAGGATCATTTATCAAGTCATCTGGTATCTGAAGTTCTTCTCAATCTGTCTTCTTCCTACTTTTCCAGGCTTACACTTTAATTCTTGTTAACCAGCTGGCCTGACCTACTTGTCATCCTTCAAACCTATGCCACTGTCTTCCATGCCAGTTCACTGGCCCTGGCTGTGCCTGTGCTTGCCCTTCTCACCAGGCCCCCTTCCTGCTGGTGTTTTTTTCTGAGATAACCTTCCCTTGACACTGTGTATATCTTGTATATACATCGGCTTTATATATCTCTCTCAAGAATGAGAGCTTCTTGAGGGCAGGGACTATGTTTTGGCTGCCTTTGTACATCCCGTGCTCAGCACAGTGCTGACTAATAAATGGAGTTTTTCATTTTCTTCTTATATTCCCCTGAGAGCTCACAGTTTCTTCTTCCTTTCTCCTAATTTTCTTCCTTTTTCTTCAGTTTCTTCTTTACCCATCCCTGCCCTGGTGTTTCTTGCACCTTCCTCTGCACTAGCCTAGTAGCACCCATGCCACTGGTATAGGGCAGATTGAAGAGGGATGGGCCTGGGGAAGTGAAGTGACCCTAGAAGATGCATGGCCAAGTCTTTGAGGTAGAGCCAATGTTGGTAATAAGCAGCTTAGGAAAAACCTTTTCATGGTGATAAGGAAGTGGGTAGGGAGGGCAGGTCTTATTTGGGGCTAAAGGACAAAGCTTTTTAGGAAGCTAAAAAGGGAAGCTGCCCTGGAGGTGGGGTCTGACTTCACTAGTCCTCTGTCTATCAAGCCATGTAAATAATGGACTTGGATGAATCTAGAGACCATTCAGAGAAAGCCCCAGGATCAGTCACTATCCTTAACCACAGGTAGACTACATACAAATATGAAGTCGTTTACCTCAGAGCAGTTGTTTCCTGCAGCTTTCTCTGGAAAGGTTTCACCTAACCCATCCCACAGTGATTTTCTTTTGTTTTCAAGAAGTCACAAAAGTAACCAAAAGTAAAATAGGAGGGTCATGAATTTCTGTTTTTACCATAACCTAGAGTTTCCTTATTGCTCAACAACCAACATCCTCCTCTTCCAACTGTGAAAACAAAACACTATCATTAGAAAGTTTCTGGCTCCCATTGTCATCCTCACCATCAAAGCTTTATTAACTGTGTTCAGTCAACTGTCTCTTTCCATGACTAAATATCTCCATTCTGAAACCAGACAACAACCCAAACTATCCAGCAATCTTGGGATTTGGAAATTAAACTTGGCTTGATGTGAAAACCGCACAAGAGCTGTATTATTCTGAGGACCGGGGCCAGATCCCCAGACACTCTGGAAAAGCAGGGTTAGTGGGCAGAGCAGATTGTTCTTGAGTCAGCCTGTCCTCTGACTTCTGAGAATTCCTCTTAAAAGGAAGCTTAACCACAAAACTCACCCTTAGTGGCCTGGCTCATTCAGTTTTTCTAGGCTAGTTTCTTTTCTTTAGCTCATGGGCAGATTCAAAAATGGCAGATGGCATTACAGGTCCTCAGATTTCTCTTTGTGTGTCTGGGTGGTATTTTGTTTTCCCTTCACAAGCCTCTGTGAGTTTCAGATCCTCTTCCTTCCCCCCCCCCCACCACCACCACTAAGTCTCAGTAATCTCATTGCTAAGGATCTCAGCAACCAAACAGGAAGGAACTTGGGATAATGAGAGGCACATGGCAGCAGTCCTCAAAACAGATGCCTTTGGTTTGGCTGTCTGGCACCTGAACCAGCCTCTAAAATGTTCCTTTAAATGACCCTTTAAATGCGCAGTAGAGTATAATGCTTTAAGTTCCCTACATTTCAGAAACTCTTCTAAAGAGTTTCAACTCTCAAACTTTTGATCTTCATATTATTATTCTGAAAAGCAAAAAAAAAAAAAGATGACTTGTTTTGGGGTTGTTGACACCATCTGACACAAACCACATGGAGTCAAGACCTGTGGATGAAGTAATTATCTGTCGTGTTCACAACCCTAGTTGTATTCTCCTTGAGGATGCTGGGGAAGTTCAGAGGAGGATGAACTTAATCAGGGGAAGGGTTTTATGGTATACAGCAAAGATCACTGACTTGAAATCAGAAACTAAAGGTTAAAGTTCCAGCTCTGATACTTTGGAAACTGTCTGCTCTTAGCCAGTTACAGTCTTTTTTTTTTTAGGGTTTTTTTTTTGCAAGGCAATGGGGTTAAGTGGCTTGCCCAAGGCCACACAGCTAGGTAATTATTAAGTGTCTGAGACAGGATTTGAACCCCAGTACTTATGATTCCAGGGCCAGTGCTTTATCCACTGCACCACCTAGCCACCCCAAGTTACAGTCTTTCTGAGCCTCAGGTTCATCATTTGTAAAATATCGATAGTGTTGTCTCCCTCAGAGGATTCACAGTGAATATATATACATATATATATATACATATATATATGTATATATATATGTATATATAAATCTAAGTGAGCACCCAGCTGTTTGAGTCTTCTATACTCCTGCTCCTCTCTACCAGAAAGAGACCTGGTTAAAAAAGAAAACAAAAAAACAAGCCTCACAGATCATCTTTTCTTTCCTTCATGGGCCAACTAGGAAAGTATTTTCTCTTCTTGTTTCTTCCCCTTCCTCCTGCTTTGTTTCTCTCCCTATAGGGTCTAGAAGTGAAGAAGAGAGGAAGAGAGAAATGATTTACCTCTGGAGGCAGATTCTCCCAATAGACTCAAAAAAAAGGTGTGTGTGGTGGGGAGATAGGCCTATGATCTGATGGCAGCCAGAAAGAAAGCCTAAATTCTGTTCATTAAGAGTTTATCTATTAAACATAAGTAGAGGGGCAGCTAGGTGGCGCAGTGGGGGCAGCTAGGTGGTGCAGTGGATAAAGCACCGGCCCTGGAGTCAGGAGTACCTGGGTTCAAATGCAGTCTCAGACACTTAATAATTGCCTAGCTGTGTGGCCTTGGGCAAGCCACTTAGCCCCACTGCCTTGCAAAAACCTTTAAAAAAAAAAACATAAGTAGGATAAAAGATTCGTTAAACTATCCCTGAGAGGTCTCTTAGACAACAAAGCCAGGATGTGGGGTCCTAGTTTATATATTCTGTAAAATATAAAGAAAATTTCCTCAGAGTTGCCCCCCTTTCCCTATAACATCCTCTGATGGTATTCGTAGACATACTCAGCTGGCTATAGTGAACTGGCTCTTGTGTAAATGGAGGGAAGATAGTCAGAAGACTTCTTCAGTTACTTCACATTCAAGTAAAAGTTCACCAGCACGAAGCTGTCCTGGTTACTAGTGCTCCATCTATGTGCAATGGACATACAGCTTCCTGAAATAGTCTTTGCTTTCTTTCCACCCATTTCTTAGTACTCTCAAACTTTGCATGTCAGCAATATTTGACACTCTCTTGTCCCAAACTCTGCATACCTGAAATTGCCAACTCCCTCTCTGCAGCTATCTCATTATTTACTGAAATTGGTCTTTGAATAAGCAGAGAGGACCCGGGTAGTGTATACCATCAGGAATTTTTAATAGATATATATTGATACCTTTTGTTTTTATGTTTGCAGCCCTTCTTTGCTATGCCAAGAACCTACTATTTGGAAGGGAAATTCCTAGGAAATTGTCTCAAGGTATCTAGGATTGTTGCCTCAGAGATCTGAAAGAAAGATATAGAAAAAAGGAGTGAACTCAAATCTTATTTCCTCATTCATTTTTCAAAGTATTTGTCATAGAACTCTCCTAGAACAATGCCAGACACCCCTCTATACTATTTTGCTTGGTGATTTCATCAATTCCCATGGATTCAATTATCATCTCTGGGTGGATAATTATCAGATTTATCTAGCCCCAACCCCTCTCCTAACCTCTAAATTGGCATTGCTGTTTCAAACTGAAGATATCTTAAATTCAACTTGTCCAAAATTGAACTTCTTATCTTCTGTAAAAGTTTGTAAAAGTCTGTAACAGTCCTCTCTTTCTAATTTTCCTCCCACTATAGAGGGTAGCCCCCATCTTTCCAGTCACCCAGGCTCAAAACCTAAGTGTCATCCTTGACTCCTTTTCACCTTCCACCACATACCCAATCTGTTGCCAAGTCCTGTTGAATCTACATTCATGTTCTCTTATAGATACCCCTTTTTCACAAATGGCACTGGTGAAACCTTCTATGTAGACTATGGTAACACCCTTATGTCCCCATTCCTAGATATCCTCCAATCAGTCAATCAATTATTAAGCATTTATTAGCAACTACGATGTGCTAAGTGCTAGGGATACAAAAAAGAACAGTTCCTGTACTCAAGGGTCAAGTTTTATATAGGCTAAGTAGGAAATAAATAACAGATGTAAGTTACTAGAATAAGAGGTGTTAGGGAAAGTTTGGGACTTAAAGGAAGACACAAAAAGAGTTCCAGACCTGGGGGACAGCCAAAGAAAATGCCTAGAGCTAAGAGATGGAGTGTTCTGTCCAGCCAGGATGCCATGTCATGGAATTAAAGAATATGAATTGGAGAATAAGATAGAAAGGTAGGAGGGAACCTGATTTTGAAGGACTTTGAAGTTCAAACAGAGCATTTTATATTTGATTTTACAGGTAATAAGAGATAATTGAGTAGTATAGTCAGATCTGTACTTTAGGAAAAATTACTTTAGTGACTGAATGGAGGATATATTGGAATGGGGAGAGATTTGAAATACTCAAACCCACTAGCAGGCCATAATGTGTAACATGAGGAGGGTCTGCTCCAGAGTGGTGGTTTTGTTGGAAGAGAAAAGGGGGCATATTGGAAAGATGTTGCAGAAGGAATGAGAGATAAAAAAGGATCCAGGATGGACTCATACATTATGAGTCTAAGGGACTGAGAGGAAGACATTGCCTCTATAGCATAAGGAAAGGTAAGAGTCAGGGAGGGTTTAAGATAAAAGACAATAAGTTTCAGTTAAGGACATGTTGAATTTTAGATAACTGTTGGATATCTAATTCAGTATCTGAAAGGCAGTTGGAGATACGAGATCTGAGTTCAGAAGAGATTTTGGGTCAAGAAAGGTATATATGAAGATCACTGAGAATCTAAAGTATAAAGATGGTAATTAAATCCATGGGAGCTGAATAGTATATAAATAGTATAGAGGGAGAAGAGGACCCAGGACAGAATCCTGAAGGACATTTGTCTTTAGAGGCTGTGATCTAGAGGAGAATCCAGCAAAGGTGAAGAGAAGGAATGGTGAGTGAGATACTTCCGTGGCTCCAACTTGGTCAGGATTGGGACCACAGGGAAAAAAATTGTCTTATAGGCTTTTCTTCTTTTCTTAATAACCTCATTTCCTGCAGAAAGTCTAAGGTGGGAATTAATAAAGTTAATAAATCTTTTCCAGTGTTCTCTCTAACAGGTCTTGCAATATTTTCTGGCTGCATTTTAAAACTTTCAGGGTATCATAATTTAGTTCACAGAACAAACACAACATTCTGCATTTTACAGAGACACAGACAAGATAAATACAGAACAAAAAAGAGCATGTAGTCCATTATCAGACAAGCATTTAAAAGAGAAGACCTCTCAGTTCATAGCTGGACATGTATTAACTAGTTTAACCTACAAGGGACATAGAAAAAAATGAAAAAAGGTATGCTTCATCAGAGTGATCTGGGAAGAACCAGGTCAAGAAAGGAACCCTGGAGTTTTCCTCACAATGAAAGCCAAGCTCAGTCGAGGGTGAGCTGGAGAACCTGAGCAGGAAAGGTTGATGTACTCACCAGACAGTGGGATTAGACTTGGAAGAAATAAATCTCCAGTGGCACCTAATCTACCTCCACTGATACTGAAAGGTCCATTTGACCCTGTTCTGTGTCATATCCCACTTCTGACACCAATTAATGTCAACTGGAACAGATCTAGCCTCTAATCTGGGGGTGGCTGGCATCAACATAGAGCAGAATAGAAACAGAATCAGGATGCAAACAGAAATTTCATAATTTCAGATTGAGAAAAATGAGACTTTTAGGCAGAAACATTCCCCTCCCCTCCCCACCAAGGAGGAGGGGTTTAATTAACACCACTAGTCTGGGGTCACTTATATGAAAAGGGTTGGACACACAGCACAGTCATTTTTAGATCTTGAGAGAGTTCTTTGGGTCAGCTTTTATATATTTAGATAATACAGGTCTTGGGTCCTGTGGGAACAGAGCCAGACTTCTGTCTCAGGAGCTGAAGTGCAGTGCCTCTCAGAGACAAGAAAAGGGGATTGTAAACATATGATGGATGGCCCTGGGGAAAAGGGGAGCTAAATTCCTTAATGAACACCTGGTGCCCGTGTAAGCAATGTATTTTACCAGAAGGTGAGATTATTCCAGGGGCAAAAGATGATTGTTATTCTGCTAGCTGGGCCATAGTTCTGGAAAACAGGGTGCCACCAAAATAATTTGACAGTAGATAGTAGGGAATGAGCCAGTAGACAAGAAGAGATTGAAAATAAGTGAGGAAAACAAGTTTGAGGAGACAGGATGGAAAGAGGCTTCCTGAGCAAGAAGGAATAGTACACCTTGTCAAGGAGTAAGGCCACCTCATCATGAGAGAGGGCTGAAGGAGGAGAAGGTGGCAGAAGTTATCTGATTGATTCAAGTTTTTTAAAATATGAGTCAAGGAGGAGAGCACTGGCCTTGGAGTCAGGAGTACCTGAGTTCAAATCTAGCCTCAGACACTTAATATTACCTAGCTGTGTGGCCTTGGGCAAGCCACTTAACTGCATTGCCTTGAAAAACCTAAAAAAAAATGAGTCAAGGTTCTCATCTGAGAGGGTTGGGGAAGGAGAGCTATGAGAGGTTTGAAGAGGTTGAAGAGTTGATGTGGGGGAGTGAAATGATACGGGAGATATATGAGGGTTGCCAAGCTGCAGTGAGGGGCTAGTTGAGGTTATATCATGTAAATGTGAAGTGGAGGTTTCATGATTTTTCTCCACTGTTGTTCAGCAGAATGTGAGTAGAAACAAAGGTGGCAAATGAAAGTGATCCAAGAATGATGCTTGGAGGGGCACAGTCAACAATATACTAAAGAAATTCAAGAGTGGAGGTTAGCAGAGTTGAACTGGTTTACCAAGGGTCGAGATGAAGGAAAGAGGAGAGAGTTGATAGTGCAAGGGGGTGACTTGGGAGAGAATTGAATTGCATGCATGTGTGTGTGTGTGTGTGTGTGTGTGTGTATGTATGTAAAAAGTCATAATTTTGTTTCTTCTTTGCTTACACTTATTTGTTCAATCTCTTTTCTTTTTTTTTATTTAAGGCAATGAGGTTAAGTGAGTTGTCCAAGGTCACACAGCTAAGCCAGATTTGAACTCAGGTCCTCCTGACTCCAGGGCCGGTGCTCTATCCACTGTGCCACCTAGCTGCCCCCCAATCTCTTTTGTAGTCTTTCTAGTCTTATTGTTAGCACTGTATCAAATAGTAGCAGTTGATTTATCCCTGATGTTACTGGAAAGATGGCAAGTTTATCCCCATCACAAATAATGCTGCTTCTTAGATACTCACCCATACACGTACACATTCATATACATATATGTATATAAATATACATATACATATATGGCATATAAAACCATAATAATTTATTATATTACATATCTATTTATAGATATACAGAGAGGTTGTTCAGGATCCTACTTATGTACATGTATTTTACATATATACTACATAATCACTACATATTAGATATGGCTTACACTACTTAGAATGTTTGCTATTTACTTTATCTACACATATTATTACTG
Source organism: Macrotis lagotis (assembly GCF_037893015.1). Lineage (NCBI taxonomy): Eukaryota > Metazoa > Chordata > Mammalia > Peramelemorphia > Peramelidae > Macrotis > Macrotis lagotis. Next base: position 581,746,378 of record NC_133658.1, read on the forward strand.
TTTACTATAGGAAAGGCCTAATTATTCATCTATTTCTAAGTTGTCTTTTTTCCTAAACAAATGGGTCAGTATTTTTTCTTTGTTTACACTATAGCCATGGTTAACAAGCAAATTCTCCCTCAACAGTTGATAGTGTAAAAATATTTCAGGACTGGTATTTAATAGCATGGGAAACAGTATGGTACAGTAGAAAGTATATTAGGTTTGGAATAATTGGACTTTGATTTAGATCCTGGCTTTTCTACTCACTACCTGGGGACCTTGGGCAACCTCTCTGGACTTCAGTTCTTCATCTATAAGTGAGGGAGTTGAATTTGATTATCTCTGAGATTCCTTCAAGTTCTGAATTTCTGAACTTGTGCTTCTAGGCTCTGGTTGTTGCCTTAGGAAATAGCAGAGGAAGAAAGGTGGAACTATCTTGAAATATCCCTAATGACAAATGTCAGATCCCAAAATGGCAGTAGCATCTTGTTGAAAATTGAAAAATGATGTCAAAAATTTAGCTAGTACTCTCGTAGAAAACAACATATGACCTGATTAAAGACAATAAAGAAGAAATAGTGGAGTGCAATATGGAAAATAAAGCCATATTGTATAGTCAATACAATTCAATAAACATTTATGTAAATACTTACTATGTGCTAGCAAATGAGATGCAAATGAGCAAAAGAAACACAGTCCCTGCCCTCAAGGAGCTTACAATCTAGTGGGGGCGGGGAAGAACTACAAAATTATCTGGAACTGGGGGAAAACTGGGGGAAACTGCAGTGGGAAAGAAAACTAGAGGGGGACCTGGCTTGGAGTTTACCAGAGCTGCAGATTTAAAGTGGAAGGAACTGCAGTCTGGATTCTTCCCTCTATTAAGGAAAGCTTTGGAAGATGTTTAGTGCTCCACACTCCAGCCCTCCAGTCAGAGCAGAGAGGAGGCTGAAGAGGTGCTGAAATAGCCAAAGCTGAGTTAGTGCTTGGTGATGAGATTAGAAGTGATCAGCTTGTTATCCTTCTTGATAACCTTAATCAATAAAAAAGATGAAAGTCAAACAATAAAGGTGGTACCAGAAGACAAAGTAGTTCAAACAAGATAATTTATAAATAAAAAAAATTATTATATAAAGACCTGACAAATTAGAATTCAAATACAACCCCAGATACTTATTAGCTGCAAGACACTTAACCCTGTTTACCTCTGTTCCTCATCTGTACAATAAGCTAGAGAAAGAAATGGCAAACCACCACAGTATCTTTGCCAAGAAAACCCTCAATGGGGTCACAACTGATTGAAAACCAAAAGAAGAACATCTCTCTATGTATTTATTTATAAATTGTATTCATGCACATAATTCTAAGTTTAGCTTACTTCATTACTTGATTTGAATAATTGACTAGGCTGAAAAAGGCAACTCACAAAGATAGCTTCCAGTGGAAAAACTACATTGTTGGCTCTATCTTTCCCAATGTCAATAATTATTCTTGAATTTTTATATTTTTTAACAATTTGGCTTGCAATTCATGGAAATTCTTCATTTAGAATATTTCTAAACAAGTTAGGAAATTGTTTCCAAACTTTTAAAATGGGTATGAGAGTTTTTACACGTGACACATGTTTTTTGGCAATAAAATCACATACCATTTCATAAGATCATAAAGACTGGGCTGGAAAGGACCTCAAAAATCTCAATCCCCTCACTTTATAGCTGGTAAAATATTTCTAAATAGTTATTTTCAAAATTCTCTCTCCATAGCACAAAGTTGTTTTTCCCCCATAGTCAGTTTTTCATATATTATTAAAACACTAAGTATATCTGCTATCTAAGACAGCTCAAAGAACTCAGCCAAGTACTCAATACCTAAAGTCATTTTCCAAAATGTTAAGTGGTCAAAAGATAGTAACAAAATTCTCAATAAATAGAATAAGTTATTAACTTATTAATTTTCAATAAGTAAGCTATTAATCATTTTTAACTTAAAATCATTAATGATAGGAGAAATATGAATCAAGTCAACTCTGAGGTTTCATCTTGCACCTAGAAAATTAACAAAAGATGATATAGATTAAAAAAAATTTTGTTTCTTTTAAAAAAATAAAGGACATTATTTTTTAAAAGGGGTCAATAATGAGATGTTTAAGTAATGGTAATAATGTGACTACTTCAGGTGATCCCTTTAGGAAATAAACAGATCTCCTGAGTGAAATAGAAAGGAAATGCTGCCTCGATCAGAATTATCCATCCTCTTCTTCCTCCTCTGCTCCTCCAACCTGATGACTTTTCAAAGTCAATTTTAGTCAGTCCAGGAGGAAATTGGGTTCTAAGAGGAATGCAGCTCCTGATGAGACATACAGATGTAAGCAAGGCAAAGAACTGAGGAAGGGGAGACCTTAAGTAGACACATAGACCAGATAGAACTGAAGTGTAGACAGAAAGAGGCAGCCAACACAAGGGGATCAGAGCTCAGGAGCAAAGCTGTTTAGGCTTATCAAGCATGAGGATTGGAAGGACAAATGGAAGCCCTACCTCTACCACCTCTCCCTGTACCCTTCACCCCCAAGAATGAATCTTAAGCTGGTAATGCTGGACCTTCATTCCTTTTGGGCTTCCTCTTGGAAACTTTAAATCTAATCCTCAGGGCATAGCACAAGAATATTTTATTTTATTTTAATTTATTTATTTTAATTTACCTTATACAGTGTTAACCACAGGCCATTGCTAGTCTGAGGTACTTACAGGAAATCCAGTTAAAAAGAGGCAATGGAGTGGGAGCCATACCCAAAGAAGAGAAAGAGAGAGATTTAACTGATGGGGTTCAACACTGAAAAAGACAGAGAAAATTACAGATCCTTTGATACAACTTCGATCTATCCAAGAGAGTATTTCCCAACTAAAAGTCTTATCTCCCCTTCAGGGTCGGAATGAATATATTGCACATCTCAAGGACCAGCTGCAAGAATTGAAGGCAAAAACTAATATGGAGAGCCGATATGTGAAGAAAAATACCAATCTGCAGATTGCCCAGACCCAGAAAAAATGCAGCAAAGATGAAGAGGCCTTGCTGGAAGAGATTGAGGTAAGTTAAGCATGTCTGCATGAGCCAATGCAAGTTAAGTAGCCGCTCATTTGTTGGAGGTGGATGTACAACTGAATTGTTTGCTACATTCCTCAAGTCCCTCATTTACCTGAAGACAGGCTTTGGGTTGCAAACCTGAGAGAGCAGAGATGATGATGAACTAGAACCAGAATATCCTGCTTCAATCTAATGACTCTGGATGTTGGTTTATCCTTATTTTATAAAACCACACCTTTGATTCCTTATAGAGGAATAAGGACAGAGCAAAGTGGCTACACATGGCTACACATTTGTAGTAGGATTCGCAGACTAGGGGAAGCTAAGTGGTACAGTGGATAGAGCACCAGCCCTGGAGTCAGGAGGACCTGAGGTCAAATCTAGCCTCAGATACTTGCTAGCTTGTGTGACACCCAGGCAGGACTTCTTAATATTTCTGTGAACTCTGACAAGTTCACAGTGATCTCCTTCCTTCTAATCATTTATAAGCACAAGAATTCAAGATGTAAGTCATGGTGGTTGTTGTGTCCTTCATTCTGAAGAGGACCTATGAAATCATGGTTGATTAAAGTGAGGCAGAGCTGTCCAAAGTTGTCAGCCTCACCCTCTCTTCCAGAGTCATGGAAGTCCAGTCTTAAACCACAGACAGAAATAACCAAAAGGAAAGACCATGGTGTTGAAGGGAGGACAATGATTAGCTGTTTGAAAACCTGTGGTATAAGAACGTGACCCCCTACAAAGAGTGTGAAATCCAGTTGTAGGTAACCTTAGATACCACTGCTTACCTGATGTTTGATTTTCCAAGATGATGGACATATTCCTTTTCTCTGGATTTTAATATTTATTTATGTAGCCTGTAGGCTGTTATCAGAGCCTTAATCCCCTTTCTGCTTAATCTATGTTGGTATGATATCCTCACAAATTGACATTGCTTTCTTAATTCTTCCACTTTTTTTCTTTCCATGTCAGCAAAGCAACTATCCTTTTTTTTTCCTTTTCTAAGAGTCATTCCAGCCTCTGTTGGTGAGACTTTGGGATTACATGATTGAAAGATGAGAAGCTTACATATATCACCACTTCATGTCTATCCTTTTCCCAACCAAAACTCATAATTTGCCAGTGAAAACCTCAGACATCTCCTTGTCTATTCTATTCACAGAAACTGAAACTTAAAATCGATGAAGAGGTTCAGGTCCACCTAGAAGTTGAAGCCTTCCTCAAGAAAGAGCAGCAGGTTGGTAGCTCAAATTATTTAAATTAGTCCTTGAGAAGACTAATTACAAGACAGACAAGGGCCTTTTAATATTTTCCAAAACTTAGAAGCCTATGTGATCAAACCAACAGGAGCACTTCAAGAGGCTTCATTATGATAATTATAGAGCAAATAATTGGGTTTATTGACATCTAACTCATTTCTGTCTACCTGTGGGAAAGACCTTCTCCAGTACAAGGTCTAGAAATTAAAGGGTGTCTGAGAAAATTGAGAAGAGCTATGGAGGATGTATTATAGGAAGAGAATTCTAGAATTTCAGAGTAATCAGGAACCTCTCCAAGAATAACTTCTAAAAATATTGTGAAGACCTCTAGATAGGGAAAATCTGGCACATTCCAAAGCAGCTCATTACACATTATAGGGTCTTTAATCATTAGCAGGTCATTGAATGTCTCTGGATCTTCATGTCCTTAACCAAAATTAAGGAGTTAGATTATATTACTTTGAAGAAAGTCCCTCCTACCTCTTGTAGCAGACCTCAGTCTGCCTTTCTGTGACCCCACTGATTGATTTTGGTTCTACTTTTGGGATCAAGAATAGGAAGTGTTATCTTTCTTCCAATAAATTATAACTTTACCCTTACATGACCACAGCTATCATTTCCACTCTCTGCTCCAAATAAGTCTTCTCTTTTTCAAAAAAGAATACGGTTTTATCAACCACTCCCCTTTGAATTTTCTCCAGCTGAGGCAGTCGATAAAGTACTAGCCCTGGAGTAAGGAAGACTCATTTTGTGAGTTTAAACCTGGTCTCAGCGGTGTGACCCTAGGCAAGTCACTTAACCTTGTGTGCCTCAGTTTCCTAATCTGTAAAATGAGCTGAAGAAGGAAATGGTAAGCCACTTCAAATGGGGTCTGGTCATGAAGAATTAGACACAACCACACAGATGGAAAAACTGAAGCACAGATAAATGAAGTGATTTACCCAACATGGTCATACAGATGGGAACAGGACCAATATTCAAATCCATATTCTGTAATCTCACATATTTTAAACTCTCATCCTTATTTTTTTTCCCTAAATGAACTGCTGTCTAGTTATGCTTACCCCATTTTATGCTTATAAAGTTAGCTTTCTGGACTCATATGTAAGAATTTAGATTTTTTTCTTTAATAAATTAGGCTAAACATTCTATATGCTGTCAAGATCCCTTTTATATTATGGTTCCAACATCTAATGTGTTATTACTCCCTCCTAGCTTTGTGTCATCTGAAAATATGATAAATACATCAACTAAATTCTTATTCAGCTCACTGAAGAAAATGATCCATAATAGAGAGTCAAATCTAAGCACAGAGACCAGGTCCATTAGTAACAGGCCTCCTTTTAAGCTGACATTGAACCATTTATGACTATTCTTTGGTTCTGTCCAGGCAAACAGTTTTGAATACATCTAATTGAACTTTCTCCCTTATTTCAAAATTTTTAAATTATGTTTATTTCTAGAACCTATTGTCTTGTGGATTTCTTAGCAAAATAATCTCTTTATATTTGTTTCAGTTAACAAACACTTGTTTTTATGCTCTCCCACATCCTACACTCCATTGGAAAAGAAAAAACAGAAACCCTTGTAATAAATATGCACAGTCATGCAAAACTAACCCCTACATAACTGGACTCTTGTCTGGCCTACTTTTCTTTATCTTTTCTTCAAGAATAGTATAAGACTTTGTCAGATCTTTCCCCTGCAATCTAGAAGGTAATCTCTATCTATAGTATTTTCTTCATCAAAACAAAGGAAATCAAGTCAACCTTTGATGACCTGTTTTTGATTAAACCATGTTAGTTCTTTGTAATCACTATTTTCTTTTCTAGATGCTCATTAATCATCCCTTTAATAACATAGTCTACTATTTTGTTGGGAATTAAGTCAAGTTCACTGGTCTGTCATTTGGAGTCTCTAGTCTCTCACTTTTTTAAAGAAAACTAGGACATTTCTTCTTCAGTCCTGTTGGTCTCTAGTCTCTATGATTTTTTAGAAATTAATGGCAATACAATAATCCAAATGCCAGTTTTCACAGATTATCTTTCATGTTATCCTTCTGGGCCTATTAATAGCAATAAATCAAAGATGGCTAGAGGCTTTGTTATTAATTTCGTACTCAAATCTTAGATTTCAACTCAAAATTAGTCATTTTTTCCTTTTTCCTTCTCAGCTCAAAATTTGTTGTCCCTAGCAGAGAAATCAGAAATAAAACAAGAATTGATCAGGGATCCCTTCTCTTTATTTGTTATCCCTTCTGCCCCAGGAGTAGTCTTATCTCTTCCTTGACACTTTTCTTTTCTTCATTAGTTTTTTTAAAACCAAAATTCTTTTTTGCTCTTCTTAGCATTCCCTCAAAGTTCATTTTTTTCCATTTTTAATTTTTTTTTTTTTACAGATTAAAGACACAATTTTGAAATCATCCTGAAGGAATTGGTTTTTGGATTCTTGTACTCAGAGAGCTGTAGAATTCAAGATCCATTTCATCAGGTTTTTTTCCTCTAGGCATTTAGCCCATTTTCTTTTCCTTTTTTTTTAAAGCATTGAGGGTTAAGTGCCTTGCCCAGGAATCACACAGCTAGCAAGGGTCTGGGGTCAAATTTTAACTCAGATCTTCCTGACTCCAGGGTCAATGGTCTATTGACAAACTCCTCAACTTTTCCCTTTCTTTTTTTTGTTATGACCCTCTCTAAACCCCCTTGTCATATATTGTCTCTTTGCCATTTTAATTTCTTTAACTCCTTTTCTTCCTTCTTTCAAATCTCATTGGAAAATTGGGTGCATTGCACAGTATCTGTCTATCTTTTTATGACCTTGTGACCAACAGATCTAGTTTATTGTCAGTTTGTGAGCATCCATTCCTTTGACTCAAAAGAACATGTTACAGTACTGGCTAGCCCAGACCTAACACACACACACACACACACACACACACACACACACACACACACACTCTCTCTCACACACACACAACCCCAAATAATAGGCTGTTCTGACATCTCATCCTGGGTATTTAGCTTAATATATATTGAACCCAAGGAAATGGTACTGAACCATATGTTTGAAGCTCCTGAACAATGATCTAAAACTTTGATGTTAGAAAAAAAAAATTATTTCATTAAATATTTCCCAATTACATATAAAATTTCTAATAATCATTTAAAAAAATTTGAATTCTAAATTAACAACCTCTGTCTCCTCTTCTCCCCCCTTCCCTCAGAAGATAAGCAATTTTATATTACTTATGCCTATGAAAATCACATAAAACATAGTATGGAAATACTAGCTAAACTGCAAAAGAAAACATGATTAAGAAAACCCCAAGAAGAATAGAGGAAGTAAAAAAAAGGATGTTTCAGTATACATTCATAGTCTATAGGTTCTCCCTCTGGAAGTGGATAGCATTTTTCATCATGGATCCTTTAGATTTATCTCAGATCATTATCTTGATCAGAGTAGCTAAATCTTTTACAGATTGATCAAATTTCTCCCTATAATTTTGGAATAAAGTTTTAGAACCATTTTGTAAACCTTGTGAACCCTAGCCTGATACTGACTTGAATTCAAGAGATTTGAACCAGAATAATCTCAGGAATGTTTTGTACTTGGTTGTTTTCATTCCATTTTCCAGTTTTCTGTTACTTTTCTTTCTCAGAATCTCTTTTCCTTTTCTTCATTTTCTTCATTGGTTCTTTTTTTGTTCAAATAGAAACTGGAAGAGAAGTTAGAGTACTGGATGGAAAAGTATGACAAAGACACAGAGATGAAACAAAATGAACTGAATAGTCTTAAGTCTGCGAAGGCCAGTGACTTGGCAACCTTGCAGGATCTTGCCAAACAGGTGAGGAAGGAACAGGAGCTCTCCAGAAGGGCTCACAGGCCATCACTACACCTCACAGCAGCTTCAGCCCTAATTGTCAAAGATTCATCCTTGTTCCTTGTGATCAGTAGGTGTAACAACCCTATACTTTTCTACTCAAGAGCAGAGAAGAGATAAGTTTTTTGTTCATAGTCATGCCCTTCTCTTTTGGAGCCCTTCACTTGAATAGAGCCTCTAGGTCAGGGGTGGGGAACTTTTTTTTCTGCCAAGGGCCATTTGGATATTTATAACATCATTCACAAGCCATTAAAATTATTAACTAAAAATTAACTTGCAGGGGTGGCTAGGTGGTGCAGTGCATAGAGTACCAGCCCTAGAGTCAGGAGTACCTGAGTTCAAATCCGACCTCAGACACTTAATCACCTAGCTGTGTGGCCTTAGGCAAGCTACTTAACCCCATTGCCTTGCAAAAACCTAAAAAAAAAAAAATTAACTTGCTATATTTGGTCAAACATTTAATTATTTCACCTCTAAAAAGCTCCTAGATTTATTGAATTTTGAGTTCAGCCTGTGATTGCCTTGGCAGAACAAATGATTTTGCAAGCCTTATACAGCCTGCCAGTTAGAGGTTTCTCCTTTCCCGATCCAGGAAGTGAGGAAACCACTTAGTTCTGGAGTTTCTTGTGGTGGAGAACTAGGGACAGGTGAGTAAGGTGACTTTCTGCCACCTCATAGGTTATGGATCACTTCCACTAGCTTTAAATGGTATGAACAGGGCCCAAAGGGAAAATCTTGCTTAACAATAATTAGCCCTCCATTTGGTGTGAAGCCAAAGGATATGCCCAAATTAAGGACAAAGATTCAACCACTTGAATATTTGTTTGATTCAGATACTATTTTGATATTCTGGTTTTGTTCCAGTTAATAAATTAAAAAAAAATTTTAGGCTTGAGCACTAGTCTGAACTAGTCTGATTCCCTGGATAGTTTTCATTTTAGAAAACTCCAAAAAACACAAATGACCAGACATGATAATCCAATTATAAGATTTAGCAATTGATGTGTCATAGATTTACAATAAGCTTTATTGGAAAATTAATGAAGAACAGGTAACAAACCATCGTGGGATGGTGATGCCAAGAGCCCTGGAGTGGGATGAAGACCCATATTCTGTCTCTTGTTTTGTCTCTTATTGGTGGTATGACCTTAAATGAAGGAGTTTTTAAAACATTACTAAGTAGTTCCTATGTGCCCAAGCACTGTATTGAGCGTGGAGGATACAAATGGAAAAAGGAGTTAGACTCTACCCCCAATGAGGATATGAGGATAAAATGAGATAATATTGCAAAGTGCTTTACAAACATTAAAATTCCATGTAAATTCGACCTACTCTTCTAAAACCCCTTCCAGATTTAATAATAAAATAACAACTTTTATATAGTGATTATTCTCATAACACCTTGGGAGATAGATGCAAAGGTAGTTAGAGAGCATGCAGTGTTAACAGAATTTTTACTGAGCTAGCCTCCAACCTGGGTGTGACAGAACAGGCCAGAGTCTGAGTGCCAGGAATCAGGTAGCAGTTTACTAATTTTTTTTTTTTTGCAAGGAACTGATTTGCAAATCATGGAATTACTCTTTCCCTGGAGCTTCTCCTTGTTGTAGTTCAGGCAGAGAATATATACATGGTCATAAGTGGGAATGGAAAGTGAAGGCAGGTCATAGAAAATCAGTTTTGAGATTTGAGGATCTTCCTAAGACAAACCTACCATGCAGGACAATACAATGATACAGCCAAGTAGGTCAGCACAGGTGTCCTCAAGTCCTTTGGGAATGGCTAAGTTGATTGTATAGTTTTGAGGGTACCCCATTATTCTGCTTGAGTACAGTAGAGGTTATACCAGTTCACTTCACTTAACACAGGGGAGAAATGCAAGACTGGTCCTGATTGATGGATGACATCTGGTCCTTTGTTTCCACTATTTTCCCAGCTCTAGAGTCTGCCTGTGAAAAGGATCTCTAGAAGCTAAATTTTTAAGTTCATTACACAAATCATATTAATCAATATAAAAATCATACTTTTTACAAGAGCTAGTGAGCTTCCAAGCCTGGACTTAGCCCAGGTCTTCTCTACTCTAGGTCTATTCCAACTCCCACTCAACCTGAGTTGAGGAAACTGAGTTCTAAAACCATGAAATAACCTGGCAACTATCCCTCAGCTAGGAAATGACAGAGCTAGATTGAAAACTTTGGTCTTTGGACCTTAAATCCAGTGTTATTTCTGTGACATTGTGTACAAATGGGCAACTAAGTGGTACAGTGAAGGGAGTGCCAGGCCTGGAGATGGAACTATTCATCTTCATGAATTGAGATCTGGCCTCAGACACTTATTTAGCTGTGTGACCCTAGGCAAATCACTTAACCCTGTTTGCCTCAGTTTCCTCATTTGTAAAAAGAAATGGAGAAGGAAATGGAAAAACAACTTCAGTATCCTTGCCAAGAAAAACCCTAAAAGGGGGTCATGAAGAATTGGACACAACTGAAAAACAACTGAACAAAATAATACAGATCAAAAAATTTCCCATATGAAAATAGTTGGACTATTAATATCCATCCCTTGAAAGAATACACCAACAAAAAGCTAATATGAAATTTATAATGCTTAAAGTGAATTTATATTTTAATAATCAAAAAGTTAGCATAATGTAGTAAATGGAAAGCTGACCTTGGATCCAGGAAGGCATGGAATTTAAGTATTGTATCTACCATTTATAGACCAGTATCTACTATTATATCTACCATTTATAGACTCTAAAGCTGAGGTGCAGAGAAGGTACCAAACTATGTTGGAAAAAGAAAAGCTTCACCAGGACCTATGAAATCAGAGGTCTGGTCAGAAAAAAAACAATCAAACAAAATCGATATACATTTAAAAAGGAATTAAATTTTTAAGTGTTGAAGATACTATTTACTCAGGCTAAAGAAGCTATATTTTGTTGTAACTGAAGATCAGAATGACAGGGGTTGATGTACATATGGATGTTCTCATCCGATCCATGGCCCCGTGGTTGGCCTGCAGTCCAAGAGACCCACCCTGTGGTCCATTGCTGTATGTTTGGTTTCTTTGGTATATGATAGGCTAGAATTGTCCTTTCCTAAATATTTTTGAAGTGTATGTTTAGATCTGTTACTCCCTGTGAACAGTGATAATAGCTCCATGAAAATAAACAAACAAAACACTGGCAGGGATAGTGGTTGGGATTCCTGTCTGGGGTGGGAACTTGGATTAGAGGTCTCCAGTGGCCTCAAAAATCTCAAAACATCCCTTCCACTTATGCTGCCTCTAGTTATTGGTAGAAAGAAAAGATTACCTTCACCAGAGGTTTAAAAAAAAAGAATATTTTTTATTATTCTGTTTTGACCTCAGGAAATTCTACTCTTCTTATAAATTTTAGGTATGTGACATAATCATAATGTCAATCAAGTTAAACATGTATTGTCTCCTATATTAAAAACTGGGGATTCAAAGAAAGGTAAAAGACAACCCTGCCTTCGAGGAGCCCACAGTCTAATGGGGGAAGAAAAAACGAGCTGGGTATGAGACAAAGTGGAAGCAGTGAACTGAAGGAAGACACTGAGGATGGAGAAAGGTCTTGCTGGAAGTTGGGGTCTCAAGGGCAGTCAGGAGGCAGAGTTGAGTAGGAAGAGCTTTCTGAGAGTGAGACAGTGTGGGGAGATGGAGCTTGGGGCTTGAGGAGTTGCCAGGAGGCAGGGTCTCTGGAACACAGAGTACGTGGCTGGGAAGAAGGGGGAAGAATATTGTTGAGTTGGAGAAAGGACTTTAAAAGCCAGAGGATTTTGTCCTTGATCCTGGAGGACCTAGAATCCCTGGAGTTTATCCAAATGGTCTGGGGGGGGAGTGACATGAGAAGTACTAAAATTTCTGCCTCCCCAGATGAGTGTGGTCTCCCTGAAAGTCATCACCTTGGGAACTGTACCCTTTAAAAATGACATTGTCTTTGCTCCAAACATTCAGGGATCTCTGAAAGTGCCTTTACAACATGCTACATATGGGATCACAGAGGGAGAGCTGCAGGAGACCCTTGCAAGTCTCCTAGTCCAACCCCTTCCTCATAAAGTTTTGCAAGTGAAGTGTCCCATTACTTAATGCTAGACAGAGTAGTAAGAGACGGAACCAGATCTGAATGCAAACCTGTTGCCAAAATATCATTTAGAGGTAGAGTTGATTTTTAGAAGGAGCCAAAATGCAGAGATTGATTGGATGAAAAAGGCAGACAATTAAACTGTATAATATTTTCAGTTTTTCAGATGAGGTATAACTAGAATATGAGACTTTTTCTCATGCGAATCATAATTTGACTCTGAAGACATTTACCAAAAGGAGTTCAGAAATGTTTAAAGTCAGCATAGGTATAAGTCTGTGGCTTCTATGAAGAACCTCATTTGGATAAGTTCTGGTATCTTTGTTAAATCAATTTTATTACCTAGTAAATAAGTATGTTCTGCTATTTCAATCATCAATGATCTCAAATTTTAAGATCAATCAACATTCATTTATTAATGCAATGTGCCAAGTACTAAAAAAATCTCATATTGAAAAGTTTTCAACATTAAGTGAAAAAAACTTTAATTTTATTCTATTCACAGCTCAGTTTTTTGTATAGTTCCAGTAAGAGGCTTATCTCTTAGATTGAATTCAACAAACATTTTGTAAACATATGCTCCCTGCAAAGAATTGTACTTGGTACTAGAGACACAAAGACAGATATCACACTGAATCTGTTCTCTAAGGAATTTTTGGTCTAGGGAGGCAGGGAGAATTAACCTGTATTCAAATAGACTATGCTATGGAGAATAAGACAGATGTAAGGGACAAGCCAGTTAAAGTCATTTGGGATACTTGAAGAGGGAGGGATAAAGGGAGTTGGGAAGATCAGAGAAGTTTCATGGAGGTGGTCAGGTAGTGACAGCAATATTGTAATGTCTAGGTAAAGAAAATAATAAGGGCCTTCTGAACTAGATTGGTTTCCTTGGCAATGGAAATGAAGAAATATCCATGAGAAAGGTGCTGAAATTGATTCAAAAGGACTTAGAACCAATTAGATGTGAGGGCCGAGGGATGGAAAAAAAGCCAGATGACTTCTAAGTTGTCATCCTGGGTGACAGGGAAATTATGATGCCATTTAAATAGAGAAGATGAGGAAGAGGATGTGTTCAGTTTTGGACATGTTGCTTGTAAGGAGCCTAGGAGGAAGTAGAAGCCCAGATCTGGGAGGAAACTGAAAATGATTATGGGAACTAGTAATGACTGAGGCCAGACAAACATATGGGGTCACTAAGGGAGAGGGTATAAAAGAGATAAGGACAAGGACAGAACTCCGGGCAACAGCCCCACCTAAGCAGCAAGAAGAAAATGAGGACTCGGCAAAGGAGGAGAGAAGAGCAGCCAGTCAGGAGCAAACAGTGTCCCAGAGAGGAAGCAATACTTCAGAAAAGTCAAAAGAACAGGAAAAAAAATCCATTTATTGGATCCAGTGATTATGCCATGCCTGACTTTGGAGAGAGGAATAATACTATTGGTAGTGGTGGTGGTGGTGACAGTAGTAGTAGTAGTAGTAGTAGTAGGACTAGAAGTGGGAGCTGGACTGGTGGTGGTGGTAGTAGTATTGGTGGTAGAGGTAGGAGGAGGAGGAAGAAGAGGAGGAAAAGGAAGAAGAGGAAGAGGAGGCAGCAGCAGCTAGGTGGTACACTGGGCTTGGAATCAGGAAGATTAAAATTCATGAGTTCAAATTTGATCTCAGATGTTTATTAACTGCGGCATAACCCTGGCCAAGTTATCCTTGTTTACCTCAGTTTCCTTCTCTGTAAAATGAGTTGGAGTAGGAAATGGCAAACCTCTCCAATATCTTTGCCAAGAAAACCCTGTATCTGTCATGGAGAGACAGACGCGAAGCAACAAAATAGCAGAGTGATGGGGACAGTCAGAGATAGCAAGGGCTGAAAAGTGGGTGAGACATGGAAGATGTGGGCATATCCCCGAGATTCAATTAAGTCCACTGGATTGACTTTTAGGTTAAAAATGCAGGACTGTGGTGTGGCCAACTGTAACATCTGATTAATGTCTTTGCAGATAAGGGAGTTTGAACAGGTCATTACTGAAGATCGACTAGAAAAGGAGAAGGCCAGGAAGAAGATAGAACAAGATGAACTGGAACTGAAGACAGTCATAAAGGTAGTGAAGCTTTTTTTTTAACATGCATAATAATAGCTTTTAATAAAAAAAATCAGGCTAGCCCAATCATTGAGTAATATAATTATTATCACTGGGCTCAGGCCTGCCAGGAGCAAGGAGCAAGGAGCAAGGACCAAGTTCAACCTGAGTGAATTGAACTCCAAACAAGGGTGGGGGTAGGATGGGCTGGGGGTGGGGGTAGGATGGGTTTGGGGGGGGAGGGGAAGGTCAGGTCTCTTTCACTCTTTCAGATTCACTGTGACTTTACTCAAAAGCAAACCTTCAGGACAAATTTAGGATTCCTTAATGGAAAATCTCTACATCTAATTCACAACAAAAATGGTGCAGTGGATAGAGCACTGATCTGGGAGTCTGGTGGAGAGAGCTCAAATCCAACCTCAGACACTTGTCACTTGCTAGCTGTGTGACCTTGGCCAAGTCACTTAACCCTGATTGCCTTGCATCCAGGGCCATCTCCAGTCATCCTGATCCACATCTGGCCACTGGATCCAGATGGCTCTGGAGGAGAAAGTGAGGCAGATGACTTAGCACAGCCCCCCTCACTCAAAACCAGTTCAGGTGTTTGTCATGGCATCACCTCCCTGATGTCATGAACTACTTCGAGAATGAAAGACACAAAAAAAACCCAACATTATGAGATCACCTCCAAATACAAGTTAAAAGATATCTTCTAGGAAAAGATATTTAATATACAATATATCAGGTATACAATAGCAATTTATTTCTTCCACCATAGAAAGAATCCTTTATTTGTGATGTAAAAGATTCAGAGTGGCCCATTAGTCATTGTATTCTCAGAAAAGTTTAAAAAACAAAATAAAATAAAACAACAACAAAACCCTCAATGGGACTGCTGAACAGATATTTATATTTCACATAAGCTTCAAATCTGCTGCTAGCAGGGGCAGGGGAATGGGGTGGGATGGCTTGATGTTGACAGCAAGCATCCTTTTAGATCAGATTTGATTTTAGGACAAAAAGAAGCACTTGTAGGTCATTCAGAAATTAACAAAAGGAGTTTATTTAACTAGAATGCATAAAGAATATTCAGTGAGGATACTGCACCACTGAGCTTGGGTAGCTGTCTCCCCAGCCACATCCTTGTCCTTATCCTTATGGAAATGTCTGGTCAGCAGGGTAGGGTGGTAAGTGTGGTGTTCTGCATGGTCTCAACACATCCTTCAAGTTTCAGAAGGGACTAGACCTCAGGTGGGTGGGCCTTTTTTTGTCATTAGATGAGCCACCTCAGTATGAACAGAGACTACCTCAAAGCTCTGGATAGTCACACCTTAAGCCTTGGCTAATCCTGGGAACATCTTTGTTTCCTATGCTTTGGGAGGTTATATTCTTGCCTATCTTACCTGGTTACCCAAAGCTGATCTGATTGGCTATAGGGTGATCTGGTGGTGGTCATCTTCTCCAAAAAGCTCTTTTTTCCTTAGTTTGGTTGGAAATTGATTTTGGAGCTCTGGAACTCTTCTCACGGAGGCTCCTTCCAAGGCTGGAAATATCCATTTTTTCAAAAACACTGCTTACTAACTTACTGCAAGAAGAAAACAGCAAACAGAAGGCACTGGGGACAAGCACACATGTTCTTTCTGTCATGGACTTGTAATCATGATCACTGATTGTAGGGGATAGGGCAAGAAATGCCCCCCCCAACTTGTAAAAGGTCAGAAAAGTAGAAGAGTCCAAAGGGAAGGGCTCCTCAAAGAAACATATCTTTTACATTATACTGTGCCCTCAGCACCCAGGCATGGGGACCAGGGCATCCCCCCTGGAGTTGCTAGGTTGGTCCAGTCACCCAAAGTGGAGAACAAACATTCTTCCCCCAAAAAGATGGTGATTTACCAAAGAGCAGGAAATGTATAAGAATGTGTTATGAATGCTATAAAAACTCAGTCTGGCTTTCCTCCACAATCCAATATGTACCCATAATCATTTTGGAATTGAAAAAGGGAAGCCACTATGGCAGAAAAAAAGGGGCGACTAGGGATGGAAACAACAGAAGAAGTTAGTGGCCATTGTAGTTAGCCATCTGGATGATCTTTGCTGATTTTTGTCTTACTACTTCTCATCACTTCAAAAATATCTAATATATAAAATTAAAACTTGTTCTAAATTTCCTTGTTTTGAGTCAATTTGGCAATGAGATCAAAAGGTTTTGACCCATTCTATAATTCTCTATCATGAGACTGTACTTTTGTCCTGTTGGCTTTGTATATCCCTTTGAGAAATAGTCCGTTTTTCTAAATCTAGTCTTGATTGAAGCTCATAGTTTTTTAATGATGTATAAACCAAATGAGTTCCCAAGCCCCTGAAGCATGTTTGTCTTTGTCTCTTTTTTTAAATTTTTTTTAATTTTTGGTTTTTTTTTTTAGGTTTTTTTGCAAGGTAAAAGGGTGGGGTTAAGTGACTTGCCCAAGGCCACACAGCTAGGTAATTATTAAGAGTCTGAGGCCAGATTTGAACTCAGGTACTCCTGACTCCAGGGCCAGAGCACTATCCACTGTACCACCTAGCTGCCCCATCCCTCTTTGTATTAGACTCTTCATTTGCAAAATGAGCTGGAGAAGGAAATGGTAAATCATTACAGTATCTTGCTAAGAAAACTCCAGGATAATATAGTCAGTCCTTGTAGGTCCCCAAAAGACAGAATTGAATGACTAAAGAACAAAAATAACACCAAGTTCATACAGCAGTATTCAATTTCAATTTGAAAATTTCCTTAACTTTTGGACAATTCTGCTTTTCAGTATAAATCCATAGTGTTTATAAGCTCTGGAAGTCCTTATCTCAATTCCTGGTCCTAGAGGGTAGGCTGGCTACATCTTTCCCTCAGGGATTGAGGAACACTTCTAAGGAGTTTGGGCAACTACTAATTCTGTTGACTCAAGTCCCTATTCTACTGTGTTCTCCCCAACATCAATTGCCTATTAGTAGTCATATATCATTGACCTAGGAATTAGCATCCCAGTAATCATTTAACACAGAAGCAGGAAACCGCTGACCTGTGGGCCATATTAGTCTGACGTTGCCAAGGCAACTGCAGGCAGGATTCAAAATTCAATAAATTGAGTAGTTTCTTAGGGGCAAATTAATTAAATGTTTGACCAAATATAGCACACAGATGATGTTATAAATATCCAAATGTCTCTTGGAGGAGTAACCAATTAATATCTGAGCTTTTACAAAAGGTTATTCCTGATAAAATATAGCAAAGACCTAAGTAGAGTCAGTTCCTCCTAATATCAAGGAACATATGGTCATGACGGAGAGTGAACTCCGACTTGAAGCAGTTCTACAAAGCATTTACCTCCATCAAGTTCACTTCTGAAGCTGACATAGCCAATGGAAGAGTTATCCTCACTTTGCTAGTTACCTTCCACTAGTCCATAAGGTCAAGAGGGTTACTGAATTCTTTCCTGGACCTAGTTGCCCAAACACTCTGTTAGGGACTTTGGTTCTGGACCCTGGGTGCTTTTCCCCAGTGAAACCCCACAACTGCAAAGTGCCAGTGTTTATTACAGATGGGACCTAACATGAAGCCCAATAGACTTTGGGTGTCCTTATCCCAACTCCCACTTGCACTGGTCTCCAGCGTAAGGTTGTTTGCAGACTCTCTGGTACAGTATCACAACTCCTGTTTTTATTGGCAAACCAGGTTCTATAAGATTACCTCTTCCCCTTGGGCTTCTAGGGATACACTGAGGTACTGAAGCCACTTCCCTGATACTTCCTTAGGAGGGAGAATAGAATGTAGACTATATTCCAGAAGCTTAGTGAGAACATCCCAAATGGCAGATAGAATAAACTCATATATCCAAGCAAAACAACCAAAAGAAATCAGAATATTAAAAAGAATGCATTAGTGTGAATGAAATCTTCAGTAGCGAGTAAGAGGAGATTGCCGGTCAAAGGAGAGAAATATAGTCTACATTCTATTCCAAGCAACAAACAAATTGAAAATTAGGGTGGATTAAATAGAAAGCAATGACTTCATGAGACCACAAGTTATATTAAAGTCAAAAGCCTGAAAAGCATAGAAGAAAATGTAAATTGTCTCATAGCAAAATCACTGTCTGGAAAATAGATTGAAGAGAAAAAAAATTTAAAAACTAAAAGTTGTGACTGAAAAAAGAGTGTAGACATGAAAAAAATTTTTTTTTGGAAGCAAACAGGGTTAAGTGCCTTGCCCAGGGTCAAATCAGAGCTTCCTTACTCTAGAGCTGTCTACTACATCATCTAGCTGTCCTAACATAGGAAATCCTAAAAAAAAAAAAAAAAAAAAAAAAAAAAAAAAAACTGTATGGATATCTTAGAGCAAGAGGATAAAGTAGACATAGCATCCACTAGTCATCTCCTGGGGAGGAAAACAACCAACAAACTCAGAGCTTCCTGGTCAGAGAACATGGCCAACAGTTGTAGGATCGTACTTTCCAGAGAGCAGTCCAGTACTCCTGGTCATTGACCACATCTTAACTAGCAAGAGTGACAGTAGAGCTCATTCATTCTAAGAGGACATGGAGGGGAGGGGGTGAAGCTGAAACTTAAGATTTCTCATACAGTCTTTGCTCCCTAAGTTTAAGATAGGATGTTATGTTCTAAATCTTCTTACTTTGCTATTTGATTTTTGCTATTTGATTTGCTATTTGATTTGCTATTTGCATTGAAAAGCAAATACATTAATGAGGGCTCCTGTACCATAGTTGTGGGCATGGGGACCCACAGAATATTTTGAATTTGGGGTAGCTAGCTGTCCACTGGAGAGCCTGGCTTCTGAATTTAGGATGGCCAAATGAGGGTTACCAGAATTTAGGGGTGTAGTACTGATATATCTGGACCACAGAACCTTTAAAATGTAGACTCTAGAGACCAAAGCAAACCCTTTGCTCAATAGAGGTTCAGTGGAAGCAATAGTACTTGGATGCCCGCAATGACTATTTCCCCAAGTAGCCATGTCTTTATAGCTAAGATGGGGTAGATGGGGTGTTCAGGGATGACTAGCACCCAAGGTGTGAGGGCTTACCTGAACCCTCTTCACTGCTGTTTATCCATCTTTGGTTGGGATTCATCCAACTCTCACCTGCTGCTCCAAGGTGCAGCAGCTACACTATTTCTGCTACTCATGACTCTACAGTCAAGATAAGAAAGCTAGGGGAAGAACAATTCGATTTTATATTGGTGCCTCTACTCCCTGCCTTTTCCCTTTCTGTATTTTACTTGATCTTGGAGGATCAGTAGGAAAAATGCTATTTAGATCAGTGGGATCACACTGGGCACCAGAGACCACAGATGACCCACTGGAGTCTCTAAGACTGGTCACATTCTTGGGCTTGACAGTGAAAAAATGACAGCCAATTTGGGAATAAATGGATCTGATCTTTGAAGTCTTAGCTACTGTCAGTCATTCAGGATTATTGGAAAGCTGGTTACAGAACATAGCATGATAAATTCATGCTTCAAAGGCAAAAGAAAAAAAAATGGGTACATCAAAGTGCTGAAAAATCTGACCAGAAAATCCAAAGCTGGGTTTCTGTACACCATGCAACAATAAGGAATGCAGGGGCAGCTAGGTGGGAGTAGCTAAAGCCCTGGCCTTGGTGTCAGGAATACCTGGGTTCAAATCTGGTCTCAGACATTTAATTACCTAGCTGTGTGGCCTTGGGCAAGCCACTTAACCCCATTTGCCTTGCAAAAAAAAAAAATAAATAATGTAAAAAAACCAGTAAGGAATGCATTTGCAAAGCACCTGGTCACATTCCACCCTAACTCCACCTTTGGGACACATATTTATATTTAGACAATAGCTTTTTATTTTCCCAGGAATAATTCCTATCCATGAATTCTGGTGCCTCTTTTTTAGAAACATCACAGACATCTCCTAACCACCTCTCATTCTCTCTTCCACTTTCTAGCTTCAGGCTTGGTGGAGAGGCACCATGGTACGAAGAGAACTTGGCTATTTCAAGATGCCCAAGCGGGAAAAAGATGATAGCAAAGTTGCAAAAGGGAAGATGCCTATGAAGAAGAGAAGATGATGGTGTTCTTTTTGGCTCTTATTTCAGGGGGTTGAGAAATAGTAAGGAGAAATATAAAGGGGGGAAAACCTCACTAGCTAGATGTTACTTCTTATCTAAATAACTTCCTAGGGAAGGCAGGACTAAATAGGGATCCTTGATAACTTCACATTGTTCTTTTGAAAAATTGTTCTGAAATAAAATGATTTTTTTTTTCTGAGGACTTTAGGGATTGTCTTTGTCAATTTAGTGCCAATATAAGCTGACCTTAAATTGAAAAGAACCTTTTCTAGGACCTGCAGGAAGACTTTTCTGTCCTTTGACACTATTACAACTAGGACAAACAATTTTATGCCCATTTACAACAAAATTGTTTAATGATGATGCACTAAAAATACTTGAGTTAATATTGTTTCTGTATCTATCTTTATTACAACTTACCTATAGTGAAAAAAAATTCTTCCAGAAGTTTAACTTAGCTGTACTCAACAAGAATAAATTGAGGAATATAACCCACAGCCCACAATCATTTTGTCTCTATAGTATCATGTGTGTTTCAGTATCTTCTGTTAAATCACCATTTTCCCACTTCTCCACTGAAGCCTGTCTCATGTTTCCTCCTTCTCCAGGCTCTGCTCCTTAAAAGTCTTTCTCTGGAAGGTAACATCCCCTCAATAGTAGTACTATCATACTCACTCATTCTTTACTTATGGGGGTTGTCTCATGGTCTTACCCTTCCTAAAGATGAGTGGAGCACTGACCCCCAGAGTAGTTTGCTGTGGTCAAACTCCCCCTCCCCTCAAAGAGTTACCGTGGTTCTCTTTGCAGAAATTATGTTGAAAGTGCATCATCACTTTGGGTCAGTCCAGCCTATGATCCCTTCACTGATTGCTGTGGGGCCTCTGCTGACTATCCAGCAGAAGTGGGAAAATAAAGGAGATGGAATTTAGAGGTTTCTAAAATGCAGTAATTACGTAGTTTCTGACGGGGTCTCTAATTTTGGGAAACAGAGTGGATTATTTTATGGTTGAGGAGAAATCTGGGGGCCTGGTATAGAACAGTGAGTGATTAATATTTAGCACAGATCCCTTTCTGACATTAGCATCATTTTTTAAAACCTAAACTTCTCTCATCCAGACCTCACCTTATAGGTTTCCATTTCTCTGCTACTGGTTGGCAAGTGGTCCCTCTCAAAACCATTTCATTTATATACCCAATATGCCTCAATACTTCTCACCCATCCCACCCAACCCAAGTTTCCCAGAAGGGAAGTTTGAAAATCATTAAGGTTTGAGGCCTTACCATAATGGCAAATAAGCTTTTCTGGCATTCAAAATATGTGTAGTCATAAAATATCAGATTAAAAATATTTAAAAATTAAAAAAGCTTGTGCTTCAGTGGCTGCCTTCAGTTCTTTCCATAGGGAGGGTGGTAAGTTTAGTATTGGCAGGAAGGTAAAACAAAAGTCTTTAATTGGAGGAAACATTCTATTTATGCCTTTTGTTTTTGTTTTCAAACACAGTCATTTCTGGATACATTCCTGGTCCCCACTCCTAGACCCAACAGGAGCCATTGACAAAAACAAAACCAACTGACTCAGTCACTATGTATTTTGTACCTAGAATCCCCCACCTCTCAAGGAGCAGGGTGCATGTTTTCCTAAATCTAAACTGGTTATTACAGGTCACCTCCTAGTTTAGTTTTCTGTACCCCTTGGGGGCCGCATCACCACCAGGCTCTATAGAATTGGTTTGAGAACACAGCCTCACTCTGGCCTGAAACCCACTAACCCCTGACCATGTTTATGGTCAGTTAGGCTTACCGATGCCTAGATATAACCACCGCAGACAAGAGAAGAGCCAAAGCCTGGGGGAGGGGGGTCAACCTTCCTTGATGAATGGGCTTCACAATGACTCTTCCTAAACTCATTCCCCAGTTGGTTGATATACTTCTATACCTCAGTGTCTTGTACATGTGATTCTGAATCTCTGACTTTTGGAACAATTCCCCTTCCTTAACTCCAGATGTCCGCTTCCTCATTCTTATCAACTGCAACCCTGACCCCAATAATTGAAGCCATTACAATGGTGTTTGAGGTTCTATGTTGGAATGAAATGATGTATTTGTAGATCATTCCAGACTTAATAAAAGGATATACAACAAAAATGCAACACTATTTTTTTCTTGAGGCAAGATAATTTTCCTTTTGGGTAGGTGGAGTGAAGTAAGTGGTCCAGTTGGTATGAGGAGCCCATTGGGCAGAGAAGTCATTACCTGTCCTTAAATTAGGTGGATTCCTGACACCACATGACACTGACTCCCATGTCCAAAGTGGCAATGTATATATTCCATTTTGTCCTTAATATAAAGGCATAAATATGTTTATTCAGTTCAACAAAGTGCATATGCTGTCTCTAATAAGCTGCTTCACTATATGTGGGAAGAGCATCAACATAATTCCACTGGTTTTGGCCCCAAAGCAGGAGAGAGTCTTTGATCATCCAGTTCTGTTCTCCCCAGACTCCCCAGATCCCAGTTCCAACTTAGGAATCAGTTTATATGAAGTTTTGCGGGGGTCCAGCCTCCGCGGGGTCCTTGGAACCTGACAGGAGGGATAGAGTCGACGAAATGAGTTGAGAACAAGTGGGTAAAGGCAGGAGCAGGTTGACTGACTGTCAGTTGCTTGGATTTATTTTTATAGTTTCAGAATCATGTATGTTTCAAGCAAGCAAGCAAGCTGAGATCATTTCCTTGGTTACAAGAGTGTACAATTTTCATCATCAATCATATAGTTCATATGGTTACAAGTTTTAATCATGTGATTACAAGTTTAAGTAATAATCATATAGTTAATTGATTTCTTATTCCTACTCAGACTATGATGACTTTAACCTGTCTGTTACCATATTCATTACTACATTGTATAATTGTTAATTCATTTAAAGTTATTAATTAAGAGATTCTTTTAATGGAAAGTTTTTTATATTTTTGTGTAGGTAATGTTTTTTGATACACTTCCTTAACAGTCTGCAGTGAGGGTCTTTATGCTTGTCCACCCATCCGTTAACTCTAATAACCAATTTTTCTTTCTGGCCTTGTTGGTAGAAGCCACAGTTTCTGTGACTTTTTTATTCTTTCCCATGAAACTAAGGCTGCTGGAGTTCACGTATTGGTCACCTGTACTATTTTCTCACCATCTTTTTCATATATTCCTGTGTATAGTAAGGGGGGCAAATCTATTAATTTCCCTGGAATTCTATCTGATCCATCTTGTATCTGTTTTCCCTGTATATATTCTGGCATTTCCTTGGAATTCCCAGTGCTGGGTTTTCCAGAGATTTCATAATGTTGAAGTCTTTTATATGCCTCAGGGAGAGGCAGTCCTGTTAAATTTGGACAGAGTTTACAATCTGTTTTATTCAAGGAATTTTTCTGAAATCCTTCCTTTATAGTCATTCCACTATTAGGGTGAGTAAATATTGCAATCAATAATAAACCTATAAATATTGGTATGCATGGAATCCCTAGATATATATTGAAGAAGGAAATGTTGTTCCATCAGGCAGTGTGACTGCCTTGAGTCTTCTTGCTGCGACTGTGTCAAACAGCTTAGAGACCCTGGCTCCCAACAAAGTTTGTTATTAAGCACCTGTTAAATGAAAGACAGGTGACGCTATAGTATACAGAGCACCAGGCCCGGAGTCAGACAGATTCATCTACCTGAGTTCAAATCTGATGTACTAGCTTTGTGGCCCTGGGTAAGTCACTTAATCCTCTTTGCCTCAATTTCCTCACCTATAAAATAAATAGCAAATCATTTCAGTATCTTTGCCAAGAAAAACCCCCAAATAGAGTCACGAGGTGTCAGAGATGACTGAAACAACTCAAAAATTCCTGCCATCAAGAGGCTTACTATCTAATGGTCAGGGGTGGGATGAGAAGGAAGACTATATACAAACAAGATATATATACAGCTTAAATGGGAAATAAAGAAGGGAGGCAATGAGATTACAAGAAAGGCTTCATGCAGAGTATGATATTTTAGTTGAGATTTGAAAGAAACCTGGAGAAAGAGGAGTAAGGAGAACATTCTAGATAGGAGTCACAGTCAGTGAAATGCACAGTTGGGATATGAAAATTGGGTACAGCAAGAGAACCAGATAAAATGGATTTTAAAATAAATGGGGAGGAGAATAAAATGTAAGTTGTTTGGAAAGATAAGAGAGGGTCAGTTTATAAATGATTTTGAAAAACAGATTTTATGTTTGATCCTGGAAGCACTAGGGAACCACTAGAGTTCATTGAATAGAAGAGAGAAATGATCAAACCTGAACTTTGGGAATATCTTTTGGTAGCTGATGGACTTGAAGGTCCACCAGAGGGCTATTGTAGTTATCCAGGAGTGAAGTGACAAGGCCTTGCACCAGAGTGATGGCCATGTTAGAGGGGTAATATGCAAGGGATATTAGGAAAGCTAAATCAATAGGATGTGACAACAAATATATCAGGGTGAGGGAAGATGAAGAGTCAAAAATGTGACTTGTTAAAAGCCAGGGAAAAGTGTGTTGCCTTTGAAAATAATAGGAAAGTTAGGAAGAAGGGAGAGTTGGGGGGGGGGGGGAGATACAAAGTTCAGGTTTGGACATATTTCAGATGTCTATGGGTCATCAGTTTGAGATCTCTAATAGGTAGATATTGGATGTCAAGAGAGAGGTTGGGGTTGTATAAATAGTTCTGGGCATTATCTGCATAGAGATGATAATTGAATTCATGGGAGATAATGAGTTCACCAAGTAAAATTATATAGAGGGAGAAAAGAAAAAGGGCCCCTAGGGGACATTCATAATTGGCTTGTTGTCATTGTTGGTCCTTTGTTCTACAAGAGGACCAATGAAATCAGTAGGGTGAAGTAGATTTAAGTAAGGCAGGACTACACAAAGTCACCAGCCCTATTCTCTCCAGAATCATTTGGGTCTCATAGCAAATATAGATCATGACAACTGGAGATAACCTAGGATGTTGTGAGAGACATTGTCATTTTGTCTGAGGGCGCATCCATTCAATGATTAAGGCTAGATAAGAAATGGGGCAAAAAATGATTCTCTTACAAACTCATAAAAAAAATCAATCTAGGAAGGGGAAAAACCCTCAGGATTTCAGGTCAGAACAGAAGTAATTGCCATTTATATTCACTCTAAACCAACAAAATCTAAATTATGACAAGTGAGATTTGACCTGGGATCTATTATTGGTTAATCAGTGAAAGCCAGAATGATTTGGGTTTAAGGCATAGTTAAGTAGTTCCATTTAAATCCCAGTGGTATTTGGTTTCCCAGAGCTTTATTTCAAGGGAAAAGAGGGGAAAAGAGGAAGGGAGGGGGAACATTGCCCAACTGGAACTGGCCAGTTGCAGTTGGATCCCCATTGGGCAGGGTTCTCACTGGCAGTTTTGGCTTGTTGGAATAAATATGTGTTAATCTTCCAAGAGTTTGTCCTATCCAGGGCCAAACATTTCCAGATGTTTTGACCCCAAGGAAGAGCAAATCAGAATTAGGCTAACCATCACATTTATTGATATTTCTTCCATTAGCAGGGAGGACAGGATCTAGCCAGAGAGCTAGATCCCCCCAAGATGGGGCATTACTTTCATTCCTAAAGTTTTCTCCATTGGGGACTGTGATCTGAAATGTTACCTCTGACTTGTCCAGTCAAAGAAGGGGATGGTGAGAGGGGAACAAGGTCCAGAAGAGGTGGGGGGGGGGGACCCAGGAAGAGGTGGGGGAAGAAGCATTCTAATAAGAGTCTAAAAGACTTTCAAGGCAAATGTATACCTGGAGGGCTCATTGATGGGATTAAAAGGTGAGCCTTTATTTTGCTTTATTATTAAGGGAATTGTCTCTAAGCATTCTTTTCAATTGTTGAGCTCTCTTTGTATCTTAGTTAGAAGTTGGACCTTATTCATCCCTCTGTTCTCTGGTCTGATTAAAAGGAAGCTTTATGAAATAGGTGAATTTCGAGGTACTTGTTATAGAAATTTAAGGTTTTTTGGTTTGTTTTTTTTTTTTTTTAGATTTTGCAAGGCTATGGGGTTAAGTAGCTTGCCCAAGGCCACATGGCTAGGTAATTATTAAGTGTCTGAGGAGGTCGGATTTGAACCCAGGTACTCCTGACGAAATTTAAGTTTAAAAGCACACATACACACATGTATATAGTATAAAGCATATATAGATAGATATATTTTCATACATATACATACACACATATATGTGTGTGTGTATATATATATATATATATATATATATATTATATATGAGACATTATATATAAATAAAATTCACTAACATTTCCCCATTTTGGACAAAGTGATTCCAAACCTGAAGGAAGTGTAGGAATTGTGAGAGACAATCTGGAGGTAAAACAGTGTATCTTGAAGCAAAATGCTATCAAACCTAGGGTCTTCAAGAGACATGAGCAGGCAGTGTAAGGTCTATAATGGGGCCCAGAAATAAACAATGTAAAAGTAAAGGGAGCAGTCCCCTTTGATAAGTGAACCTTACAAATAAGAGATACTTGAGGGAAAACAAGGGGTGGTGGTAAGAGTGGTGGCATCAAAGCAAATTCAGATCTGTTCTTCTGAAAACACTGGATACAGCCTTGTTGTTTCTGATGTAATTTCAGAATGAAGTTTAAATGTTGAGGGAGCCTCAGAAAGGCTCTGGAGGACCTGGTTTGGAGTCAATTGTGAAAGAACTCATACAGACAGGAATCATTTTTAGCCAAACCTTTTTATTGTAAAGTCAGTGGTCAAGAAGCAGAATCAGGCTGATTGACTGACTATGGGTTGGGAGGGAGAACTTTTTATGCTAAATTATGTACCTCAGAGAGATAGTCATGACAAGGAAATTTCCCTTTGCTAGATTCTTAGGTTTTCTGTGCTCAGTGTTCAAGGAAAGGAGCAGTGCCCCATCACCAGGATGTGCCCCCCTCCCTGGGATGCCCCCCCATGCCCTGCCCTTGCTGTTTCCAGGGCTTGGGCCAATTTGCCAAACAAGCTTATGCCATAATTCTCTATCTGGAACCGTTTCCCCCACCAAGTTAAGTGCTATAATATCACAGTTAACCCCATCATTTCCCCTTTTCTTTTATTTGGAAGCTAGTGGCACAGGGTAGAGGTTTCATCTTTGGGAGATACTTCAGGCTGAAAATAGGTATAGACGGGTTGGGGAGTTGAGATGTATTGGGATAGATGACTGAGTCTGTATGGGGGTCATCCAGGATTGCGTAGAGGATGGGATCCAGCTCTGGTCAGTAGTTGAAGATGTATGGCCTGTAGCCTGGAGGACACAAACTTTACAAGGAGATTAAAGTGACAGGGACCAAAAACTAAAGAGAAAAATAATCAAGATGGATTATCAGGGTCAACAAGAAGAAAGGCGGGTAGCCCCACCTAGGAGAGGTCCCTGGGGAAACAAGATTCTCCAGTTTGCTTTTTTTGGTAAGGCAAACAGTATTAAGTGGCTTGCCCAAGGCCACACAGCTAGGTAATTATTAAGTGTCTGAGACCTGATATGAACCCAGGTACTCCTGACTCCAGGGTCAGTGCTTTATCCACTACGTCACCTAGCTGCCCCTGGAAACAAGATTCTCATGGATCTTCTGCATCCATGTAGTCTTCTCCATGATACACTCAGTCCTGAGTTCGACCTGTGAGGAGTTGTTAATATACATACAACAATAGTAAAAAAGGAAGGGCAACAACAGAGAGAAGTGCGGATAACAGAAGAGCATGCCACGGCTTTGGTGGTTATTGGATTTGGTGGTTTCCCAATCCAGGTGGCATAGGTCTTTTCAGAATATAGGGGGAACACTGGGTGGCACCAGGGCATATTGGACATGCACCCATGTCTTTCATTGACAACTTGCTCTGATTGTGGAAATTTAATAAGGAAAGACTAAAACACCTGGGTCATGACTAAAACATCATACTAGTCTTTGGTGACTTGGCACATATAGAGTAGGATCAAATAAGCTTAGCTCAATTTGACTTCAGGTAAGTGTCACAGTTGACAACCAATCAAGCAATAACTATTCCACCTCATAGCCATGCTTAGGAAAAAACATTCCTTTTCAAAGGAGCCCATTGGGGAAACTGAGTCAGCAGTATCTTACCTTGGACTGAGGCCAAAGATCATCCTTTCAACCCTTCCCAGACTCAGACCTCCAACTATAACAGTTTAGGATCATATGCCCTCTGTTTAGCCATAGCATTTCTTCTGTGATCACCAATCACAATTTAGGACTAGATAGTTATTTCAGGGAATTTTAATTAGCCAAAGAAACTTTACCAGTATTCAAAAATATATAAAAGATTTTACTTAGCATTCATCACTTGTTTTTCTTTTTCAAGTTTAAATTTATCCTGAAGTAAATACCAAATCATTGGAAATCCTTTCCATATTGTACATATACTTGCAGATCTTCAGCAAGTCAAGTTCATTATTTAGGAATTTTATAATCTAAATTTGGTTCATTTTCCAGATGGTGACCTTGCCCACATAGATGGTTTTCAGGAACCTGACAAATTTACAAAATAAGGGGAACAACAGGGACTCCAGAGAAAAGAACTGGGTTTGTTGTCCCTGCCTGCCCACCCATCTATCCTGCAGTGGGTAGTACTCTTTAACATTAGGACAATAACTTCAAAAATTCACACTTTCACAAGTGATACGATATTTTGGAAGACAAAAGAATGCAGATTACAATTAAGAATCAATTACCCGGGGCAGCTAGGTGGCAGTGGATAAAGCACTGGCCCTGGAGTCAGGAGTACCTGGGTTCAAATCCAGTCTCAGACACTTAATAATTACCTAGCTGTGTGGCCCTGTGTGACCCCATTTGTCTTGCAAAAAACTAAACAAACAAACAAACAAATTAATCAATTCCCCAATAGGGCAGCTAGGTGGCACAGTGGATAGAGTCCCAGCTCTGGAGTAAGGAGGATCCGAGTTCAAACCCAGTCTCAGACACTTAATAATTAATTACCTAGCTATGTGATCTTGGGCAAGTCACTTAACCCCATTGCCTTGGGGAAAAAAATCAACTACCCAGCAAAACTGAACATACTCTCTCAGGAGGAAACCTGAACATTCAATGAAATAGGACACTCTCAAACTTTCCTGATGAAATGACCAGACCTGGATAGAAAATATGACTGGCATAAACAAGATTCAAATAAAATATTAAAAAAAATAAACAGGAAAGACAAATTACAAGGGACTTAATGATGTTGAATTGCTTATATTCCTGCATAGGAAGATGATATTGATAATTCATGTGAACTTTCTAATTTATTAGGGCAGTTAAAAGGAGCATATATAGATATGGCATAGGCAGAAGTTGAATTTGAAGGTATAATAAAAAATGGAGTAAATGGGGAAGAAAGGAATGTACTGAGAGAAAGGGGAAAGAGAAGTAGAATGGGGTAAGTTATTTCATATAAAAGAGGCAAGAAAAAGTTTTTGCATTGGAGTGGAAGAGGGAGAAGGTGAGGGTGAGCGAGTGAGCCTTACTCTCATAGGAATTGGTTCAGAGAGGAAATAATACACACTCAATTGAGTGTCGAAACCTGTCTTACCCTAGAGGAAAATAGGAGAAGAAAGAAATGGGAGAAAGGGGCCTGGAGTAGGGAGTTGGGTAGATGTAGATGATATAAGGGGGGGAGATCATGGGAGGGGAAGTGGCATGCAATACAATTTTGAGGAGGGACAAGGTAAAAGGAGAGAGGGAATAGAATAAATGGGGGTGGTGGGAATAAATGGACAGAAATACAACTAGCAATAGCAGCTGTGGGAAAAAATATTAAACAAGTTTCTCTGATAAAAACTCTAATTCTCAAACATTTTTGAGTCAAATTTATAAAAAAATAAGAGCCATTCCCCAGTTGCTAAATGATCAAGAGAAATGAAGTTTTCAGATGAAGTTATCAATGCAATCTATTTAAATATATTTTTTAAAAATGTCCTACCTCAGGGCAGCTAGGTGGCACAGTGGATAGAGCACCGGCCCTGGAGTCAGGGGTACCTGAGTTCATATCTGGTCTCAGACATTTAATAATTACCTAGTTGTGTGGCCTTGGGCAAGCCTTGCAAAACAAAACAAAACAAAAAAAACCCTAAAAAATTAAATATAAAAAAAGAAAAAAGAAATAGAGGTTGGAAAAATTCTGAGGTACTACATTATACCTGTTGGACTGGTTAATAGGACAGAGGGAGAAAATGATAAATGTTGGAAGGAATATCAGGGAATTGAGACACTGATGCACTTTTGAAGGAGTTGTGAAATGATTCAACAATTCTGTAGAGTAATTTGAATGATGCCCAAAGGGCTATAAAACCATGCCTACCCTTTAACCTTGCAGTACCACTGCTAGGTCTATATTCCAGAAGAGATGAAATACTGGAAGAAAAGAATCTATATGTATAGAGATATATTTATAGCAGCTTTCTCCTGATGGTGGGGAGCTGGAGATTTAGGGGATGCCCAATGGTTGGGGATTGACTGAACAAATTGTCTTATGTGATTGAAATGAAATGATGTTCTGTTATGGGAAATGATGAACAGGATTCTCTCACTAAAAAACTTACATGAGCCGTTGCAATGGGAAATGTACTTTATACAATTTAACAGTAATATTGCAGGATGATCAGCTGTGAATGACCTAATTTTTCTCAGCAATGCTGTGGTCCAATAGAACTCTGAAAGTCTTATGATAAAGATGCTATCCATTCCAAAGATAGATCTGATGGTATCTGAATACAGACAGGAGCATACCATCTTTAAAAAAATTTTTCTTGAGGTTTCTTTTTTTTGTTTGTGGGTGGGGTGGGTGGGTGTTATGTTTACTTTTACAACATGACTATTTTAGTAGATGAAAAAGAGATATTCATAGGAAAAAATGTTACTTAAGAGCTTCATATTTCATATTCATATTTCACATCCCAGTATTCAATTTGTATGCATTTTTTATTCAATAAATTACCTCAAAAGATGAAAAAAATAATTAGGCTTCTTGTCATCATTAGCATCATAATATACTGTTCACGTTTTTAAAAATCTCATATAAAATAAGCAATTATTCTTCAGTTGACATGGATTGATGACAGATGACAGTGCCTTATACCAGGCACTTACAATTACATGAGTAGAGATGAAGTAACTTGCTTCAAATCTCCCAGTTAACAAATTTCAAATCTATGCATTTTCCCAATTTGTCTTACTGCCAAATAGTATAATAAATTCTAACTTATCTTAAACTTTAAATTAAGAGAGACATGTTTTGCTTAAAATGTGACCAAAATGAATTCAATTACATCTGAATCTATATTCCAAATGGTATTACTCTATCTCAAATTTATGATTTTAATACTGTAGTACTATATTTAATACAAATGTTATGTAACCCAAACATTTCATATATGCGGTTTATCATTTCCAGACTGCCAGGCATTGCAAAGGTGGCAGTCTGATGTTTTTAAATTACCTCAATCACATTCAATTTAGTACAGATCTGAGTTCCATAATCCCAGAATTCATAACTAAGTAACTCATAGCTTTTGTGCATTTTTCTTTTCACATTCATTTTCAAATCAATTTTCAAAACTTCCATAATTAGTCTTTTTTGTTTCTTTGTTTTTCAAGGCAATGGGGTTAAGTGCCTTGCCCAAGGCCACACAGCTAGGTAATTATTAAGTGTCTGAAGCTGGATTTGAACTCAGATACTCCTGACTCCAGGGCCGGTGCTCTACCTACTGCACCACCTACTGCCCCCATAATTAATTTTTTGATTTATACAAGGTCAAACCTGCTGATATCTTCTCAACATGCTTTAAACCATCTTACATAAATTTTATGTATTTTACTTATGCTCCTAATACCGGACTTTCTTTATATCTTTTATTTTACCTTACAACTCTTTATTGTTCTCTCAAAACCTTTACTCAAACTCCCTTAATATAATGGTCATTCATATTTCAGAATGTATTCATTCCATTGAATATTTCCTTTTATGATATTAGCATATATTGTTGTTAAGAAAATCCAAAGACTTATTTAAAACTTTATTTTAAACCTTACTTTTCCAGCTATATAGTAATTTTCGCATTTAAATGACCATATTCCTAATGCATGATCTCACAATTTTTCCTCTTAATTTATCACAATTCAAATATTTCTTATAGATAGACATATAATTTGAAGATGCTTTTAATCCTTTACAACCATCATTAACAGCTTACAAATACAAAACTAACAAAAATATCAACAAAGCATTTTCAAGTTACTATCTTGATTGTATGGTAAGTAGCAACACATTTCTTTAAGATTCAAACATAGGAAAAAATTCACAGGAGCCTCATATAAATTATAGCAAGATTTCCAACTTTCACAGAACATATCCCAAATGAAAAATTACATTTGCAATGATCAATGCTTGATATTGGAAATTGTTCCCCATTTCTCAAGAGCCAGGAAAGGCCTTGAAAGTTTTTCTGTTGGCATAATTCTAAGGATGGAAAGAATCTTAGATTACACAGAAGCTGAACTGCATTTTGTTAGTAACTTTTCCTCTGAAAAAGCTGCAAGAAGGCAGAGGGTGTGCAGAAATAGGGGAATCCTCAACACCAGGATTCAAGTTAGAGCAAGGAATAAGAGGACAGACTCTCCCTTTTCAAGGTGGCAATTTCCAGATAAGCTTCACCCGATAGCACCAAGTCACGTACTGTCCAGGGAAGGATGATTTTCTTATTCTCTATTAGTGAAACAATAGAGAGGAGACAGCAAGAAGAAAGAGCTCCTCTTAAAGGGGAAAGAAGGAGGAGGGGAGCAGGTATGGTCATCCATGACATAGTGAACCATATCACAGATATACACAGCCTAAGTTTCAGATTTTGCCAGTTATATAAATACCTCTAGGTTTGATAATTTCTTATAGTCCTTTAAATAGTGTTGAGGCTAGGTAAAAAGAATTTTAAAAATTGGGCTAATGGTGTTTGGGGTCTCAAATCCAAATCCTTAAGTTTCCTCCCAATGTCTGGGGGAAGGTTATCATCCTGATAGTCCCCTTGGGGATCTGTCTCCCATGGGGACCATCTATCCATGAACTCAGCCATAGAAGGGTCAAGTTGCAAAATTGTATTTAGTGACCTGTTTACCAGTCATTTATCCTGGTGTTCTAGGGTATATTGAGGCCAGGGGTGTTACAGAGGAGGATAAGGTTTATTTGCTTGAGCTCACCTCTTCCAAACTTTGCCCAATTGCTCAAAAGACAGTCCAAAGGGGAATCCCTGAAAGTCGAAGATCCTGGTCTCATGTCTCATAGCCTCCTTTCAAACTTCAGCTTCCCATAAAGTAGAAGGTGAAAAGAAAGCAGTGAGCTTCTCAGTAGAAGCGTCCCAGCTTTATACAGGCTGGTCCAAAGCAGTGCTACCCCAGTGATCAGCTTCCTCTGAAAGCTGCCCATTGCTGCTGGAAAATATGGGATTTTTGCTCTGGAGTGTGACCATGGTTGTACTGTGGTCCCTTCCAATCCTGGTGGAACAGAGCCTTCTCACAGACCTTCCAATTTGCCCTGGGCTGGAGAATTGTTTCACTGGTCATTCTGTGGGTTCTGCCTCTCTAAAATTTGGTTAGAGTAATAATTTTAAGGTTTTGGGGATATTTTGGAAGAGAGCTTCTGGGAATTCCTACCTTCACACTGCCATCTTGGCTCCATCTCTCCCATTGGCAAAGATTTTTAAAGTGACCATTTATAGCAAAAGGAAAGTTGAAATACATGCCAATTTCCATTCTGATTTCTTAAAGAGATAGGCTTCCC
The DNA here is from genome assembly GCF_037893015.1 of Macrotis lagotis. Taxonomy (NCBI): domain Eukaryota; kingdom Metazoa; phylum Chordata; class Mammalia; order Peramelemorphia; family Peramelidae; genus Macrotis; species Macrotis lagotis. The sequence continues at coordinate 581,780,677 of NC_133658.1, forward strand.
CTATCTTCATGTAACAACTTATCAGACAATAAACTAACTCCATTACTCCAATTTCCTTATTCTCATTTCCCCCAAAGATTTTAAACCACAAAATACTCAGAAATGCATATTTACAATTCTTAAAATTTAAAATTTCATGTGATAATGAAAGGCTTCCCACAGAAGCTTATTTCGAAAGTTTGAATGAGTATGACCTCAATCAAATGACCCTTTTCCTCCTAGATTAAAGTTAGAGACTGATTCTTATGGGATCCACTTGTTTCAACTAAAGGCAAACTAAAAAAATTCTCATTCTCAATTCTTTCTACTAAAATCAAAATTAAACTTTTTCAAACTTTCCCAACATGCTTAAATTATCTGAAATTAGCACAAGGTCAATGTGACTCTCCAGTAATAGGAGAGTCCCTACTTACTTAACCTTCTTTCTTCCTTTTATAGTTTTGCTCAAGCTTTTTTTTCCTCTTTCCCAAATCTTTCCAATCCATTACTCAGACTATTCTACTTTCTTTTACATTTCAACCATATTTCAGCCTACATACCATTTTTAAAGGCATTAGCTTTAATAAATCCCTATTTTTTCCAATCCCATTTAGATTCTCTTCATTAATCTGCATGTCACAAAATTCAAGTGCTCTCTAGGAGATCAAAGAGTTCCAAATCTCTCATTCTCTCAAAAAAAGAAATAGAAACCTGTATTGTCTATTTTTAGTCCCAATAATGAAATAAATTTGTGAGACAAGGCCTTAGAAAAAATTCATTGAAATTTTTAATGACTACAAAAACTTTTAGGAAACATGTAGTGGCTTTTCTTTCTGTAGAAATATACTAGTAGGATTTCTGACTACCTTGAAAACTCATTAACAAATTTTGCCTGACTGCCTAATTAATACATTTTCCCCAAATTCAAGAGATTTATACTCACTTTGGTGAGTCTGGACTTGCAAGAGTTGGGGAGGGTTGGGGAAACAAGGGAAGTAACAAAGTTAGAAGCAGAAGAGAGAGAGCTGGGGAGAGGGAAGCTTACAAGAGATTTAAATTAAATGTCTATAGTGTTAATTCCTTTGAGATCTAGCCAATTCAGATCCATCAACAAAAATCCAGTAGGGTCATCCTTTAAGGCCATCTTTTAGTTGTACAATGCTGGTAATGATTTTAGATCCATGCCCAGTTATTTTAGGAGTAGTCCTTTAAGAAAACCAATAAAAAAAAACACTAGGTTTTTGAGACTTAGAAAATTACAGTAGAACTGAATTACAGTAGAATCTCAGTTTAAGAATAACCTAGTTTATGTATACTTTGCTAGATGAGGGAAAATTCTTTTGCAAAATTTGTCTTATAGGACACAAAAAATAATTCTCAATATGAACATCATATTTGGACTTGAACAGCTTGGGAAGGGATGATGTTCAACAAGGGCAATGGTTTTTTTGTTTGTTTTCATGTCAAAGTAGCTTCACTCAACACACATTGTCCATTTCTACTTCAAAACTATCTTCATGGACAGCTCCTTCTCACTATTCACAACCATCCCCTTTGCTCATGCTCTCATTATCTCTTACCTGAATTGTAGCATAGTCTCCTAATTGGTCTACTTGTTTCAAGGACCTCCCCTCTCTGATTCATTCAGAAGTGAATATAAAGGAAAAAAAAAGTCAGTGCATCAAAACATGAAAGTGATTCTGAAAGAGTGAAAAATAAGTGGAGGCAGTAGTGTTACTCTTACTTTTAGTGAAAGTAGCATAAGAGAGAACACTCCCAACATTGACATCCCTGATGTTCTCCAGGAAGGAGAGTCTCCTTCCAATCATAACCCTGCCTCCTCCTCCCTCTCATCTCTCACACCAGCCACAACTCTTCTTCTCAAAGGTAAAGTACAGGCTAATTTGGCTTATATTGTGTATTAATCATTGCTATTGTATTTCAAGTGCATTAGGGACAAAAACTTACTAAAAATAATTATTTTTGTATAAATATTTTTGGAGATGTAACACCAATAATCTGATTCTATAGTACTTCCTATGGGAAAATTCATTTTGCAATACAAAAAAATTGCATGATGAACAGAATCTCAGAAAGAATTAAATTCATAAACTAAGGTCCTACTGTATTGAACTATCAGAGAAATATGAACCCAGCCAAAAAAAGTCATTGATTACAACAATAGGGGTCGGGCAGAGAGAACAGGCAGGTACTCCTTTTTCAAAGCCATGATTCTATATAAAAACCTGGAAGCACCCTTTACAGCTTATAAAAAAGGTCTGATACTTCCATCTCTCTTATCTAATCCGAGCCACAGCACAAAATGAGAATACTCCCCAAAAATGGTGAGGAGAGGAGTCCTCACTGGCAATTTTGACTTGTTGGATTAATCTTCTCAGAGTTTGTCCCAATCAGGGACAAACGTTACCAGAGATTTTGACCTTAAGGAATAGCAAAACAAATTAGGTTAACCAGTACATTTATTGATATTTCTCTAAGTTGCAGACTTTGGAGTGCATGGGGGGGATCAAGTTGGTGAGTTAGACTCCTCAAAATGGGAAGTTACTTTCATCTTTAAATAGCCTCGTCCATTGGGAGATATGATCCAAAGGTCACCTCAGGCTTGTCCCACCAAAGAAGGATATGTTCCTTAATGTAGGATGGGGAAGGGGCAAGGTGAGGAAGAGGAGGAGGGAACACAGGAAGAGGCAGGGGAGATGACCTACCAGAAAAAGGAGAGTCTGACCTTCAATATGTTGTACCCAAAGAGCTAGACAGAGACCAGAATTTGATAAGTTTGGAGATCTTTAATATTCCCGGGGACTGTCTGGGGATAAAGAATACCCAAATCAGACAGTACCTGAGTGTTCAGGGGATAGGGTTTTTATAGGGTTTTTTTTGGGTTTTTTTTGGGGGGGGGGACTGAGAGCAAGCAGGATACAGAGAAGCAAAGACAGCAGTTAGATATATTATGTTGGCATACACATATGTAAACATAGGGTTCCGTATAGATGGGGTGAGAAGGGGTCAGGGTCTTTATGTAATGTTTGAACATATTTTCTGAGATGGAGGGAATCAGGAATTTACTGTCTTATGGTTCCAGCTGCACCTGGGGAAGGGGGAGGCAGTCCTGGAATTTAACAGATACAGCAAGATAATTAGGCTAACAAGGGGGCTTTGTAAATCTTTAGACAATTTTATGGTATATCCATGACCCCTTGGGTCCTCTCAGACTATTTTCTGACCCAAAGGCACCCAGCCAAAGTTATATCTCTAAGGAATTTCTCAGGGCCCAGAAGGATGTCAGGGACCTCTTTCTATACAGGAATTTCATAAACATTGATATTGTACTTCATTCCCCATTTTTTTTTTCAAAATAACTCAAACCTTTGAGTTATCATCTTCATAACCTGGATAAGCATGAACTGCAAGCATCTTTACAAAGGATCCAAATATCATCATTACATCTCAATCCACCTATCTCTTTAAGTTGTACAGGCCAGCTACATCAGAGATAAGACTCTCCTTAGACTGGATATAAACATACAACCCAATAGTCTCCCTCCTTTTCTTTCAATGGAGAATATCTGCACCCTGCCTCTCCTCCTTTTCATGAGAATTGTCATACTGTCTTAAGCTTGTAACATACATTCAACAATCATCTTAGTTCAGAGTACCCAGCATATGGCTTAAAAATAAAATAATCTTAGCCTTTGCTCTTATTACAATAATGTCTCAAACATCCTTAACCAAAATGAAATTTTTCAAAATATTCTCAAATATACCATTGATTTTTGTTGTCGGGTGGGGCTCTTCCCTCTGTGGACTGTCGGGGACTGCCTAAGAAAGACAACTCACACAGGTGATGGGGGCAAGTCCAATTTATTTCTGCTTCTGTAAGCTTATATACTATATTCTATATGCGGAAGCAGGGTATGGGAGGATCTCCTGAGGTCTATATCAGATTGGCCTGAGCCTCTTGCATTGCCTTTGTTGATTGTCTCTATGTGGAAATTTGTCAAGCAAGGGATGAAATAGGGAAGTAGATGGGTAGATATGGGGGGTAGATATGGGGGCACCTCCCAGTTTCCTTGTGGCCAAGGATTTGAGGCGACCAAGGTTTGCCTTGGCCTATATCCCGGAGTTTGCTCTACGGGACTTCATCTCATGTCCTGCAAGGCCAGTAGGTATGCTGTGGGGCGGCCTCCTACACCAAACTAATTTAACAATCTAGGTTATTTAATTCCTCCCATTCTGTACAAATTTTGTCAGAATGTTTCAACACTAGTATCCCTCTTTTAAAAACCCTCAGCATGCTTCCCAAAACGCTAGTTCAGAAACTTTAAAAACAATGAGAGTCATCACTCAGGCCACATGGCCAGCAGATATTCATTAAACGTGATTTCCTTTGAATAAAAGAGTCTCAACCCCTGGATCTTAGATTTTTTTCTTTCCCAATGGCACATCCCACCTGTGGAGGGGTCCTTCCCTTTAAGGCTTAAGCACTTGAGCTCTCCTGTCTCTCTTTCTATTGTTTTTGAGATAAGACTTTTTCTGCCAGTTCCCAACCATCCTCCTCCTACCCTCTTCTCCCCTTTTTATTCAGCGAAGGAATCTTCTGAGAGGGGAGTAGGCTGGTTCAGCTGGAAGGGGAGACAGATCTAGGAAGGTTCATTCCCTTCCCTGCTCTTTTATTTCCCCCCCTTTTGATCTAGGAGAGGAATCTTCTGATGGGGAACAGGCAGGACCTGGTGATGGGTGGGGGGGATGGGGTTTGGAAATTCAGGGGCTGAGGGCTCTAAATTTAACAAAACAGTAATATGTGTAACACATTAAGAACTAGATTTCACAAAATAATCTTTCCATTATTATATTTATACCTGGACCTACAGATCTAGAGCAAAGTCTAACAAATCATTTAAAATTTTCAGGAAACCCAGAGGGTCATGCTTTGATAATTTCCCTCATTAACAATCATTAATTCCAGCTTTGACATCATTACAGTAAAATAGTTTATATTTCCAAAAGCAGATCACATGTTTGATAACACCCTTCAATCTTACTTATTGATAAGTCATCTAATTAGTGTTACATAATTTTTAATTTCCTAATCATTTACCAAAGCCCCTCACATTTATTCAATATCATTGGAAAGGGCATCTAGCAGTTAAGATATAATGTAAACATTAAATTCTTAACCTATATGAAACATAACAAGCTGACATCTCTTTCTTTTAAAGCAACATAAAACAACAGGTTCTGTTAAAGTTAACCTTATAATTAAGTATCTTTTACTTGCAAACTTCTTCTGAATTTTTGCTTTTTAATTTATTTTATCTCTTCTTTCATATACACTTCTATTTTCAAAGAAAATAAGATCCTCTATCAATGTTAGTTTTATACAATAATTTTTTCAAAAGCCCAATGTACACTTATTACCCATGATGGTGTTACAGTTATATGTATAATTTCCTCTTTTAACAGATAATAAATAAGCTACATTGATCTTACATATAAATATTCCCTTTCATAAACATGAGGTGAAAAACAAAGCCTTTCACAAATTTTCTGGGCCAAAAGGACCTTGAGAACTATAACCCATTGGCAAGATATTCTCTAGTTGTTTTTTTCATAACAAAATCTTTACAAATGTGATAGGTGAAACTTCAATGCATTTGTTATTACAAAACAATTTTAAAATCTCAAAAACTATAGCTTAAATTGTTCTTATACAAAGTTTACTAATTGTACACAGCATATTTCAATTGCATGTATGTTTTCCTTATTCCCTAAAACTTTAAAATACAAAGAATTAAGACCAGGGAGTTGCTAAAAAATCCCTTTTTATGACTACAAAATTTTCTCCATACTTCTTTCAGATTCCAAAAGTCATATTCAAATTAGCCTTAAATCATTTTCTTTTCAAAAGCCTAAAAAGTTTGTAAATTCTTTTTATCTTTATCAGTGCAATTCTAACTAATCAATGCTCTCACTTATAAGAACTTTCTATCCTCACTGACAATATTTCTTAATATTAGAACATTCTATGTTCTGGGAATTGGAGATTCCCCACAATTTGAGATATCAAAGTAATATATACTAATTCTTTACCTTTACTGTTTATCATTACTCACTCACTCCAGAATTTCCCCAAATACATGATCTATATCCTAATCAGTGTAAAATATTACCTTCCCCTTGTTTAGTTATTCTAAAGCTTAAGAATACATAACTCATAAGTCTGTTCTGACTCCCATGACTCTAGAGGGGCCATAAAACATCAGAATCCAAACTCAAAAATATTTTTTATAAACCCCTTAATTCAATTTACATGTATTTTTAGATTGGCACATTATAGGATCAATAATAACATAATAAAATTAACATTTACCTAGCAATTGCTTTCATATGAAACTTCTCACTGTATGGGGTTTATTACTTTTCAATCAATCCATTGCCCAACATTGCAAAAAGTACCAATTTAATGCAATTTTAAATCATCTCAACCTCATATAAACCCATATCTCCCTATAGACTTACAGTTCTATAGTTTCTTCTTTTCTCATAATGATTTGTACACCATTTTCCAAAGTTCCCAAAATCCATCTTTGGTGTACAAAGTCAACCCTGCTCAAGCCTTCTGTCTACATACTTTTACCACTCTCCATACTTAATAAATGGTTCAAAAAAAAACCCCAATTGTCTCTATGTCTGGATTTTCTTTCCAGTACTTTCAGAATCTCTTACTCAAACTATACAACTCACATTTTCCACCATTCCTTTTCATTAACTCTTATTGACTTTAATTCATACTATTCTGAACTAGAATCACATAGTTTATACAGCTATATAAACCACAGATATGATTCTACTGTTCACAATACATTTTCCATTCCAAGGTTTTAATATTTAACATTTCTTGATTATAACTGCTAAAATCCTGGAGAAGGCAAACAGTCATTAAAAAATCCCTTAGCCTAATTAGAATATTCCATGCCCCCCTTCTTCAAATAGAGTAAACTGAATAACTTTTATAGAGACTATCCTAGATTCTTTCGGGGGGGGGGGGGTTGGTCTTCTATTCTTCAACCCTTATATGTCCCATAATTTTCTGTAATAACTAACAATATCTGAATCTATATTGATAAATTCCTGAAGCTGTAATGATGCCATATCATTCTGGAAAAAGATTAACTATTTAGTTTCCCCTGTACAGGTGTATCTTGGTAACCACATTATACACTTTAGGATTAACCTGACTCTTGTCTTTCTGAAATTTATTTTCCCTATTTCTTTCTATGATTTGTTTGTTTAACATATTTGGTAATATTTGCTATTTCTTTAACTTCAAAATGAGGTCCCTTTTAACACTTACTTTACTAATTCTTCCTGAAGTAGCTCTCTCTCCTGTAAGGGGGAGGGAGGGGGAAACACTCTGGCAGCACAGAATCACAGAGAACAGGAAAGAGAAGGGAACATAAACAGGGAATGGGGGGGGCCCTTCTCATAATAGTAAAATAGCAGGGTGAGTAGTTTGGCCTCAGTCAATTTAACACCATAATCCATTCCTTTTTTAAATAAAAATAAAAAATCCCTCTTGGAAGTGCTCAAGAGACAACACAGGGGTGAGGAGGGAGGGATCAGATTAGCCACTGTAACACAGGCAGAAAGCAGGCTCAAGGGGAGAGCCAGTGAAGGCATTAGATGCCTAAAAATCTAGGTGCCCAAAATAACAATGAGCAGCAATTTAAATGAGGTAATCCAAGGAAATTTTAGGGGAACTTTTCTCCCCATCTAGTAAATCAATAGAAGAACCCAAACACACATGTAAATAGACAATCTGAACACATAAAGACAGCTGAGGCACAAGCACAGATCAAACAAATGCAACAGAATTTTCCGGACTGACATTTTCAACACATATCCACAAACACAGGCCAATGGCAAATTCCTGACATCTCAGGAATGCCGTGAGGGGAGATTTCAGTGTCGCGTCCGACCATCTCTCCCTCCCAAAGGCCGACCAAATGTGTTCCCTGCTATTTTGCAAGGAGCACCCAAAAGAGGGGACCTAGATATCACGTCTGATACAGAATTCCCCTGCAACCAAAAGTCTAGACCCAGAACCAGAACAAGCTTACCTCCGGAGGTGTAACAGCATCTCCACTTAGGCCGAATGGGGGATTGCAGTCGAGGAGAGGTTCATACTAAGACTATGTCTACCTAGTCCTGGGGCCCTGGAACATCAGCAGCAGCTGGCTCCCCTAGGAAATGGAGAGACAGTCCATTCGAACCTAAACTCGAGGCTCCTGTAGTCTCCTTTGATGACACAAAACACAAAGATCTTGCTGGGGCCTTCAAATGTTGTACCCAAAGAGCAAGATGGAGACCAGAATTTGATAAGTTTGGAGATTTTTAATATTCCCGGGGACTGTCTGGGGATAAAGAATACCCAAATCAGACAGTACCTGAGTGTTCAGGGGATAGGGTTTTTATAGGGTTTTTTGGGAGGGTACTGAGAGCAAGCAGGATACAGAGAAGCAAAGACCGCAGTTAGATATATTATGTTGGCATACACATATGTAAACATAGGGTTCCGTATAGATAGGGGTGAGAAGGGGTCAGGGTCTTTGTGTCATGATTGTCTGAGATGGAGGGAGTCAGGAATTTAACAGATACAGCAAGATAATTAGGCTGACAAGGGGGCTTTGTAAATATTTAGACAACTTTATGTTATATCCATGACGCCTTGGGTCCTCTCAGACTATTTTCAGACCCAAAGGCGTCCAGCCAAAGTTATATTTCTAAGGAATTTCTCAGGGTCCAGAAGGATGTCAGGGACCCCTTTCTATACAGGAATTTCACAAACATTGATATTGTACTTCAAATACAACTATCTGGAGGGTCCATTGATGAGATTAGAAGGTGAACTCTTTTTTTTATTATTAATGGAGTCATCTTTAAGCAAGTGGATTTCCAGCTACTTGTTACAGAAATATATTTAAAATATATGCATAATATATATATGTATATACATACATATATATATATATACTTCTATATATAATGTCTATATCTATTTTACTGTTCACACTTTGATGAAGATCCAGCAAAGGAGACTGAAAAATAATGGGCAGACAGGAGAAGAACCAGGACACTAGAGGAAAAAAGGGTATTAAAGAGAAGAGATGATCAACAATATTAGAATTTGCAGATAGTGAAGGATGAAATTTGAGAAAAAAGCCCATTAGATTTGGTGAACTTTGAAGAGAGCATTTTCTTTTTTATTATATAAATATTTTATTTTTTTTCCAATTACATACAGTGGTAGTTTCTACCAATCTTTTTTTTCCTTCTTGCAAGGCAATGGGGTTAAGTGACTTGCCAAAGTCACATAGCTAGACAATTATTAAGTGTCTGAGGCCAGATTTGAATTCAGGTGCTCCTGACTCCAGGGTTGGAACTCTATTTACTGTGCCACCTGGCTGCCCCCATTTTTTTTGGCAAGGTTTTGAGTTTTACAATTTTTCTACCTTCCTCTCTTCCCTCCCCCACCCCCAACAGAAAGCATTCTGATATAAGCTTTACATTTGCAACCAAGAGAAGCATAGATCAAAATTGAACATGTTGTGGAAGAAGAATTGGTTCCCAAAGGAAGAAAGAAAACATTAGAGAGAAAAAAAATTCATAATACATAAGACAACTATAAAAAAATGAAGATAATAAGCTCTGGTCTTTATTTAAACTCCACAGTTCCTTCTCTGGATATGGATGGTATTATCCATCCCAAATCCCCTAAGATTACCTCTGCTTATAGCCCTGATGTAATGAACAAGTCCATCATGGTTGATCATCAACCCATGTTATTGTTAATAAGTATAATGTGAAGAGAGCATTTTCAATAGAAAGATATAAGCTACACTGCAGAGTTAAGAAAAAATGAGAAAGGAAAGGAAGTGGGAACACCTTCTCAAGGAATTTAGCCATGAAAGAGAAGAGAGACAGAGAATAGGTAGTAAGGATGGATGAATTAAGTGAGGTCTTATTGAACATAGGAAATACATAAATAAGTTGGTGATGTATAAAAAGTTTAAGAAACAACATCTGCCAATTTGACTGTGGCAGAATGAGGGAACATAAGTAGGGGAAAGACAATGAAAGTTTATTAGACTTCTCAGATGAAGTCAAATAGTTACAGCCTAGTCTCAGCCACAGGTATGAAGCAAAAGGAATTAGCAAAGTTGACAACTTCATACCCTTGATTAGGGGCTGGGCTATTTGGTCTATCATATTGATGAACAGGAACAGTCTCATTCATAGTATGCCAATTCTATTCAACTCCCTATAGACTACTATTTTTTTTTTAGGTTTTTGCTAGGCAATGGGGTTAAATGGCTTGCTCAAGACCACACAGCTAGGTAATTATTTAAAGTGTCTGAGACCGGATTTGAACCCAGGTACTCCTGACTCCAGGGCCAGTGCTTTATCCACTGCGCCACCTAGTTGCCCCCTTATAGACCACTATTAGCTGTCAGGTGCCATCTACTTTACTTACTTGCCACACAAAGGCAGGGGAACCTTTTTTCTGACAAGGGCCATTTGGATATTCACAGATCGTACAAAATAATCTACTTAAAATTAGCCTGCTTTATTTTTGCCAAACATTAAATTAATTCCTTCCTAAAAGGCTACTAGCTTTATTGAATTTTGAGTACTGCCTGCATTTGCTATGGCAGCACCAGACTGCATGATTTCCTGGGCCTTATATGGCTTATGACTGGATGTTCCCACTCTTTTTCCAAGGGGAGATAGTACAACAAAGTACTCTGGCCTTCTTCTTCTCTAACCAATGTAAGAAACTTTTTTTTTTGCTTTCCATTGGACCTTATATTGATTGGCATTAACTCTATGAGATGGCTCAGATAACCACTGATTTCCATTTGCTTCCATCTCATATAACTTCCATATAAATTGCTGAATTGCTGAAAAGGTATATACCAGTTCTGATACTCAAGAGCTCATGATGCCCCTTTCCTTAATGGTCTGCATTTTTTTTTTTTTTGGTTTTTGAAAGGCAGTGGGGTCAAGTGACTTGCCCAAGGTCACACAGGTAATTATTAAGTGTCTGAGGTTGAATTTGAACTCAGGTCCTCCTGACTCCAAGGCTGGTGCTCTACTCACTGCACCACCTAGCTGCCCCAGTGGTCTGAATTTTAAGAACTCCTGTGAAAAATGGAGTGCCTCTATGGGCTGATACAAGAATAGCTTGGCTAAGAGTTTCCTAGTATGCAAAATGGACAATTCTGATTGTATAAATTAAGTTTGTGCCCAAACAAAACTAATGCAGATAAAACTGGAAGATTAGGGAAAAGTCTTGGCAACAAGTTTCTTTAATAAAGATTTTATTTTTAATCTATAAAGGAAACTAAGTAAAATTTATAAGAATGAGTCATTCCTCAACTGATACATAGTCAAAGAATATGAAAAGGCAATTTTCAGAGTAAGAAATCTAAGCTATAAATAGCTATATGGAAACGTTCCAAATCATTAATTAGAAAAGTAGAAAATAAAATCATTCTGATGTACCTTACACCCAACAGACTGATTAATATGACAAAAAAAAAAGGAAAAGGACAAATGCTAGAGAGGCTGTGGGAAAATATTGAATACATTGTTGGTGGAGCTGTGAATTAGTCTAATGATTCTGAAAACAATTTGGAAATATGGTCAAAAGGCTATTAAACTGTGTATCATCTAGCTATATTGCTATTAGACCTATATCCTAAAGAGAATTGTTTAAAAAGAGGAAAAGGATCCATATATGTACAAAAATATTTATAGCAGCTCTTTTTCTGTATTGGCAAAGAATTGTAATCTAACTGGATCATTTGGTGAATAGCTAAATAAATTGTGACGGGGATAGAATAAATAGTATGGTGCTAAAAGGACTGATAAGGGGGTGTTTTCAGAAAAACCTGGGAAGCTATATATAAGCCTGATACAAAGTGAAGAGTAGAATCAAATCAATCCATAAAGTAATAGGAATATTGTAACGAAGATCACCTTTGGAAAACCTAGTTGCTCTGATCAACATGACTCACTGTAATTCCAAAGACCTTGTGATGTAAAATGCTACTCACTTCCAGATTGAGAGGATGAGTCCATCTGACTCAGAGAGCAGGTTGAAACGTTTTTTTCTTTCTTCCTTTATAATTTTTTTTGGACATGGCTAACACAGGAATTTGGTTTACATGACTACAGGTATTTGTAACGAGTTTTGTTTTACTTACCTTCTGAAGGAATGGGGAGGAGGAAGGAAGAAAGAGAATTTGGAACTGGAAATGAAATGGGGGGGAGGGAGGGAGGGAGAGAGAGAGAGAGAGAGAGAGAGAGGGCAAGAGAGAGAGTTTGCATTGGGAGCCTTAGGCCTAAATTGGCTGTCAGCCCCTTTCCCTAGTCTTTCATATTATTCTTTTCCCCTTCCCTTTCCCTAGACTTCCCTGGCCTAGTTAACCAAATTTTCCTCTATTTTTCTTGCCCCTTTGTCTCTCTTCCCCTTCATTTGCAAGCTTTTAATGTTAATTTCTGTGCCCTTTTCTAAAAATAATTTTTCACTCATTTTCTTATCTCTTCAATTTCTACTTATTTTAGGTTTTGATCTTTTATGAGTCTCCATATTCCCCATGATATTGAGGTTTCTAGGGTATCTATTTTGAATTTCCTGTTCTGAATAGTTTCTGCAAGGTTGCCTTGTAGCCCTTGGCCTCTTCCCCCTTTTCTATTATGCCTCACTCTACTGCCTGTAGAGGTAAAGGGTGTAGAACTACTCTTCTATAGTATTAATATTCTATAGTTCATTACTACTGCTTGCCCTTGTCTCCCCATTTTTCTGTGTCAGTTTTTCCCACAATCTCTGATTCTTCTCCAGATGCAAAACGTGGTCCATAATGGAACAATACTCTTTCAGGAGGACCATCGAAACCTTGCAAATTTCACCTGATGTAAGGGTCTTATATCCTATTATAGGCTCTCTCTCTTCCCCTGCCCCCAGGAGCATTCTTCAGTGGGACCCCCTTGCATACTAAATCTAGATTTTTTTCTTTCCCCAGTGTCATTTCTTCCTTTTACCAACCCACCCATTCTCTTGTACTCTATTATTCGTCAGAGACTACAGTATTTTCCCTCCATTGTTATTTACTTCTATTTTTTTATTCCCTTCTCCCTTTTATGCACCTTCTCATCCTGCAATTTAGTTTCACACACAAAAATAAAACACTGATTCACTTATGTGGTGGGGTGTATGAGGTTTCAGACCTATTCCTTCATTTATTAAATTTCCATTATCACTCCTGTCTCCTTACTTTTGGAAAGACATTTAATGGTCTTATTTTGTTGTGGAAGTGGTTGTTAACCTCATAGGTGTCTTTCTCTTTGTAGTTTTTTCCTTCTTTCTTTCCTAGAATAATTTATAGTTTTTTCCTTCTTTCTTTCCTAGGATAATTTAGATCATTACTCAGTCCTTTTTTGATTTCTTGTATTTCTTTTGTCAGAGGTGCTCATGAATCAAATGATCTGCTCATGTCTGGTTTTCAAATTCCTGGTTCAAACATCATACTTTATTGCACTCCCTCAAAGTCATCCTTTCTAGGATGCCATTAAATTCATGCAACACAATTTGTTTAACCATTTCTCAACTGACAGGCATTCAACTGTTAGCACTATAGGTACACATACACAATCTATATTTTGGTACATATGGGTTCTATTTTTGCTATTTTGATTTTTGCCCAGTCATATGATCTGAGTCAAATTAAGAAAATTCAACGCCTTTCTTGTTCAACAAAATTATTTTCCAGAATTGGTGGACTAATCCATATCTTCCACAACTAGTTTATTAATGTTCTGCTTCCTTATAGCCCTTTCAGCACTATATCCATTTTTTATCATCATTGCCAATTTATTGGGCATGAAGTAAAACTCCAAAGTTGCTTTAATTAGCATTTCTCTTAATACTGTATAGTGGTTTTAACTACAGATTTTGAAGTTACAAGGGTGAAAAATGCAGAAAATTTGTCATGTATTTTACTGTTACTTAAATGTCTTTTTGCTGTGAATTAGTGTGTCCTTTGGTTAGTCTGGTTTTTACCACCTGTGACAGCTCCTGATCTCTGGTATTGATTGGATAGTGATCAAAAACTGCCAAAAAGCTTTCAGGGTATCCCACAGTTGAGAAAGACCAGGTTAAATGTTCTCTAAAATCAAGTATATTCACTGAGCACTCTTTGGTCAGTATTATGTTAAATGCTTGGAGGCAATACTATAAAAATGGTGACAGTATGACAATTACTGACATTGGAGCTAGAGCAATCAAAAAGGGGTTTGAAGAAGCAAAATCCAAAAAACTCTTAGGAGAAATAATGAAAGAAGTAGTAAAAAGGGAGACCTAGTACTATAATCAGATCTCAATTCTTCTATAAATCAAACAAACAATTATGATACTAGCTAAAAAAATAGAAGTATTTAGTGGAACAGATTAAGGAAAACCTAAAAGTAATAAAAACAGATGTAGATTTTGATAAATCCAAGGATACCAATTATTGAGGTAAGGAGTCCCTATATGATAAAAATTGCTGGGAAAACTAGAAAGCAATGTGGCAAAAATCAGCTCAGTTGCAATTTTTTATATGACAAGATGTTAGTCTAAACATTGTCACATAAGAGATAAAAAAAGAACTAAATAAAATCTCAAATCATTTGTTCAGTTAGAGGGGAAAGAAGATCTCTTTTATAACTATAGAGAATAAAAATTTTATCTAAAGAAATGATCACAAAAGATAAAATGAATAAGTTTGATTATATAATATTGGAAAGTCTCTGCACAAGCAAATTATTTGCAGTAGGGATTAGATGAAAAACAATTTGTAAAAATCTTCACAGCAAACCTATTATCCAAGATAGTATTAATATACAATGGTGTACTGGAGAATGTTTAACTGGTCTTCAAAAAATGTATTCTTGACATTTTCAAGTTTAATATGAATTAACATTTTCTCCTTTAAATCATCAAAACAATAAAAGAATCACCAATTTATGGCATGTAAATTTTTTTTCTGTTGTATGCTTATTTTCCAGTCTATTTCTTGATTTTTAAACTTTTTAAAATTAAAAAAAAAATTTAAGGCAATGGCATTAAATGCCTTGCCCAAGGTCACACAGCTAGGTAATTATTAAGTGTCTGGGGGGAATTTGAACTCAGGTTCTCCTGACTCCAGGGCCAGTGCTCTATCCACTGCGCCACCTAGCTGTCCAGCATGTAAATTCATGAGGTGAAATACACCAAAAATTAATCTCTTCTCAGCTGATTTCTTTCCTCTATATCATATAAGGGGGCCTGAAGAAAAGACACTTTGGGAAATTTACCCCCTTGCCCCACCTTACTTGCCACATCTTTCCAATTTTTTATAGGTTTTGTTTTCCAGTTACACTGTGGAGTTTTTTGCTCTTCTTTGCTCTTCTCCAGCATTTAGCACACAACTGGATAAATGCTTAATGGTTATTGACACGCAGATCATTCTTCAATAGCTGGTCAAAGTACACAAATGAAATGTATGCTGTCAACAACTATATGGAAAAGGTAGTCTTCATATCAAGAAAAAATGAAAATCACTCTGAGGTTCACATCCATCACTTTGACAACAAGGACGAATATAGCAGCTACTGGAGGAATTATAAGACAACAGGCACACTAATGCACTGTTGGTGACATGCATTTTTTTTAAATAAAAGATTTTATTTTGATTTTAACAACTTGTCCCCTAATCTTGCTTCCCTACCCCCCCCACAAGGCAGTCTGTTAGTCCTTACATTGTTTCCATAGTATACACTGATCTAAGCTGAATGTGATGAGAGAGAAATCATATCCTTATGGAAGAAAAATAAAGTATAAGAGAAAGCAAAATTACATAATAACATAACTTTTTTTTTTTAATTAAAGGAAATAGCCTCTGGTCTTTCTTCAAACTCCATGATTCTTTCTCTGGATACAGATGTCATTCTCTGTCAGACAGCCCAAAATTATGCCTGATTGTTGCACTGATGGAATAAGCAAGTCCATTAAGGTTGATCATCAGCCCCATGTTGCTGTTGGGGTACACAGTGTTCTTCTGGTTCTGCTCATCTCACTCAGCATCAGATCATGCAAATCCCTCCAGGCTTCTCAGAATTCCCATCCCTCCTGATTTCTAATAGAACAATAGTGTTCCATGACACACACATACCAGTTTATTAAGCCATTCCCCAATTGACGGACAATCACTTAATTTCCAATTCTTTGCTACCACAAACAGGGCTGCTAATAATATTTTTGTACAAGTGATGTTTTCACCCTTTTCATCATCTCTTTGGGGTATAGAGCCAGTAGTGGTATTGCTGGATCAAAGGGTATGCACATTTTTGCTGCCCTTTGGGTGTAATTCCAAATTGTTCTAAAGAAAGGTTGGATTGAGTTCACAGCTCCATCAACAACGCATTAGTGTCCCAGATTTCCCACATCCCCTCCAACACTGAGCACTGTTGTTTCTGGTCATATTGGCCAGTCTGAGAGGTGAGGTGGTACCTCAGAGATGCTTTAATTTGCATTTCTATAAGTAGTGATTTAGAGCAATTTTTCATATGATTATGGATTGCTTTGAGCTCATTTGTAAATTGCCTGTTTTTGCATATCCTTTGACCATTTGTCAATTGGGGAATGGCTTTTTATAAAATTTGACTCACTTTGTATATTTTAGAAATGAGTCCTTTGTCAGAAATACTAGTTGTAAAAACTGTTTCCCAACTTACTACACAGTTCTTGTGATCTTGCAGTGTTTTTGTCTGTGCAAAAGTTTTTTTTTTAATTTAATGTAATCAAATTTATCTAGTTTGTTTTTAATGATGTTCTCCATCTCTTCCTTGGTCATAAACTGCTTCCCTTTCCATAGATCTGACAGGTAAACTATTCCTTGATCTTCTAATTTGCTTATAGTATTATTTTTTATGTCTAAATCCTGTAACCATTTTGATCTTATCTTAGTATAGGGTGTAAGGGGTTGGTCTAATCCAAGTTTCTGCCATACTCACTTCCAATTTTCCCAAGTTTTTACTGAAGAGAGTTTTTATCCCAATAGCTGGACTCTTAGGGTTTATCAAACAGCAGATTACTATAATCGTTTCCTGCTATTGCACCTAGTCTATTCCACTGATCCACCACTCTATTTCTTAGCCAATACCAGACAGTTTGGATGATTGATACTTTGTAATTGTAAATCTGGTAAGGCTCATTTTCTTTTTTAAAAAAGGGAACTATATTCCTCAGATCACTAAAATGAACAAATCCTTTGACCCAGGGTTATGACCATTATGTAATTCTGGGAGTTCAGGGACAGAGGATATGAGTATACTTATAACAGCACTGTGTCCTAGCTAAGAATCTGGAAACAAAAATATCAATTATCAGCTGAGAAATGGCTGAACAAATTATATAAAAATTCAATGTGCTTTTATTGTGTCATAAGAAACAATAAGTCATCTTCAGAGGACGTGCACAAATACTTGTCTGAACTGATGCAGTGATGTGAGCAAGAATCAGGAGAACAATGTCTAGGATGGTCATAACACAAGGGGAACAACGGTGAAAGATTTGAAAATTTTGAAGCTACAACCACTTATGACTTGCAAACACAGATAACAAATTCTATCTTCCACCTGTTGGTAGAAAGGTGACAGAGGAATAGAACCAGGCATACATTCTTGGATATGGCCTGTATCTTTCTTTGTTTTGCTTGATTGGCTATATTTGGCATCAGGAATAAATTCTACAAGGGGGAGTTAGTGGTGAGTGACAGGACATTCCAAAGATATTTTGCAGAGTGGAAGGGAAAAACAGAACAATTTGTGATCTTTTAAAAAAAACAAAAAACAACCTGATAACATATGGTAGAGGCTTCCTAATGACTTCATTGCTTCTTTAGTAATGGAATATCCTGTCTTGTAGCTGTTCCCTTTCAGTTCAGGATAGCCTTTGCTGGTAAATGAAATCTCTTAGCCCCTCCTCATTAGCATAATAATCATCAATCAACTTTCTTCCCAGCAATCCCTGCTTGGTGCCTTAATGGCAATTGTTTCAGCCCATAATATTCTGGGCAGTGGAATATTTTCCTATGGCCAGTTGTAACGCTAAATACACATCCTGGAAGAGGGATTATTTATATGAGAATATTTGTATTCTTCTGTAAGAGGCATTACTGCTGAATCTGGGTATATACTGCTAAACTGAATGGAAGAAATCTAGGAGACTTTCAAAGGTTCTTCTTGTAAGGTAGCTTAGGCATAGTGGTCTTTCTAAACTCCATTTCTATATAGAAGAGAGAAATAACTAATGGCCATGTAGGAGAAAAAAAGATGCTTTGGTAAGCCAACATTTGAGATATTTTGACAAATGGAAGCTTTAAGTCAAAACTTTTAAGTGAATAGCCAAAGGAAGATGTTGGGGTTGATTAGGTTATCAACAATCTTGATGTGATCACAAATAAAGTCCCAACCATTTAGGCCATGGTACATGTACATCAATTCTCATGTCCAATATCAGTACTCTGAGTTTTGAATATTAAGTACCTAACAAGAAGGTCTTATGGGATCTTCTTTAATCTTCTACTTAGGGAATCTGATGCTTTTCTTGCCATTCATCTCTGTGAAGGAAGCTATGGTACAATTTGAAATCAGTCTTTATGCTATTTAAGTGTTTCAGGTTTTTATTTTAATATCAATGTGCTAGTTTACACTAATGGCAACATATAGGTAATTTAAAATAACATGTTATTGACATATTTATACTTTTTAGAAATGATGTAATATATTTACAGACATACAAATATATGACAGTGTTTTAAAAATTCCTGTACTAATTACACGTTTACATTTTCTGAAATGATCAAATGAAAATGCTTTATTAAGCTACTTCATTGTAATATAAAAAAGGTTTTCAAATATCCACATTTTCCTTCATTCCTATAGCTGTTTTAAAAGTCCATTTTTTACAGAACCATTAGAATTCATCTGGATAAGCAACCATCACCAGATACTATAGAGGATCTAAAAATAACTGAGATGATGACTTATTTAATTAGTTGTGCTTCTTTAAAATAATAAGCTGTAAGAGAAAATGATAAACATTTTCCACTTTCTCTGAATATAAAGGCTCTTTCCAAGTCAGATTAACGAGTATGCAACAAAATGCTGCAATGGGAAAGAAAATATGAAGACTGGGTTCTTTCTTTTGACATAGAAAAATATAATTCAATACACATTTGGCATTTTTCTTTTCATGACTACAACAAAAAAATTGCAGCCAAAAAAAAAATTCCCATTCCAAACTCTAAATGCAATGAGAAGCTGCAACAAGTTTGTGTTTGTTTTATGTTACATAAATAAATAATTGACACAGTTTTAGGTACCTCTTTAAATCCTGGGGATCTACAGCATGCATTTAGAGTTGGAAAGAGCCACCCCTTCATTTTATAGATGAAGATGAGCAGTAAAGTGAATTTTCAAATGCCAAATAGGTAGCAGGTTGGTGAGTCTGAATCTTTAAATGCCAAACAGTGCTACTTCTACTATACCGGGCTCCAACTACATTCATTTCATTTTTGTGTTCCTCCCTGAGCACCTCCTAGGAAACCCTGACTACCTGCACAGCTGCCCCTTCCCCCACCCCCATCAGGTGTGGCTCTGAGCTCAGAATCAGACTCTACCTTATCCCAAAACCCAGAATAATTGTTCAATTTCAAACTTGTCCAAAAGACCCCATTGTTAAAAGCTTCAAATTTCTATGCTTTCAGAGAGAGGATTTTTTTACTTTGTCAAAGGTTCACTGGATTTGGAGCTGGAAGGGATCATCTAGTACAGTTCTTAACACTCTGAAGATAGGAATGCTGAGGTTCAGGGAGAGGAGCTGACTTTTCTGAGGTCAGAGAAGTAGTAGTAGTACAGCCAGGACTGAAACCCAAGTTTTCTGACCATTGGCATACCTGGGTGATCAGGCTGTGACATATTATCAGGAATACTTTCATGCATGAGAAATGGCATAAAGAAATTATTTAGGATATGAGTGATGACAGATGGTCAGTGTGGCACTGAAGAGAACTGAAAGACCATGTCTAGTGAAATGGATAGGTCCTCTTGAAATACAGAGATAAGAATCATGTACTATCAGAGGACTATGTCAATTAAATAAAGTCTCACACCTAAATGCATGCATTGGCATCCAAGAATCTAGATATTTGGCTTCTTATCCCTTCCAGACCCTACTAATTTGGTTCATAGAGGCAGTTAATACTGAGAGATCTAATTTATGAGGAACTGGCAATGAGATTAATGGTAAAAGTGGAGAATGGGTCAGGCTTAAGTCACTGGCTGAGGGTCCTTTAAATGATTTCTTCTTCAATGACAGACTTCAAAACAAGGTGAAATCATTAGGAAAAGTGAGCAAGTTTACTGAATGCTAGTGCTGTAAGAAAACAGAGATATTATCTAATCCAACTCCTTCCTTTTATAGTTGAGGAAACTGAGACCCAGAGATGTGTGTTTGGGTCATGGCCAGTGGAAGAACTGGCCTTTAAGCTCAGTCATCTTTCTATGAAACATGCTATTTCTCAGTAGATTTCTCAATCTATCTTTTTAAGATGTCCATAATTTAGGCTTAGACCCACAAGAAACTGAAGACTGCCTTCCCTCTTCTGCTTATTTTTCAAGGCATTTTGTTGGGCTTGAAGTCTTAGAGACTGTTTGCCATGTCTTCTTTCATCTAGTGCTATGGCAACTAATTAAGAAGTGATGGTTCTGAGAGGGTATGGGAATGGAAATGATGGTGTAGTAAACGTTCTTAAGTCTAAAGAATTTAGAACCTGTTGCTAAGGTCTATATTATTTGGGTGCTCAGAAAAAAGACTCCAGCCAATTGATAGGCAGAACCTTTTTCTACAAAGTTTGGTCAAAAGTGGAAATAAGAGAAGAGGTGGGCAAACCTGAAACATCAGGCTTAGGAGCAGATAAAATCTATCTTTTGTATCATATTATATATAGATTCTTTGGAACAGACTCATCTGTGTACCTATGATGAATCATACTGTATTATTTGGCTTTGATATGATAACATGGTTTTTAGTTTAAATCCTTATGTGTGACTAGAAAAGGTGAATGCTTACTTCAGAAAGTCAGTACTTAATTCTTTTTATAGGACTTATGGAAGAGGAAAAGAAATTATCATGACTGTGTCTTAATGGGATCACACTGTGTTTCTGTGAGGAAATTCTACTGAATATCTTAAAGGAACCCACTGTACAAGAAAACATCATATTAAAATTGAATAGTCAGTTTGGACCAGTAATTCTAGTTTAACAATAATCCTCCCACAGAACCAAAGAAAATGTACTTTTAGGGAGGCCAGTATTCCTCAAAATCAAATGGCATAAGTTCCCCTAAAATGGAGAAATGAAGTAAAACATTCCTGTCAGGAATTCTGGAAATATTCCCTTCTAAGAAAACACACCCATACACACTTTAAAAAACCAGAAGCCTGGCAGTGGTAGTCACATCATCTCTCTCGAACTTCTGCTTGGCCAAGACAAACCCTCCAGGTCCTGGGAGTCTTTACACAGCAGACAACTGGTGCTGCTGCTGCTTGGGTGGGGCAAGTTCAAGGAGGGCCTGGACAGTCACTGCTACCTGGGTCAAACCTTTTTCTTCTAAAATATGAAGAGGCAAACATAATCGCTCCTAAAAGGAGATAACATAACAGAAAAAAAATGAAAGAAAAGAAAATGGAATGAACACCAAAGTTTAAAAACTAAAACAAAACCAAACAACTCTGACCACTTACCAACTGAAAGATGAAATGTTAAGACATGAGAAAATCAACTAAAACACATAAAATCAAATGTATAGACTGTATTTCACAACTAACTATTCATGATAATGAATTTATTCTAATAAATTAGGAGGGATAACTACAAAAGTTGCATATCCACCACTATATATACTAGTATGTTCCAAAGACAGTCATTTTATTAATCATCAAAATTCAATACATAGAGAATATATGAACTGAAACTGTATGGACTGGAGGAGGCTGAAATGCATCAGTGGCATATGCTTTTTTTTCCTAAGAGGAATATTACACAGGAAGAGCAGAGGACAGTGGGAATTGAAGGAACAAATACCGTTGTTTTTTTTTTTATGACAAAAGATCTAAATATAACAGTAGACACCTGAAATAGAAAAAGAACTATAAGCTACCTATAAGACCTGGAAGAGATCACTGAATGAAAGATCTAGACCAGGAAGGGGCCTAAGTCTTCTAGTCCAACGTTTCATTTTACAAAAGAAGAAACTGAGGCTGAGGGAGACTAAGTGACTGTCACAGAGGTCATAATCATCACTCAAAATCCCCTGACTCCAAAGTCAGAGTTCCTGAAACTGCACCACACTGTCTCCTAATGCACCACAAGGGAATACTTTGGAAATTATGTGCCAGGTACATCAGAGATGTTGACATAACAATTCTGATACACCAGGGAGCAATGAATATGAGGTAGACTGTCATTTGCATATTTAGAAACTTGGATTTTACTACTTTGAGAGACGATACAAGAAAAGAAACAAGTAGAGTTTGAACTCTTGTGCTTGTTCTTCATTTATGGTCAGTTCTTTTTAAATGAGACTAATGGGGAAGGGTAGGGAGCTTAAGCTGAATTAGGGAAAAGTTTGAATTGCAGTAGCTTTAGTCTTAAATAATCTTTTGTAGTATTTAAGTGTGTATATAGAAATTAAAATGAAATTAACAAAATATTATACACACACACACACACACACACACACATGCCTAAATTTCTTGGACAAGAAATGAGGTGCATACAACACTAAAAAGAATACCAGGGAAGTTATAACTGGTGTGACTGACAATATAAATGCATTTATAAATGAAAAAAGATGCTTCTCCTGTGCATTCATTTGCTTAATTTTTACAGGCACTCATTTCTCAGGGTTAATAAGTTTTGCAAAAATTGTATTTTGTAAACAGTTATAACATTTACTTTCAGGGAAGTTATTAGTACTTGTGCTATTAGTACTTGTGTTTCTGATTTAGTAGGCTTTTTCTTTTTTTGGCAAAAACAAGATACTTAATATTTGGTAGTGTTTTAAAATTAGAAGATTTGTATATATCTTTAAATGGATGAATTAAAATCTAGGACAAGTTCCTCCAACAGTTTTTCTTCTCAGATTAGACATTTCTCCCAAGTAGAAAAGTACCCTTCTAAATAGAGCCAACTATGCTGGGGGAGTCTCTCCTGGAGAGAGATGGTCGGTTTAGGTAAATTTAGATTGGGGTGGTGAAATTCAGCATGCAGAGACCTACAAAATCATTTGGTCTGGTGCTTGCCACAGCAACTGCAAGTGGAACTCAAAATTCAATAAATCTAGAAGCTTTTTAGGGGTGAATTAATTAAATGTTTGAACATTTATAGCAGTTTAATTTTTAAATTGATCATTTTGTATGACCTATGAATGTTATAAATATCCAAATCCAGAAAAAATGTTCCCCACTTCTAATTTAGATGATGTACTTTTTACTTCCATTGTCCTTAATGCCAAAACTACATGTAAAATGCAATAAGAACAAATGCTACTTTATAATTAAAAATGAGAAGAGATTTTTTTTAAAAAGGAGAAAAACTGCCAGAATGATCATTGTCTCAGTCATCCATTGTCCTAAGCAATAAAATACTCTTAAAAACAGGAAAGAAGGCACCAGTATTCACTATTTACAGAAGTACCCAAAGTAGTCATGTGAATTTCTGTGGCTGGTTGTCCACAGTGCAAACAAGCTCAATGGCAAATCCCTTCATTCAGTAATTGCCCTCTCTAATAAGGAAAATTAAAGCAGACAGATTTTTAGGCTTTAAATCAGAACTCAAAAGAGAATGTCAGGTATCCAAAAAAAAAGTTTATCTTTTCTTCATTGAAATATTTTCTCCTCCTCATCTTTACATGGACTGAATTTTAATAAAGACTTCATGAGGCAGGGCGGCTAGGTGGCATAGTGGATAATGCACCGGCCTTGGAGTCAGGAGTACCTGGGTTCAAATCCGGTCTCAAACACTTAATAATTACCTAGCTGTGTGGCCTTGGGCAAGCCACTTAACCCCATTTGCCTTGCAAAAAAAAAAACAACCCTAAAAAAAAAGACTTCATGAAGGTGATTGAAGTAAATATTGAGGAATGCATTCTTATTATAAGCTTTAGTTATGAGGTAGTGCTTTAATTTTTCATTAGTATGGCTTGAAAGAGCAAATGTCACTCATTTCTGAAGGATGAATTCAAATTTTCTGCTTTCCATCCAAAGCAATGCTGCTGCCTGAAAGAAATACAACTTACATGCCATTCTTTCATAGAATGAGGATGCCCAGTGGGATAACATCTGCCTCACATGACACAAAGAGTTCTAATGGTTTTCACAAATGTCACAGGCTCCTTGTCTGTACTCCAAGGAGTCAGAAAAAGATCTTGGTCCCAGATAAAGCAAAAAGTTCAAACTCTTTTTATACTTTCTTAAGTCCAATGAGGGAAAAAAATGGCCCAGTTAAATTGTTTTGTCTTTGTTTCACATTCTGAATTCATCTTATGGGCTTAAAATGGATGTATATATAGAAAACAAATAGGAAGAAAAAATATTTACTTGAATTTTTGCCAAGACTAAATCTCACTGCTAAATACAGAGTCAATAAATAATGTGTATGTATGGACAGAGGAAGAGTTCCAATTTTTAAGTATGGAAAACCAGCAAAACAGTTTTGTTGACTTGGGTCAGATGAGAGCTAGAAACCAGCCAGACCATAACCTAGGAAATATATCACTACTTTACTGGTGGTTAGTAAACCATCACAAAGTCATGCTGGGTATTTTACAAGGAAGAAGCATTTTACTACTATGGGTGACAAGGATGGCTTGTTAAATTGGTAGGTCCCTGTCTTTTGAAAGTTAAGATCTATGTAAAGCTTTTAGTCTAAAAATGGGCTATTACGAAAAGTATCTCTAGCACATCTAATACTGAACAAAAAACCTGGAATCAGGAGAATGTAGATATTCACTATTAAAAAAAATTATTTTCGAATTCCTATTCAGTAAATATAAACACAGAATGTGAGAGACACTTACTGGAAGCCTAATTTTCAGCTAGAGGGAAAAACCCAGTTATAGAACATACATAGAGAAAGCATTAAAGTACAGTAAAATGCCACAAAGCCCAGAAGCTGAGTAGACAAGGAGATAAGAGAAGATTCTTCTGACTGTGCCCCAAGAGAAAGAAGTGTTTCAACAGTCCTTTTAACGCTGAGGTTTAGCTGAAGGATGTCTGAAGGGGAACAAAGATTGTCCTGTCCAAAGTGTAAGCAGGAAAGGAAAACAGACAGAAAAACAAAGTCAGTGGAACAGAAATACAGTTTTAGTGCAGAATTAAATCACGAAAATATATCAGTTATATCCCAAAATATACAGAATACCGGATTTCTTTTTATAGTTGCAAATAACTGAAAAGATTTAAAAATAAGCATTTAAAAAATCCCTATAGTTGCCCAGACCTGATTTTACTAGTGAACAGAATAAAAATAGCTTGCTCCAGACTTACTGGACAAAGGTGTATGCAATCTTTTGATGCTAAATGAGGTTCATGTCTGCTGGGGGCAACAAGAGAGCAGCTAGTCTTCTTTGTTTATTTTTTCCCCCAATATAAGAAATGGTTTCTGGAAGGAATTAATAGATGGGGTAATAGGCAAAGAGTTCGGAGAAGTAAAAATTCAATCCCTAGAGGATGGGACAATCTGGAAAACAAGAATTCTGGAGATCAACTAATGATTGATATTTATATAGTGCTTTCAGATGCACTGCAGAGCAGTAGGTATCAATCAGTAAACATTAATCAAATACTACTATCTTCCAGGCTCACTGCTAAATGCTGGAGATACAAAAGACAAGAGCCAGTTCCTGCCCTCAAGGAGTTTATAATCTAATAGGGGTGGGGATGAGTTGCAAACAAATATCCACAAAAAGAAATAATTAACAGAGGGAAATCACTAGAATTAAGAGAAATTGGGAGAGGCTTCCTATGAAAGATGGGATTTTGTTGGGGTCTTCAAGGAAGCCAGGGAGGTCAGCAGTTGCAGCAGAGGAAAAGTGAGAGTCACTGGGATGGAGGGATACCTAGAGAGGATACCCAGAAGACAAGATGAAGTTTTCTGTTCATGGAACAGACAGGACCAGTAAGACAGAAAGACTTAGGCTTGAGTCTGGTGTCTGATATACTGGGCATGCGACTCCAGGTCCCTTAACCTCTGTGTTTTCTGGGTAACTTCCTAGAATTATGAGGTGCAGGACACTTGGTGAACTGTTTTAGTAGAGGAGGCTTCCTCACTGAGAGTCCAACAGACTCAAGAAGTTATAGCTCAGCCTTCCCTTCTTACCCCCAACATACACAGTGTTTGCAAAGTACTTAGCAAAATTGGATATCAAATTTGAACTTTCTAACAATCAGGTGATGTGGGTGCTAAAGATAAATATTATCCCCTTCAGAGGTAGGACTTGAATTCAAATTTTACATAGTTTAATAGTCTATCTATTATGTTGTCTAATCAAAGCATTATAAAATCCATTGCATGAAGACCTCTAATTTAGATAATTTACTAAATGTTTGTCCTGAAAGAGCTAGTAGCACAAGACCAGAAAATTAACTTACTTACTCACTGGGAGAATCAGGCCATTTATATTAAAAATCATCTCACGTATATATAGAATCAGAAAATCACAGAATTGGAAACACTAAAGATAATAGGAAGACAGGTCATACTCATTTGTTTTTTAAAGAAGATTTAAGAAAGTATATTAATTATAGTGCAAAATAAAATTAAAGAGATGAAAAATGACAAATTTTCTTGGGAGTTAACAGCTGATATGAATCTTTTTATATAGAATATATCCATATGTATTATATATGTATATACACACAAAATATCTATCTTTATATATAGAAACATACGTATACATCAACTTGAGAGTTTTATATATTAAATGAAAGTTTACTTTCTATTCAAGTCAAATTGAAGCAGAAATAGGAATAAATATATTATTTAGTGTGACAAGACTTCCTACTATCATAAGTTTCAAAATCTTTGTATTTCAGAAAGATCAACCAATGAGAACTCTAGATGAACATGGAATATAAAAACATAAATGATAATGCATTCTAAATAGAATAATAAATCAATCTATTTAAAATATAAGCAATTTAAAAATAGGTCCAGACCACAATCAATCTTCCAACATCAAAAATAGTAAATATTGTTCTTTGGTGCTAAGGTAGAAAGCTAAAGGGGCAGGTAAGGAGCCAAGTTGGAAGGAGATTCAGAGTTTTGAAGAGGTCTAATTTATTAAGCACGTGAGTTTTCTTAATGGCTTATTCTACTATCTTTGAAGAGTTCTTCTTCTGGGCAAGGATTAATAAACAGCTCATCTGAAGATGAGCACATAGTTGAGATAAAGAGGTTACACAAATTCTTTTTTCTACTTTTTCCTCTGACTGAAACTGAGGGCAGTGGAGGTCAAGAAGAAATGGGATCCATCTTGTTTCTCTGGTCTCATAGCATTTATCTTAGGCAGATGTTAGAAACCTGGGTTCAACTTGGGATGCTGATAAGCTTGGTGAGATCCATAATTCTGCTTCCTTCAATGTGCTCTGTCAACTCAATGGAAAAAAGAATTCCTTTGGGTTTGTTTGGATGATTCTACGATATGTTCAAAATGATTTGGAAAATCAGTCCTTTCAAGAGATAATTGATAAAATATCCAATTTTGCCAAAAGCCCAATTCCCTTACTGATCTAGGAGGATTTGTGACTGGGAATCTTTGATCATTTAATGAGGTATTTTGATGAATCAAAGCTAATATCAAGCAATAACACATTAAAACATTTCTAGAAGCAGCGAAGGATATTTAGTTTTATCAGCATGTTTTTTTCTGGTGTTGACAGCAATAAGTGGGAAATTCAGTGCCTAACAGTAACAAAGAAACACTGATAATAATTCTTGGCAAGAATTGCTAAAAACAGGGGTGGCTAGGTGGCACAATGGATAGAGCATTGGCCCTGAGTTCAAATTTGACCTCATACACTAGCTGTGTGACCTTGGGGAAGTCACTTAACCCCATTTGCCTTGCAAAAAACCCCCAACAAAAAAAACAACAAGACTTATTTAGAATTGTTAAAAACAACAGAAGAAGAAAGAAATATTAGAAGTAATTACACAAAATAATTTTCTTTATGAGAATTTTTCTGACAGAGATAGATGCTGTTAGGACACTGGGATGATTAAAGGGAAACTACAGTAGGAAAAACAGTATTTAATCTAATTAGTATACACCTGGGAAAAGAATAAGGGGAGGAAATACAGCAAATAAATATTTAATAACATGACCACATGTTGCAGGAATGATGAGTTCAAGAGTGATACCCACCAGGCAAAATATAAAAAGTGATAATTCTATTAACAGGCAACAATTTAATTTAAATATTATTTTTTAAAAAACTAAGTTAATTAGTAAGAAAATATTTTAGAATCAGTTCTTCAAAATTAATGTTAACAAAAAGTATTTCAGTATTTATCTCATAATTTCCTTAAATGGACTAAACAATGCAATCATAGGATCTCAAGTTTTCTTCTGTCAAGATAAATGATAACATTTATATTAATGAAAAATATTGCAGGAAATTAAACTAAATTATCTTAAAGTTCTTGAAATTAATCAATCAGGAATTACTAAATGTCTTCCTTGAGTCAAGTACTATGCATATTTTTTTATTTAGGCTACACTTTAAAAATAATTTTGTTTTAGGAATCACTGAATATAAATATTAGTTTATTTAAACCTCAGGTACAGAACTCAAAACATTGAAGAAGATACAGGACAAAAGATATTCCAGTATACTTCCCTAAAAAGAAGCTGGCAGGGCATTTTTGACTGGTGAAAATTACTGAATTTTTCTCACTGTGAAGATATAAAGTGATGATATCCTAAATCATGTAATCTCTCCCTTCTGGTTTCTTTTCAATGGCAATGGTGAAAAAGTTTTGGCACAAAAGGGGTATCTGAGATATATTTAATGACCTCTGTAACTGGAGAGAGGTAAAGATAAAGATTCAAGAAGTAGCTTGAGGATTTGAACTTATTGCAACTATTAATTCCAAAGAAAAACATAGAACTGTGGAAAACTGAACCCAATGGACGAGTATAGGGTTTGGGTACCAAATCATGGAGTTGATAAAAAAAAAAAGAGTTTTGAAGATATAAAATGCAAAAATAGACAGACTAGGGTTGCTAATTATATATTAGGGACAACAACTTTAAACTGTATATTTCTTAAATCATATTCTTTATTTACACATGATTTTAATTAGCATTTTTAATGTTTATATATTTACTATTTTAATAAAGTCAAATAGTTAACTGAGAGGGACAGTCAACTAATTTCTGTCTT
The DNA here is from genome assembly GCF_037893015.1 of Macrotis lagotis. Classification (NCBI taxonomy): domain Eukaryota; kingdom Metazoa; phylum Chordata; class Mammalia; order Peramelemorphia; family Peramelidae; genus Macrotis; species Macrotis lagotis. Next base: position 581,810,269 of record NC_133658.1, read on the forward strand.
TGATAAATATGGGACACCCTTTAATTGCCTGAAAAGTCAGAAGTAGATGGGGTGGCTAGGTGGCGCAGTGGATAGAGCACCGGCCCTGGAATCAGGAGTACCTGAGTTCAAATCTGGCCTCAGACACTTAATAATTACCCAGCTGTGTGGCCTTGGGCAAGCCACTTTAATCCCATTTGCCTTAAAAAAAAAAGTCAGAAGTAGGGTACTTGCTGGTAGAAGACTCAAAGTATGGGAAACCTACATATAGACAGTTCTGCTGATGTAGAAATAAGAATTCCCCAAAAAACTACCTATATCACTTTATAATACAGGGCTGTTTCTCTTTCTCTCTCTTTCTCTCTGTCTCTCTCTCTGCTCCTGCCCCTTAACACTTTAAGGCCTCCTACTGCTCCATCAAAAAGAAACAAACTCTAAAAAACCCTCTAAAATAAAAGCAATGATAAGGAATTTGGCTTGAAATCTCTACCAAAAGAGACTTTTGCTCCACTGTGCCCACAAGCTTGCATATTTAGCCCCTACATGGCTGTCTTCTGTCCCTCTGTGCTCAGGAACCCATTCTCTTTCTAGCCTCAGTGTATGCCTCCTCCTGCTCTCGTTTCTCTGTCCCTGGTCCCCTGTCATTGAAATGTGTGCAGACTCCATCCCTCCATGGGTCCTAGGTCTGCTTTCCCATCTCCATTCTTCTCTCCCTCCCTTTCTCATGTCTATTGGTAAATTCACTTTATGTAAAAATTGCTTTTATAGAGGCCTGTGAAATGGTTCAGTTACATAAAATGAGAACTTTCTATTAAAAAAGGTCCCTTCTAAGTACTAAAAATGAAAATATTATCTAGTTTATAGATAGATGCCAGAGAGTTAAAGACTTTCTGGGCTCAATTTATAAAAATAATTTTAAATTAAAATATTATAAAGCTGGAGACTATAATGAGGGTTACTGATGGATATTTTTTAACATTTAAAATAGTTGTTTGTAGAGTATTACTTATATATTGTTGTAACATATCATTTTTGTTAATGTTTATATCTGTTTCAAAACTCACAGATACAAAACAGGTATATTAATTATGTAGTTTTTCCAAGATTTGGATTAGAAGTCTATATTCTTAATCTTTATAGGCTCTGGTAATCAAGAACAAGATGCATAAGACCAAATCAAGAACTTGGCTCAGAGTTGGACCAAGAGATCACCAGAAACTTGTATTTCTAAGAGTTGTTTTGCTAAATAACATATAACTCTTTATAGACAATAAAAGAGCAGTAAACTTATTTACCTGAGGTACACCAATTTTTCTGCAAGCCTCTAAGAAATTCTCCACATTTCTCCTGCACTTAGCCATTGTCAATTTAGGCTGCAATGAGAAAGAGAGAGAAAGTATATAATATGTATATACACACACACATGTATACAGACAACTGCTTCTTTTAGTATTGCCTCAAAGTCTCTGGCTAGAATTGTTTTATTGTTATGTGGCAATCATCAGTTTTATTTTTAAAATTTTATTGAATCATACATACACAGACACACACATTTATTAAATGCCTATTATGTACCTGTCATTGTACTGTTTTGGGGATATAAAAAGAGGCAAAAGACAGTCCCTGCCTCAAAGAACCTATAATGTAATGGGGAGGAGGGGGGCGTGGAGAAAACATGCAAACAAGTATAGATAAAGCAAGTTATAAACAGGAGAAACAGGAAATAATTATCAGAGAAAAGGCACTGGAATTAATAGGACTGGGATAGACCCTCATCTACAACACATACATATACATACAAAACAAAGAGTAAAATAGTTCCAGCAGGAAACTTTGTGTAAGGCAAGTACTAAAAAAAAGAGAATTATTAACTAAACACAGGCACATACAATACATACATGTATGTATACATGCACTTGTGTTTATAATCATGCAACAACACATATGTGATTAAATAAATTTTAAATAAAACATGATTATTACATAACAATATAATGCAATTATTCTAGTCAGGGGGCTTTGATTGTGTAATATAAGAATTAGAAAAAGGAATTAACTAAATAAAACTATTTGCTTCTGAATAGGTTAAAGATTCTGGATGCTTCTTTTAAGTGACAATAATATTTGAACTTCAAAATTTGTACTAGAAGTAACTAATTTTCCAAATGTCTATCTTTAGTGGAAAAAAAAATGCCGGGGCAGCTAGGTGGCATAGTAGATAAAGCACCTGCCCTGGAATCAGGAGTACCTGGGTTCAAATCCGGCCTCAGATACTTAATTACCTAGCTGTGTGGCCTTGAGCAAGCCACTTAACCCCTTTTGCCTTGCAAAAACCTAAAAAAAAAAAAAAAAAAAACTGCTAATAATTGTTTCCTTGCATAGCTATTGTGCCTGATGGTTCCTACCAATGCTTGTAATCACACTGTTCTAAGTTCTAGAAAACCATTTTGGTCTCATAAGTTTCTATTAGACATATTCCTCTCCTAGCTTATATGTTTTTACCTTGTCAGAATAACCAGGAAATTCATATGACCAGTTCTTCTTCCAATCCTGTATCTTTTATACTTAGGTCTAGGATTAAACAATCAGTTAGGTTGTCAAAGGGAAAATTTATTTGGAGAAATAAGCTGATGGGTGTAGGTAATGTCTTCAAAAGTGGAATTTAGTGACTCTCATACCTTGGTACCAGAAGTAACTATGGACATGGCCCTCCAGCAGGTGGGACACAAAGTTAAGAAACAGTGAAAATTGAAATGAGAGGCTAAATCTATACTAAAGAGTTGGAGGATTATCAATCTAGAGGTGGAAGAGATGACCTCATCTAATCTTCTAATTTTATAGATGAAAAAAGAGACTTGAAGAACTTAGCCGATGTCACACAGACATAATCTGAACCCACGTACACTTTCCATAGTACTATGTTGTCATTCCCATAGACTTTATGAGAGTGCTTAAAGATGCAGGGAACATAGGTGATGGAACTGTGGTCCTGGGCCTAGGCTGTGCTATTTTTATTTTATTTGAGGCAATGGGGTTAAGTGACTTGTCCAAGATCACACAGCTAGGCAATTATTAAGTGTCTGAGGCTGCATTTGAACTCAGGTCCTCCTAACTCCAAGGCTGGTCCTCTATCCACTGTACCACCTAGCTGTCCCTAGGCTGTGCTATTAATTATCAGATCCAAATTGATTCAAAAGTAAAAGGAAAAAAAATCTGTTTTAAGGCAATAGAAGAGTCAGTTCCTTTATTGTAAGGATAAAGGGATCCTTTTCAGATAGAAAAAATGAAATATTTTAGTACACTTTCTGGGTATGGTACATAAAGAAAATATACACTAGTTGCTATCTTCACTCTAGGAATTTTCTCTTGGAAAAGAGACTGATCCAATTAAGAAGGGATGAATATCATTTTTCTCTAGGTAAGTCTTTCTGAGGGAGTTGATAAAGAGTGACTATATTAGCTACTTCCAAGAAGGTGAGTATGTGATAGATATAACTTCAAGAGAGATGGGAACATAATGGAGGGAAAGAGGATTGGGGGGAGGAAAAAATCCAGCACCTACATGGTGAGGAAGCAAGAAATATGGGACCCTATCCTTTAAAGCACTGAAAAAATCCACCATCAATAACAATCATGAGATATGGAGATATGAGGACCTGTTTTATTTTATTTTTAAGGCAAAAGGGTTAAGTGACTTGCCCAAGGTCACACAGCTAGGTAATTGTTAAGTGTTTGAGGGCACATTTGAACTCAGATCCACTTGACTCCAGGACCAGTGCTCAATACACTATGCCACCTCCCTACCCCATTTTTGTCTTTGTGGGTCATAAGGACCCTTTTTTTTTTTTTAGGTTTTTGCAAGGCAATGGGGTTAAGTGGCTTGCCCAAGGCCACACAGCTAGGTAATTATTAAGTGTCTGAGACCGGATTTGAACCCAGGTACTCCTGACTCCCAGGCCGGTGCTTTATCCATTACGCCACCTGGCTGCCCCTGATAAGGACCCATTAAAAAAAAAAAAAGATTTCCTTTTCAGGTTTAATATGAGAACTCTAAAATAGATAACTCTAAGCTTTGGAGCTCTTCAGATGTTTGGGCAAGGACAAACAATAATCTCAACTGCCATTTAAAATGTGCTCTAGGAACCCTCAGCATCCTTGATAAATGAATCAATCAATAACTATTAAGAACATACTATAAGCTAGGCACCATGCTAAGCATTGAGAGAACAAAAAGATTTCTTATTTTTTTAAATAACATTTTGGTTAAATAAACTTCGATTAACTTTAAATCTCTTTTTCCCCTATTTTTCAATTTAGTTAAGAGTCACACTATCCAGTTGTTGTTAACTTTACAGGATAATAACTAATCTGAGATTTCACTTAAAGAATTTATTTGTTATAGGAAAGCCATAAGTATGTCATTCCATTCTCTTTTCTGAGATAATTTCAGTGTGCTAAACCTTAGCATTTCCAGAGTTAATGTTCTTCCTTGAAATTGTAAATTTATTGTTCAGAGTCTCCTGTCCTGCCAATTAAATTTTAAAAGGTTATTATTCGTGCTATTTCCTAGTTCAATAGCAAAATAAGTTAAGTATTTTCATTTATTAAACTACCCAACTAGCTGAGTAATTATCAAAGTGCTTAATTTTTCTCATACTTATTTTACATGATTTAATGGAAAATACTGAAATGGTGGTTGAAGAAAAGGAACCTTTACTTGGTCCAAATGAAATTTTTCCCTAAAAATCTAGCACTGTAAGTTTTTGAAAGTGATTTTTTTTTTGAAAAAATAATGCTAATTATATTTTAGGAAATGATAGCTTGTTAACTCAACTAAGAGAAACCAGGAAGTGTACAGAATAGAGAATAAACTTCTTCTTTAGTGACTTCCTCCAATAATATGCTGATTCCTATCTACTCAAGAACAAAATAAGATGTTTTTTGGTCCACTGAGTTTGTTTCTATACAATGGTTTCTGGCAGTCTTCTTTTTATACACCTGGATATATTTTCTAATCTCAGCATAAAAAGATGGCTAGCTGCTTCTTAAGGCATACAAATGATGGACTATGTACTTAGTCCTGACTGGCCCCATTCTGAATTTTATTAGATGAAGAAGAATTCATTCAAATCTTCTAGAGATTAGCCCAAGATTTTCAGTCTTTTTTCCTGAGTATCTGATATATGATCATGTTGCTGGACACAGGAGTCAAACTCAGGGTCTAAGACACACAGAAACACTTTCTTCTGATCAGAAGAATCTAAAAGTTGTAAGACAGAAGCAAGGCATTACCTTTGGAGAGGCTAGGGTAAGAACATGATAAAGACAAAATTCAATAGGCCTATATGTATATTAGGTACAAATGAAAAGAGAAGAATTGTCTATTTAATGAAAATACAAATTGTACTTTAGTCTGAAGAATCCTGGGATTCAGGAGACTTAGGTTTAAAATGCAATTCCAATAATTCCAAGTTATGTGATTATAAGCATATAACTTAATCTCTCTAGAGAGTATTATAGAACTCTGCCCAAAGAGCAATAAAACCAATCATACCCTTTGACTCAGCAATACTAATACTAGGCCTGTAACCAGAAGAAATCATAAAATTGGGAAAACTCCCACATATTCCAAAATATTCAAAGCAGCTCTGTTTGTAGTGGCAAAGAATTGGAATTGAGGGGATGCCCATTAATAGGAGAATGGCTGAATAAGTTATGGTATATGAATATTATGGAGTACTAATGTTCCATAAGAAACCATTAATGGTCGAACTCTAGAAAAGCACAGAACGAATTATGGATCCTGAGAGAAGGAAATAGAACCAAGAGAACAATGTATGCATTTACAGCAACATTGTGAGTTGATCACCCATGACAAATGCAGCTCCTCTCAGGAGTTCAGAGAGCTAGTACAAACTTAGAAGACTGGCTATGGACAATGCTATTACATCCAGAGGAAGAAAACCCAAACTAAACTAAACTTAAAAAACCCCTACAGAACCTGAATGAACACTTCATTCACAAATTTTTCTTACGTTTTTCTTTTCTATCTCATGGGTTTCTTCCTTTTCCCTTAATCCTAATTCTTCATACAGAAAATTACTAATGTAAATAAATAAAACACAAATGTGTATTTACAATATTCACCAAATTGTTATCTTGTATATAATGGAGTTAATATTTTCATTGCCTAGCACAGGTTTATGTGGAGGAATGTGTTTGGTAAAACTTGGGGCACAAAATAAATTTGTTACTACTATTAAATCAATAGGTAAATAGGATATGAAAATTTAAATCTAACTAAAAATGTAAACATGTAAAGTATCATTTAGGCTATTAAAAAGATTGAGTTGGGGGCGGCTGGGTGGTACAGTGGATAGAGCACCAGCCCTGGAGTCAGGAGTTCAAATCTGGCCTCAGACACATAATTACCTAGCTGTGTGGCCTTGGGCAAGCCACTTAAACCCCACTGCCTTGCAAAAACTAAAAAGATTGAGTTAATCTGTCAATTAACCAACTGTTCTCTAATACTTATAGGGCAGCTAGGTGGTGCAGTGGATAGAGCACTGGTCCTGTGGTCAGGTGGACCTGAATTCAAATCTGGCCTCAGACACTTAATAATTACCTAGCTGAATGACCTTGGGCAAGTCACTTAACTCCACTGCCTTGCAAAAAGTAAAAAAAAATTATATACGTACTACAGCAGGTGAGGGAACATGAATACTGGAAACAGATCGAGGCCGCACATGGTTGGCCAAATGACAAAGAACAACACCATCAGTAAGAGCTGCTCCAAGATCACATGGCAGAGAAACTTTCAACCGAAACTCAATATTCTGGATAAAAGAAAAGACTACACATTATAATACATTTTAATATGAAATATTACAAAGAAGGAAAGGACCTGAGAAGACTATGAAAAGACATTTCATTTGCATATGAAATCATTCAAAAATTGAGAAAAAAAGATTACTAAAATGGTGCAATACTTATATTCTCTTTCTATTTCAAGTGTGAGAATAAATTGCCGGGGTTCAAAAGTTACATTCTCTATCTTCTAGAGTATGTAAGGCAACTAGATGAAGGCACATTATAAAACTAATCATACGTATTTTCTGTGAACTGATCTTTCAGTCCCAGTGTAAAATAAATTGTTCACTACAATCTATATGCTCATAATAGGTTACATTCTTCTCCTCCTTCAGCAAGAAAAAATGTAAAGGACTTTGAAATTTCTTTAGATTTTAAATCTCATCTTTTACATTTAATCATGTCCTGAAGTCTCCAAAAAAAAAATCTGTTTATCTTAGTAGCACTGATTCAGAGGCTAAGAAGTGACATAATGCTAATGAAAGAAGAATTTATTTTCCACTTTACAATCAAGACAGAACATACTTAATGTTCTCAGTAAATGGGCCTTTGTTGTCAGGATTAATGAATGATGTCATGATGCTTGACTACAGTGGTACCACTCAAAGGTAACAGGAATACATACCTTTCGTAATTGATCAATTAACTCCAGCTCTTCCTCACGTAGTTTGGAATTCTGTCTTGATCTAGAATCTGCAGATTCAGAGGCTGAAGTAGCAGAAGAAGGAAGGGGTGAGGAATGACCTATAAAAACCATGAAAATAAAAGACTAGATCAGATAAACACCAAGCTTTGCATGAACACGAACACACTTGTTTTGAATAAACAAACAAGCGGGATGATTTCTCTATGTGGTTAACTTTGTGGTTAGATTTTTTTAAAAAACCTCATACTAATATTTCTACTTCAGAACAGTCAGAGTCTCCATGTTCATATTTAGAAGAGTTAGAACATTTGTTTCTGCTCCTTGGTTATTTCTTTTCCCTTCTGGGCCCAGGCTGAAAACTATCAAATTAACAAGTTACAAAGTAACAAGTAGTTTATTTTATAATTATTTTCATTATTCAAAAATGAAGAGACCAGGCTGTACCAACATAGAAAAAATATAATAATCTCAGAGGGAATTCAGAAAAGGAAGAAAGTCAATTCTGCATAATTCAAAAAGGTTATTCTATTTTTTCATTATATTCATTTCTACAATCATTATTTCTTGTTTTACTAGCTGGCTAAGATGGAAACAAGTACAACTTTTAATGCAAATAGTATTGTTTTATTTTCGATAGGTCACATGGCAGTGAGATCACAGATAAGGATATGTTTTACACTTTTGGCATGATAATGAGGTGCAGAGACCGAAAAGAATAGAACACATTAGTCTCATTCTGCAGTATACAAGCTGTCATTTTCTTTTTCTTTTTTTTTTTTTAAGATTTTCCAAAGCAACAGAGTTAAGTGGCTTGTCTAAGGCCACACAGCTGTGTAATTATTAAGTGTCTGAGGCCGGATTCGAACTCAGGTCCTCCTGACTCCAAGGCCGGTGCTCTATCCACTGTGCCACCTAGCTGCCCCATAAGCTGTCTTCTTCAGTACTATCACATACCTTTATTTGTTTCATCTCTGACAGCTGCTCGGAAAAGAAAACTTTCTGGTCGTTGGGGATGGTTTCTAAAGGGAGAAGCAGCAGGAGAATATGGAGGGGAAAGGTGTACTGAGACATCATGGAAAGACAAAAAAAAAATTGAGAATGAAATAAATTAAAATGTAATAGAAATCTTAAAGTAAAAATGTTTAATGAATAGACAAATAAGCATCAAATTAAAACAAGAAAACAGCACGAAAATTAATTTTGCACATCACAAAAAAGTATGGGAAAGGTAGGAAGGCCTACATACAGAATATTTTTACTTTATACAAATATTTTAATCTCTCTGAAAGTGTTATTTGAATTGACAGTGCATGAATTTTTTAAAAACTTTTAGGCTGTCCACTTTTCATTTCAAAAGCTAATAAAAATTAGGTGACTAATCTGTCCAACCCATCAAAGGGTCATAATGGCATCCATTTTATTTTTTTTAATTTCTACTTCAGATAAAGAAGTTACAGCATGGAAATATTTGCCTTTTGAAAAACAATTAGCAAAAAAAATTCTCATTATATGAAGGAGTAATCTAATTTGAAGCTGCTTAACTGTGATTTTGTGCTATTACCTGTTTGGATTGTAGGTGAACTTGGTGAGATGGTAGGTCTGTCATCATTCTGTGGATAGACAAATGTCAATAGTTATAATTCAATGGGAAGTAATTACTTAAACCCATGATTCCTTTGAGAATGTGTAAGGAAAGTATGACCTTTCACTTGGAAATAAAAATCAGATACAAAGATTTGTTAATTTTCTTTAGAGGTTAAATTTAGTCTTTTAGTTTGCATATGAGTGATAGAAGAATATGTGCTCCTATGGAAACAGGAAAAGCTCTGCTTCATGAACCATTTTGGATAAAAAAAACTATTATATTATATATGATATATATATATATATACATATATATATATATATATATATATATATATATATATATATATATATATATATGTATATATATAGTATACTTTACAGGAAGAACACAGGAAAGGCATTAGAACAAAATTCCATTTTACAGCAGTGCTTTCCTAGAATATCTAACAAAGTACTAAGGGCAGAAGAAAGAATGTGTGGAAGTACTGATCTAAGGCTAGCCAAAAGAAGGAAGGAGCAGTTTATGAATTTTAGATAAGGAAAGTATATTTGGAGGTATACTCTGTCTCAAGGAAAAGTTTTTGAATATTTCAAATTGTAAAATGTTTTGAATTCTTGGATCCTAGGGAACTAATAAGCCTTTCTTATTGATCAATTCAGGTTTTAGTAGATAGAAGGAAATGATGAATAGAACTGCCAGACCTTATGATTTGGACTAGCAAAAACAAAGTGAAAGTACATGAAACTTTAGGAGAAAGCAGCTTATAATTGATAAGGAAGAGGAGGATCCTGGTATACCCTGGTATACCAGGGTAACAAGGTGGCATGGTAGAGTTTAAATTTGACATCAAGACTAGCTAAGTGACCCTGGGAAAGTCATTTAATCTCTGTTTCAGCTTTAGTTTTTTCATTTGTAAAAGTGGGATTAATAATAGCCCCTAATTCCTAAGGATGTTCTGAGCATCAAATGAGAGATCTGTAAAGTACTCTGCATATCTTAAAGTAGAAAGAAAAGAAGGAAAAGCATTTATTAATGCTAAGTGTTTTAGAATAATTATCATATTTAATCTTTACCTAAAAGGAAAGAGGTGCTACATAAATATTGGTTTTATAGCAACGTGATGTGTACTTTACTTTTTTGTTTTTGCAAGGCAATGGAGTTAAGTGACTTGCCCAAGGTCACACATTAAGTCTTTTAGTTTGCATACGAATGATAGCCTCATTTGAACTCAGGTCTTCCTGATTGCAGGGTCAGTACTCTATCCACTGTGCCACCTAGCTTCTCTGGTGAGTACTTTAAAAAGGATTTTACAGGATTAGAGAAAAAAAACAGGTGGATTCAACAGCCTGTGGTTATTAAAGGGAAGTCAGCTCAGGAAAGTTTAACAATAAAGTTGTAAATAATTTTAATGGGGAAGAGAGGAAGAAGATATCTGAATAAATGTGGCTATATGGGGAGCTCTCTGATAAACTCAGATTTTAAAAAGTTATATTAAAAAAAATTCCAAAGATGACAGAAAGAATCCAATCTAGGAAAAAAAAACTAAAAAGTCATTAAAGACCTAAATCAACAGGGTTAAGATGGCTGAAGTTCAGTATAAACTGAGGCTTGCAAAGAAAAAAAAGGAGCAAAAACAAAAATGACTTAAAAAAACCCAAAGAAGAAGCTATGTTGAGAAGGACTTTCCCAGGTTCAGATGGCAAGGAAGTATCCGGAGCAGGATTTGAACTCAGGCTTACTGTTCCAACTAGTTGCCTCTGATGCTGGCAGATGTGATAACCCAGAAAGAGAATGTAGAAAGAGAACCTAGATCAGAGCTTTGGTTTCTAAACTAGTGGAGAAGACAGATGAAAATCTAAGATTGAGGAGTGGAGAGAAAGGCAGGAGACCCAAAGAGGAATACTATTTTAAAAGCCAAGGGAGAAGAGAGCACAAGCAAAGGGAATGATATATGGTATCCAAAGCTGGAAAGAGAAATGAGAAAAGGACACTGAACTAACCAGTGAAGAGCCTGTTGATAACCTTGGGGAAAATCATTTCAGCTAGGGGCAGGGCTTGAAGCCAGACTGAAAAGGACTGAGAAGCAGTAGAATAAGAAAATGAAGATGATGATAACAGACAATACTTTTCTGAGTAATTCTTCCCTACTATTATAGAATGTTAACATACTCACCAAATAGCTATCTCTTGTCTTTTCAGTGACTGTCAATTTAAATTCATCAGAGACTAGTATTCTAATAAATGTAGTATCATTAAAAAGAATATTGCCATTAGAGATATGAGCCTTCATATCATATATCAAGAAGCTTGGGGTCACCAAAAAAAAAATACTGCCCAATTTCTAAAATGCAATATAACCCAGTTCCCAGTTTACTTCTAGGTCTACTTGATCATTCTACTTCACTATTCAACATGTATATGAACAGATAATCTCTATAAGATGCTGTTCATTTAATATCATATAAAAATCTGGATAATAAAGTTCTTTTTATCCAATTTTTCTCTGTATTTAATGAAGCCAATTCTTTTGATTATGTATTTTATTTAAGGAACTCTTTCATTAAAGGGAACATTTAAGGAACTGTTCCATGGTTTGATGTAATTAGTACAATATCATTTGTACAAAGAAGCCTCTGGAGCATGCCACCATCCATCTATAGGAAATGTGCTGGACATCCTTCATAAGAGTAGCAAAAAACTTTAGGTGAGCTGTGTGCGTGTGTGTGTGCATGCATAATATGTATATATTCCTGTTTTATGCCTTAGTTGATACAAATAATTATAGGCTCTTCAAATATTCCTCAAACTTTATTCTTCAAATAAAGTTATTTGTGATATTACAAGATTCAAAGAATAGTCTAAGGTTTTAATGCATGTATAAGACACATCTATCAAAGCAAGTCTTGAAGATAGTGTTGTTCCGAATCAAATGCTTTTTTAATAATCCACAAACAATAACCACAGTGAGATCTTGAACTTTTGTCTACCTTTCAGACTGACTATAAATATGAGGTCTGCTAAAGAACTCTGAGAAAATCTGACTATTTCATTTTATTTTCAAGAATGCCCTAGACATGTTTAAAAATTGTTTTCATAAAGAGTTTTTAGAGATAGACAGATAAGTGGTAGAGTGGATAGACTACTAGGTCTCACATCAAGAAGGCTCAAATCCAGCTGCAGACATTTACTAGATGTGTGACCCTGAGGAAGTCACTTAACCTTTCTCATCTATTCAGTGAGCTGGAGAAGGAAAAGACAAACCACTTCTGTATCTTTGCCAAAGGGTCAGGAAGAATCAGACATGACTAAAAAATGACTGAACAATGAATACAAAAGAGATGGAAATAAAGGCAGCAACTATTTTGTTTTTGTCTTTGTATCCCCATTACCTAGAATAGTGTCTTGCACATATTAAGCCCTTAATAAATACTTGCTGAATTTACTTGGCTCCATATAGCAAAACAATAGAAAGGCAAACTTTTGCTCAATATGAAAAATAACTTTAGGGGCGGCTAGGTGGCGTAGTGGATAAAGCACCAGCCCTGGAGTCAGGAGTACCTGGGTTCAAATACGGTCTCAGACACTTAATAATCACCTAGCTGTGTGGCCTTGGGCAAGCCACTTAACCCTGCTTGCCTTGCAAAAACCTAGAAAAATAAAAATTAAAAAAAAATAACTTTATCAACTATAGCTACTCAAATAAAAAAACTGCCTTCAGAGGTTCTCAGATGAAGGATAGACGGTTGTCAGGAATGCTGTAGAGAGACTCTGAGACGCACCTGATGACTTAGAATCATGTGATTTCTTCAATTCTAAGTTCTGTCCTGGGGGACTGGAAAGAGGATGACTTTATTACCACAAAACTTAGCTGAGCTCATCAACAGATGGAAGCTCTTCCATTGGGGTAAAACCATTCATAACTTGATTTTTGTTAAAGTATTTTCTAAGTTTTCCAAAGAGGATCTGATCAACACATTGACAAAATGAGGATTAATTTACTTAAAATGGTGATTAGCTAAGAAGAAATTGGTTAAACTTAGAGCTAGAAAGAAATCATAAAAATTAGGCTAAAAATGAAAAAAAGGTGGGGCAGTTAGGTGGCAGAGTGGGTAAAGTACGGACCCTGGAGTCAGGAGGACCTGAATTCAAATCCGATCTCAGACACTTAATAATTACCTAGTTGTGTGACCTTGGGCAATTCATTAACCCCATTGCCTTGCAAAAACAAACAAAAAAAAAAAGGAGGGGAGGAATTTCCTTTAGTTTTTCAGGGCTTCATATTTCTCATTATGCCAAACAGGACTTCATGAACAAATCTGGAATATAACAAGCAAAAATGGGCTTAAATTGCACCATGATGGGTTCAAGTGAGATAAGATTAATTTCTTGACAATTAAGCTTATTAACTTAAGTATGGATTACTAACAAAATTTGTAGAATTGCCTTCCCTGCAGGTCTTTAAAAAGAGATTAACAGGGGTGGCTAGGTGGCACAGTGGATAGAGCACCAGCCCTGTAGTCAGGAGTATCTGAGTTCAAAGCTGGCCTCAGACACTTAATAATTACCTAGCTGTGTGGCCTTGGGCAAGTCACTTAACCCCAATGCCTTGCAAAAACTAAAGAGAGAGAGAGAGAGAGAGAGAGAGATTATCACAGTTTATTATTTTTCTGTCATTAACAGACTGGGAGTAGAGGGCAGAATAGACAACCCTTAAATAGATAAATTCTTTTCTTCTTTATAAGATTAATATTTCTGTGGAAAATTTTGCTGTTTTTAGGTTTGGAAAGTGTCATAACATGATCTATTCTAAGAGGTAAAATATGATGTTATTAGTTTTAATCTGATTTTGTATTTTTACCAAAGTAACAGACTTACTGATGACAAAAAACTCTGTTGAGAAGATAATCAAATGACATTTGAAAAACTCTAAACCAACAGAATTAATGTAGTCACACACATTTGGTATATGAAAAGATTCTGAAATAAACACCAAAATAGTGTTATAAATTAAATATAACTATGTAAGTGGGGAAAAAACAGCTATACATCAAAAAAATAAAAAAGTAAATGTAACAAAATCATAAAGATGAAGTAGGACTTGAATAAAGAGAGATGAGAAGACACCCCACATTCATCCCTTCATAGAAATGAGAGATCTACAGCGGGTTGAACATTATACTTATTTTCAAATTTTTTCAAGTTATCAGTTGTATTGACTTTTTTTCTCCCCCTGTCTAAAATACTCTGTCATCTGAGCATGGCTCTCTGAGAGGTGGAGAGAGAGGCATATTCGGGAAAACTATGATGATATAAGAAACAGAAAATATCAATAAAAACTGTAAAAGAAATAAGAAATTAACCTTAATCAGAAATTGTTACTGAACTACTGCATTGGCAAACAACACAGATTTAAAAAACAAAAGATACATTCTCCCCACCCCCACCCCCATTTTCTGGTGAATTTATATTAACAAGATACCTTGAGAGGTCTGAAGGCAGAAGAATGAGGCAGGGTAGTAGTAACACAGCCCACTTGAGTCAACCCTGACATCGACTGAATTCCAAAAAGGCAAAGAAAGATAAAAAGAAGGCAGCATTTATGTTAGTAAAATTAGCAAGATTAGAAAAGAAAAAGAAGAGGTCATTTATATATTCTTATGTCTGATTTCAAGTTGAAAGGGCAGGAAGAGAATATTTGTTAACAATCAAACCAAACTCAATATAAAAGAAAAATTTCCATTGTGTGTAACATTATCCTCCTAATTCTGCAACACTTCAGTATTTAATAAGCCTGAAATGAATTTCATGAAAAATATTTTATAATATGAAGAGAAACAGACAAGAACATAATAATTTTTTAACATAAAAAAGTGAAAATTTACATCAAAATTACATGGATTAAAAGGATTTAAATCTAAAACTAGTTTTAGTTGAATAGTATAAGTGCCTCGTGAAAAATTATCAAATAAAAATCCAGTTCAGAGTAAATTATATTTGAATCTAATAAAGATATGATTCTGTGTGACAAAGTAGCAGAGGAATGATTTATAAACAATTAGGCAGTCTTTACTTTATAGGAATGATAAAACATATACTATCACTTAATCAGATTCTTATATTAAAATAAAAATGATTTTAAAAAGCAATAAAGAGTATGCTGTGGGCTACATACACACACACACACACACACACACACACACACACACACATAGACACACATACACACAGACACACACACACACACACACAACGAAGGCATTCATTACATAATTTTAAAACACTTGAACTGAAAACCGAAATATTTAAAATTCACATTGTATGTTATTAATAAATGTATATTTCTGACGGATATGTACAATTATAGATATTGAGTAAGAGGAACTAATACATGTTCAAATTTAATTTATAATAAGGTGAATAAAAACATTTTTTAAAAGGGACTTGAAACTGGAGACAGGATTTTTCAAAGAGATAGTGGAGATAAATTTTGACTAAGTAATAAAAAATTTAAAATGATGAATTCAGTTAAATTTTAATTAAAAATATCTAAAACTAGGAATATAAATTTCATATAGACAACCTCAGGTATAGACCTAGAGTTGTCTAAATGAGATATTAAATGTATTTTTGTCTTTTTATGACCTCAGAGAGAAAAAAGTGAAACTATATTGTCTCTTGTTCAAAATATGTAGGTGAACAATTAAACAAAAAAAAAAATTTCCAGTGCCAGAGAGATTCACAAGTGAATTCTATCAAGCATTTAAGGAGCAATTGGTTCCAATTCTATATAAACTCTTGGGAAAAATAGGAGGATAAGATAATAAGATAATAAGATGGAACTCTGCCTAACTCCTTCTATTACCCCATTATGGTACTAATACTTAAACCAGGAAGAATCAAAACAAAGAAAGAAAATTATAGATCAATTTGCCCAATGAATATGGATGCAAAAATCTTAAATAAAAATCTCAGCAATTACAAGTTATCACTAGGATAATACACCATGACCAAACAGGATTTATCCAGGAATGTAGGGTTGGTTCAATATTAGGAAAACTGTTAGAATAACTGACTATATCAATAACAAATCTAACAGGAATCATATGATTATCTCAATAGATACTGAAAAAGCCTTTGACAAAATATAGCACCCATTCCTACTAATAACACTAGAGAGCATAGTGATAAATAGATTGCTCCCTAGAATGATAAGCAGTATCTATTTGAAACCATCAACAAGCATTATATGCAATGGGGATAAGCTAGAGGCATGCCCAAAAAAATCAGGGGTGAAGGATGCCCATTATCATCATTACTATTCAATATTGTATCAGAAATATTAGCTTCAGCAATAAGAGAAGAAAATAAATTGAAAGAATTAGAATTGGGAAGGAAGAAATAAACTCTCACTCTTCGCAGATGACATGATGATATACCTCAGAGAATCCTAAAAAAAAATAATCTAAAAAAAACTACTAGAAACAATTAGCAACTTTAGTAGTCACAGGTTATAAAATAAACCCACGTAAATCCTCAGCATTTCTATATACTACTAGCAAGATACAGCAGCAAGAGCTAGAAAAAGAAATTCTATTTATGGTAACTTCAGACAATATAAAATACTTGGGAGTCTACCTGCCAAGTTAGACTCAAAACTCTATGAAAACAACTATAAAACACAATATCAATTGCTCATGGATAGGTCAAGCTAATATAATAAAAATGACAATTCTACCTAAATTAAACTACTTTTTTTTAGTGCCTTACAAATTAAACTTCCAAAAAATTACTTCAATGAGCTAGAAAAAATTGTCACTAAATTTATATGGAGAAACAAAAAGTCAAGAATATCCAGGGATTTAATGAAAAAAAAGTAGAAAAGAAGGTGGCTTAGCCTTACCAGATCTAATATTATATTATAAAGCATCAGTCATCAAAACTGTCTGGCATTGGCTAAGAAATAGAGTGGTGGATCAGCGAAATAGACTAGTGCAAAAGAGACAGCAGGAAACAATTATAGTAATCTGCTGTTTGATAAACTCAAAGTGTCCAGCTTCTGTGAGAACTCTCTCTTTAATAAAAACTGTTGGGAAAATTGGAAGTTAGTATGGTAGAAACTTGTATTAGACCATTATCTCACACTCTATACCAAGATAAGATCAAAAATGGGTACAGGATTTAAAAGATATTATAAGCAACTAGGAGATCAAGGAATAGTTTATTTGTCAGAACTATGGAAAGGGAAGAAGTTTATAACCAAGGAAGAGATGAAGATCACTAAAAAAAATTAGACAATTTTGATGACATAAAATTAAAAACCTTTTACACAAACAAAACCACTGTAACCAAGATAAAAAAAAATGTAACTTGGAAATAATTTTTACAACTACTATTTCTGACAAAGGACTCATTTCTAAAATAGAGAATGGAGTCAAATTTATAAAATAACAAGCCATTCCCCAATTGACAAATGGTCAAAGGATATGCAAAGGCAATTTACAGCTGAGGAGATCAAAGTGATCCATAGTCATATGAAATATTGCTCTAAATCACTAATTATTAGAGAAATGCAAATTAAAGCATCTCTGAGATACCAACTCACACCTCTCAGACTGGCCAATATGACCAGAAAGGACAATGATCAACGTTGGAAGGGATGTGGGAAATCTAGAACACTAATGCATTGTTGGTGGAACTGTAAACTCATCCAACCTTTCTGGAGAGCAATTTGGAACTATGCCCAAAGGGCAACAAAAATGTGCATACCCTTTGATCCAGCAATACCATTGCTTGGTCTATACCCTGAAGAGATGATGAAAAAGGGTAAAAACATCACTTGTACAAAAATATTCACAGTAGCCCTGTTTGTGGTGGCAAAGAATTGGAAATTGAGTGAATGTACTTCAATTGGGAAATGGCTTAACAAACTGTGGTATATGTCATGGAACACTATTGTTCTATTAGAAACCAGGAGGGATGGGAATTCAGGGAAGCCTGGAAGGATCTGCGTGAACTGATGCTGAGTGAGAGGAGCAGAACCAGAAGAACATTGTACAACCCTAACAGCAACATGGGAGTGATGATCAACCTTAATGGACTTGCTCATACCAACTGGGCAACAATCAGGCACAATTTTGGGATATCTGTGATGGAGAATACCATCTGTATCCTGAGAAAGAATTGTGGAATTTGAACAGAGACCAAAGACTTTCTATGTACCTTTAATTTAATTTTTTAAAAACTGTCTTATTATGTAATTCTGCTATATCTCATACTATATGTTTCTTCCTTAAGGATATGATTTCTCTCTCATCACATTCAAATTAGATCACTGCATACTATGGGAATGATATAAAGACTAACAAACTCCTTTCTGTGGGGGGTGGGGGGAGGGAAGCAAGAGTGGGGAAAAATTGTAAAACTGAAAATAAAACCTTTCTAAAATTAAAAAAAGATGAAAAAGAAAATTGTAAAAAATTATTGATTACATTACAAGCAAACTTATATTAATTATATTATATTATAGTGATTATAAGCAAACAACCAGGACAATTTTGGGCTATCTGTGATGGAGAATACCATCTGTATTCAGAGAAAGAATTGTAGAGTTTGAACAAAGACCAAAGACCATTACCTTCAATTTAGGGGGAAAAAACCAATTATCCTATCATGTAATTTTGCTATCTCTTAATACTTTATTTTTCTTCTTTAAGGATATGATTTCACTCATCATATTCAACTTAGATCAATGTATACCATAGAAACAATGTAAAGACTAACAGAATGCCTTCTGTGGGTGGTGGGGGGAGGGAAGCAGGATTGGGGGGAAAATTGTAAAACTCAAAATAAATAAA
This sequence comes from Macrotis lagotis, assembly GCF_037893015.1. NCBI lineage: Eukaryota > Metazoa > Chordata > Mammalia > Peramelemorphia > Peramelidae > Macrotis > Macrotis lagotis. The sequence goes on from NC_133658.1 coordinate 581,829,206, forward strand.
ATCTTTCTTAAAAAAATTATTGATTAGGGGGTGGCAAGGTGGTGTAGTGGATAAAGCACTGGTCTTGGAGTCAGGAGTACCTGGGTTCAAATCCGGTCTCAAGACACTTAATAATTACCTAGCTGTGTGGCCTTGGGCAAGCCACTTAACCCCATCTGCCTTGCAAAAAAAAAAACCTAAAAAAATTATTGATTAAAACAATTAAGATTTCATATCCAAATGTAAGGTTCCATATAAAGAATATAATTAACCTTCAGACATTACATTCTTACCTATTATATAATCACAATAAAATGTAGTTTATGTGAATGGCAAGACTAATTTGTAGAGAAAGAGGAAATCATTTTTAATTTGATTGATCAAGGAAGACATCAAGGAATATTGGGCATTTGAACAGTTTCTTAAGGAAGAAATAGAATTTCAAAAGCTTGTGATGAGAGTAGGGGATATTCTAGGTAGAGGGAATAGCAAGAACAAAGAAGCTGACGCAAAAAAAAAAAATCCTGTTGAATCCTTTAAAGATAAACATGAAATCTATGTTGAAATGCCAAAAGATATATAGAACCCAGATTTAACATGTGTTCAAAATGGTAGTCTAGACTGACTAGAATACAGGTTTCAAAAGAATGCCTGAGAGCTTTGTATTTATAATTCTAGACTAGTCTACACCAAGCTATATGCTATAGCTACTCTTCTGTTGAACTGAACTACTTGCCATTCCCCAAAGACTGGAAAACTACGTAGGTAGAAATAGGTCTGCTCTGATTTTATAAAATGCAGTGTCCAACAACATCCTTCAAAAGCTTAAGTAAAAGTGTCTTTTATAGGTAACCACTCTAGGACAAACAATGTAATAGCATTATGTAAATGCTAGCTATTATTATTATTAGATGTTTATTTTTACTGTGTAAAAATATTATTTTATTTGTGTCAAAAATAAGCCATTGTTTTCCTGATAAGAGGTTCTGTGCTGTGTCACCAGCTAGTCTTTCGGATGCTTAAAGAGAACAACCATGTCTTCACCCAGTCTCCTTTTCTTCAAATTGAAACAGCTCCAGTTTCACCAATGCAAGAAGTTTAAGAGAGAGGAAAAGATGAGAATAAAAGAAGAATAAATGAGGAAAAAAGAGAAAGATTTTAATTCCTATAGAGCAGCATTTCTTTCCAGAATCACTTGATCACTATTAAGCTAAACCATTACTTTAAAAAAGTCTATAAACTTTCGACATTCCCAAAGTTCAGTGTCTCCATCTCTCCAGCATTTCTTGTGTTAAAGAGACATTAGAACATGCTAAATAACTCAGTCATGTTTCTTCCCACAAAGACGCATTATTATTTAATTATCATCGGGTCCTACCTTGAAACCTAGGCTAATCTCAGTATCAGCAGGTCTGCTTCTAGGAAAAGAAGGTATTTTATTTTTTACTATTTCAGAGAACTATAATTATTACTACTAGCAGGACAGTACTCCCCTACAGTGATGGTAATGTTGGCATACTACTTAATTTATTATAATACTTTTATTTCTTTCTGTTGCCCTAATTAAATCCAACCATCATTTATTCTAAATATATTATAAATCCCTTCTTTGTTTATTCAGTTTACCTCACAACTAATTCTCTCTTCTCACAACATTTTTCTCTGGAAGAGAATCTAACCTCAGACTAAGGAGAACATTAGGATAATTAAGTTCCTTTATACATTCTTATCTCTACCTCAACACATCAGTAGCTCAGATCTGTTTTCTCATTCTTTCTACTAGTCTCAGATGAAATAGTTTTTAACAAAACAGTGAGAACATCCCAGAGAGGTGGAGGTGAGAAGTGAGCAGCAGAAGTCATTTTAGATGTTTGCCAACTATCCTTTTAATTTCAGCTTCCACAATTTTGCTTTCAAACATTTTATTAGATAATGTATTGGGGTGGGGAAAATCTACTACAGCTAGTAGTACAAAGTTATAATGATGGTAAAAAGAGCTAGAATTTATTAAGCACTTACTCTGTGTAAGGCAGTTTGCTAGGTATTGAAGTAGGTGTAATTATTAGCTGAGTCCAAGGTTACATAGCCACTAGTAAGTATCAGAAGCTGGATTTAAACTCAGGCCTTTCTGAATCCAGAGCCAGGCTTTCGTTTACTACACCACCATACCATTTATAAAGTATGCACATTTCAGCAAGTAAACTTAGGCCCAGAAATATTTACTTCCTCTGTTTTGCAAATCAGGACATTTGATTTACTCCAATCCCAGGACACTTCACATATTTTCCATCATATAAGAATCACTAACAGTGGAGCTTAGTAATAAATCACATCCTTTGCTCTAGTGTCCTTAACTCAAAAGCAATTAAATGATTTCATATTTTCTCTAAATCCTTATTATCTATTATCTTTTGACTTGGAAGATAAAAAAAAGCAAAATCAGAGCTGTACAGTTTTAACCTTCTGTGTCATTAGTTACAATCTCAAATAAGATGATACATGTATAGCACAATACTAACCAGACATCATTTGAAAGTATTATTATTATTATTATTATTATTATTATTATTATTATTATTATTATTAACAACTTCATTTCTATCCCCCTTGGCTCAGCTGTAAAATGGGAAACAATATATTTGTACTACCTATTTTATAAGGTTGTTGTAAGGCAGGGGTATCCAATCTTTCAGCTCTTCTGGGTCACATCTTCCAACAAAAACCCATCAAGGGTCATATACAGAATTCAGTACTCATTCATGAATAAAATGTTAACTCACCCCATCAATACAACAACAAGGCCACAGAATGTTTGGACATCTCTGCTAAGGAAAGCTTTTTTATAAGTTATAAAATGTTACATATAGACATTTAGTGGAAAGCACTAAAGTGTACACTGAGGAGACTTCTGGAGTTCTAGTCTTAATTACGTATAGAACTTTGGGGAACTCACAATGTCTCTAGATCTGAAGTTCTTTCGTATATAAAAACAAGAAACTGAAATATGTTATTTTATGGTCTTTTCTAGATTTATTATTCAATGATTATGTATTACTGCATTTTCCTGGTTTCTCTTGTTTCTGTAACAATATTTTTCCCCATTTCCTTTGCTATTTACTTTTCTGTCTTAAGAAAAGTGGGTCTCTCAAGGTTTCTCTTTTTCCTCTCTATGTACACAAACTGCTTCAGTGAGCTCATCCAATTATTCCATTTTTGCCTATATTCCTTTTCTACTAGTCACGCATTTGTCCTAGAACATCACCTTGGTTTATCTTTCATTCCCCCTTCTATTTTATGTACTCATTCTCATTCAACTAGAAAAGTACAGGGGCTTCCAAACCAGTTTCAAGTTGTTCTACAATACATCTCCTTTGCTCTGGCCTCAACTTTTTCTTTCAGTGTTAAGCAGAAACCCTGTCCTTCTTTCTGGAATGCCTTGTTCCTTTATCCTTCTACTTGTCCTATCATTTATCAGTCTTGGATTCTAATGCGATACAACAATTCACCATTGAATCTTCCCCTGGGCATTTACAAAAAGGAGCATGCTCCAGTAAGCTCCCTCTTTGCTCTGGTCTTGCAGAATCCTTATCTTCCTTCAAGGTCCAGTTTTGTTCAGATGCCATCTTCTATTTCCTACTTCCATCAGTTCTTAGCATTTTGCCTATCCTCATGTTGCCTTATATTTTATTTACCTTTGAAGACAAGAGGATGTTTTGTTTTTATCTTTGCATATCCAGCACCCATTTCAGTGTTTTACACTATGTACTTAATTGGTCTCCCAGATCTCTCTTTTTCAATTTATTCTGCTTAAAGGTTACTTTCTTAAATCAACATTACATGATATCACTCTCTTATTTAGCAAACTTAAAGAAGCTTCTCTTCAACCTATAACATCAAATCAAACAAAAAAAGGATTTGTTTGGTTTTCATGGTCCAATATAATCATGTCTCAACAGATACTTCAATTTTGTTTTCACTTTACTCTTTACTAAATACCTCCCAATGCAGTGGGACAGGTCTCCTTACCATCACCTAAACATCCACTGCTAATACCCATTTCAGTCTTTCCTATTTCTGGAATGATCTCCTTCCTCCTTCTCTCGAAATCATCATTGATTACCCAACTCAAAATCTATCTCCCTCCACAACTGATTCAGCCCACAATGATTTCTCCCTTCTTTTAACTCATTTTTACTCCAAATCAAAGTTTAGTGGTTAGTTGCTTTATGCATAATGGTTTAGTCTCCCCAAGTATACAAGATAATTTTGTATATCTAAATATATATAAAGAATGTTCCTAAAGTCTTAGTGCAGTTTTAAACCTCAAATTTTGAAAGTATAACTCTTCCCAAGATCTTTGGATCATCCTATAATATAAATTTTTTGAGGGAAGAGAGCACAAATATTTACTCTGTATTGCACCCTTTCCACTATGTCTGGCATAGTACAGGACACCAGAAATTGAAAGAATACTTAACTGATATAAAAATTTCTCTATGTCTGATAATATGCTTTGTACCTTAAAAGGGAAAAATGATGTTTCTTATAGTTTCTGTGTCATTCTGATTTTATTCACAGGCATATTCTTAATCAACAAGATGGTCACAGTGACTTGTAGTGAAAAATTGTTGATCGGATCACTCCTTCATAGAATAGGATATTAAGGCACCAAGAAGTCAATGGATGGAATAGGGAAAAGGAAGAGGAAAAAAAGGAGGACTGAAGTTACCCTTCATATACTTTATGATATCTTAGCTACAATCAGCAGAATAAAAATAAGGGGTGGAACAGAAGTACAGGTTTTTATTAATTCTGAAATTAAGAGGTTTGTGTTTAAATTTAGTAAGCAGACAATTAAGGCATTCCAGAAAATTTTTAACATACAAGAAAAATGCAATCTTAGGAACTGCAGAAATTCATAGTCTCCTAAAATTGAGGCAGCAATTACATGACATGATGGATAGAGCATGGTGATATATAGGTGGAGTCAAGAAGACCTGAGTTCAAGTGCTACTTCAAACCATTACTAGCAGTTATCACTTGATCTCTCTTAGCTTCAGTTTCCTCCTCTGAATAGGGATAACACAGTAATATCAACTATGTAGGGTTGCTGTGTGAATCAGAAGAGGTAAGACAAGTTACAATGTCTTGCAAACTTTAAAGTGTTACGTGAATATTAGCTGTTATTACTATCATTATTGAAATTAGGTTAAACTACAACTTTTGCCATTATCCTGGGATTTTTCCTTCAAAGATCCTCAACTAAATAGGTTATTCATTTTAATCATTAACAAAATTATTAACAATTTTAAAAATATCTTGTATTAAGAACAGTTTTGAAGGCCAAATCTTCATAATTTATTAGTTATTATATTTTCTATCATTTCCATGAAAAAGCAATTAATTCTGATTTCAGTAACACTAAATGAAAACTTTCATACAATGGAAACATTAGCAAAATTTTAGAGAAATCTCCAAGATTTTCCAAATTAAAAGTGCTTCATCTCTCTCATACTGAAATGGACAATGGTTGTAGAACACAAAGAAATTTTGACAATGGTAGGAAATGTACTAAGAATTTCAAACTCAAGCATGCAGTCACTCCATGCAGGAACAGGAAGTTGAATCAAGCATTACTTTCAAAAGTAAAAGAGGATAGGGAACTGCTATGGTCATCAGATTTTTAAAGTGCTAAATTTAAAAGCACAAAATAAGATAACATAAAACATGACAGTTATTTCGAAATAGATTTCTCCTCACAGGGTGGAAAATAGAATTTATGAAAATTGAATTAATTTTCTGGAGATAAAACAGGCAATAGAAGGAAACATTAATCTTCAAGAACATTTAAGAGGTAAAATAGATTTATAATCCAAATATTAAAAGTTACAAAACAAAATAATTATTATCAGTATAGATCTGCTTTTTAAGAACAAACTGGTAGATATCTCATTTTATGATTAACTATATGCCATAAAGATAATTTAGTAAAAACAGATGGTCTGTGGACCAAAATTAATACTCAAACAATAAAGAATATGTATACTTAGAAACCAAAGCTACTTCCCAATAATAACATTCAAGAATGAAATTATTCAGTTCCCAATTTAAATTGTGAACTTTTAGAGAAAATAAAAAAGGCTATTTTTTTACCGTGGTTGTAGAAAATGGTACATAAATTAAACTGAATATGATATAAATGAAGAGTTATAGATCTCTTGTGGAAAAAAATTACTTTGAAGGTCATGTTTTATGTTATTTGCAATATTTCTGAGGGAAGTGTATATTCATGACATATGCTCTCTAGACTCAGCAATGTAAAAATTGTTATTTCATGCAGGATTCTTACCACTAACAAGGCACTATCATCAGTGTGTTGAGACCTTCTGGATGGAAAGGGACACTAGGGAAGTAGGAGAAAAATGAAGTAATGTCAACAATATACAGCAAGGGCAGAAGATATAATAAACAAATATACACACCTTGGAAGAAGACATTAATATAAGATGTAACAAGAAGACTGCTAGCAATGTACAACATTCATAATGCCTTGGAATTTTGTTCATATCAACTAATCAACAAACATTTATTAAATGATTACTCTGCATCATGAATACTTGGACTTCATTGGGTGAATGCAAACAACTTATATACTACCTAAAACTCCATGTGAGCAAGAAGCAAATAAGGCAGTTCACACTCGGCAGAAGAGGAAGCAGAAGCACAAGCACTACAGTGACATTTTCATGCCCATTCAGTGAGGGGAGGAAAAAGCAGAAAGAAATTATGACCTACTCATGTCAAGTAAGTCACCTGTCTGGCTTCTCAAAGAAAATCCACGACTATAGGAGTTAATATTCAAATACTAGATAGATAAATTTGAAAATTAAAATTCCAGTTATTATCTTCTTTTAATTTTGTCCAGAAGCAGTTTAACTATTTGGAAACTTCATATAACTTATGAATATGTTATCAAGAAAGGAAAAAAAATTATAGAAGGAAGGTAAGAAAGAATACAGATTATGTGTTTCAAAAGTTCTATTGGAGTTATAATTCTATATTCTGTTTAAGATACTCAGCTAACTCAAAGATCTACCTATAAAGAATCAAATAAAAATATTTATTAGCCAATTAAAACTACAACAACAACTTTTTTTTTGGTCTGGACCACTAATTCATTATTAGTTTATATAACTTTTTATAATACACATCCTTGATGTATCAAAGAAAAGATTAGAATCCAGGTCTTGTAAATTCCAAGGACAAAGCTCTACCCACAACACTGCATAATGGATAATTATTTGAAAACAAGTTTGAGTCACAGTATAATTTTTAAGTGCATTCTGTATTTAGGCTTACCTGATTACCAATATTCAACAAGCATTTAACTGTGAAACACATTCATCACATAAAAAGTTACTTTACAAAGTACAAACTAGAACTTATATTTGTCACTTGACACATATACACATCAATTTTCCAGAGTATGGGTATCCAATGTTTTAGATCTTCTGGGCCACATCAGTGTCCAAAAAAAATTGTCAAGGACTGCATGGAGAAATGAATATTTATTTATTACTACATGGTAACCCATGTTACCACTGTGTATAATGATAAAATATAATAATGTCACATGAATTGACTTTTAAGACCACATGCAGCCCAAGGGCTAGACACACCTGTTCTAGAAGAAGTGAGTTCCCTTATGCTGGGAATGATAAAGACAGCACTGTAGAGGAAATAGGTTATTAAACAAATGCAAGTTTTAACAATCTTATCAGAAAGAAAATTAGTTCACAACAAGTAGATGACTTCTTAACAAGGTCAGGAACTTGTACATAATGAACATGTAAAATAAACAATCTATTCAATATTGAAACACTAACTTACAAAGATGGAATAAACAGTGATGGATAGTACATGATTAAAAAAATCAGGGGCTGCTAGGTGGCACAGTGGATAGAGCACCAGCTCTGGAGTCAGGAGTACCTGAGTTCAAATCCGGCCTCAGATGCTTAATAATTGCCTAGCTGTGTGGCCTTGGGCAAGCCACTTAACCCCATCTGCCTTACCCCCCCCAAAAAAAATCATGTAGAAGTAGATGTGCAGAATAAATGAAATTTGAGATTAAGTAAAAATGTCATCAGTTTGATGAGAAAAAACTGTTAATAACATGAGACTCCATCATCTGAGAGATAATTTCCGAGGACAATATCATGATACAATCATACTTTCTTACCTCGCTGTCAAGAGGGCTTTGTTTCTGTGGACTCTGTGATGCTTTTTGCTATAAATAAAGACAGAATTGTTAAGACTACATAAATCACAAAAGAGAAATTTAGATCTTCATCACAAAGCATTTATTATGGTATATATTTATTGGTAGGGGGAGTTTTCTGATGGAGATTTTCCTATATTAATGAAATAGCAGGTTTATTTTTTAAAAATCAATTATTAAGCACCTACTACATACAAGGCATTATGCCAGCAGTGTTCAGAGATTGTAATATAAGGATATCTAATGACCCTTTTCTTCATGGACTTAGAAATGAAAAAAGGTAAATTCAATAAACTTATATGCTGCACTATTATTAAAAGTATATGAATGAATGCATTCATAAATCAAAATCACATCTTCCTGATTCCAGACTCACCACTTTATAACCTGCAATCACCTGTCTGCCTTTGTTTTGTTCATTAAATTTAGAATAAAACCATCAAAAAAGAGTATTTTATACTAAATAAGGGATAGAAAAAGAATGCTCAGTCAAACCAATTAGATAAAGATTCACTATTCAACAAATAGGGAAAACTAGAAAGTAGTCTGGTAGAAATAAGATTTAGATCAACATTTAATATATACATAAGTTCCAAATGGATATATGTACTAGATGTAAATGAGAGGAACAGGGAAGGAAATACCCTTGCCAATTACAGATAAGGGAAAAGTTCTTGAACAAATGAGAGATAGAGAACATCAAAGGAGATAAAAATGGCCAGTTTTAATTATATAAGCAATTTGCCAAACAAAATCAAGGCAGTTAAAAAGTAGAAACAGTAAACTGGAAAAAAAAAAAATTCTGTGTAGAAAATTCTACAACATAAAAGTGTCATATCAAGGATATATCAAGGATAAATACAAGAGTCATTCCAGAATATTAGCTGGTAGTTCTCAGGAGAAATTCAAACTATTGACAACAATATGGAAAAAAGTTCCAAATAATATAAATGAAAATTAAAACAATTCAGAGGTAGTACTTCATATTCATTAGACTAGCAATGATAAGAAAATAAAATGGTATGTACTGGAGGGGATATGAAGGGAGGACAAGCTCACTGTTGGTGGAGCTATGAACTGGTCAACCAATGTTTTGGCAGAAGAATTTGAAATTACTGGAATTAATTCATTAAAATGTATATAATCTTTTAGCAAAAAATATTACTACACAGGGGTGGATAAGGTGGCGCAGTGGATAGAGCACTGGCTCTGGAGTCAGGAGAACCTGAGTTCAAATCCGACCTCAGACACTTAATAATTACTTAGCTGTGTGGCCTTGGGCAAGCCACTTAACCCCATTTGCCTTGCAAAAACCTAAAAAAAAATAACACTACTCCTAGGCCTATACCTCAAAGACGTTTTTTAAAAAAAGAAGAGGGGGTGGCTAGGTGGCACAGTGGATAAAGCACCGGCCCTGGAGTCAGGAGTACCTGGGTTCAAATCCAGTCTCAGACACTTAATAATTACCTAGCTGTGTGGCCTTGGGAAAGCCACTTAACCCCATTGCCTAGCAAAAAAAAAAAAAAACTTAAAAAAAAAAGAAGAGGAAAGGGGTCTATATGTAGAAAAATATTTATAGCAACTCTTTATATTGAAGCAAAGAAGTGGAAAATAAGGAGGTGTCCACCAAATGAAGAGTGGTAATGAAAATTACTGCAACAGAAGATATGATTAAATGGATGATTTCAGAGAAAATTGAGAAAACCTGCATGAAATGATGCTATGTGAAATGAAGAGAGAATACATTTTGCATTCCGACTGCCTAATTGCAAAAGAAAAAAAAACCACTTTGGAATATGAGAATTGTAATTGATATAATATCCAGACATGGTTCAAGAAGATGGATGATGTAGCATGTGAACCACATTCAAACAATTTCAAGAACAATCTGGAGCAATGCCCAAAGAGAAATAAAACTGTGCATTCCCTCTGACTTAGCAATACCACCAGCAGATCTATGTATCCCAAAGAATTCAAAGAAAATGTCAAAGACCTATATGTACAAAAACATTTATAGTAACTCTATGGTGCAAAGAACTGGAATTTAAGGGGATACCCATCAACTGGGGGAAGAATCAAAAAAGTTGTGGCATTATCATTGTGATGGAATACTATTGTGTTATAAGAGAGTTGATTTCAGAAAAAAAAAACAGAGAAAACCTATATGAACTGATGCAAAATAAAGGGAGTAAAGCTAGATCATAATACACAGTAAAAGCAATATCATAATGTTGATTGTGAAAGATTTAGATTTTGATCAATACAATGATCCAGGACAATTCATGATGAAAACTGCTATCCAGTCCAGTGAGAGAAATAATGAACTGAGGGCAAAGTGAAGTTTAATTTCCTAATTGTATTTATTTTCCTTGGTTTTATATGGAAATATGTTTTGCACTTCACATTTATAATGGGTATCATATTTAGTTTGTCCTCTCAGTGAATGGAGGAGGGGCAATGGAATGAGAGAATCTGAAATTCAAAATTCTAAAAAATGCTAAAAGCAAATAATAAATACACAAATTAACCAAATAAACCAAACAACCAACCAATAAACAAATAAGGGGAGTAAATAAAAACCAAAGTGATGCTAGATTTTTAAGTTCTTTTTCACAGAACCACAAATCATTATCAACAAACATTTTTAGTCAGTAATTACTTTTAATTAGGAGGAAAATAAAAATTAAAACAAATTCATTCAGTGGAATACCAACAAAGGACAATCCATACTAATAGTATTAGAAACACACATATTTCTGTATTTCAAGATAAAGATCTCACCTTGACAAAGTCCAAAACAGCATCTCTTTGTATTTGTTTGGTCCTTATTTTCTCCTCTTCATATTGCAGGGCAGCAATTTGTGCTTCTTTCCTTGTACGCTCTACTAATTGCTCTCGTCTCCGATGTAATTCTGTGTCTGTCTGTGAAAGCTATAAAAACATTGTTACTCCTCCTTGTAAGTAAATGGGTATAGTCTTAAGGTTGAATTCACAACAGGAGATAAGGAACAGTCCAAAGGGCTTCTTTTGTCTGTTATCTACCATTCCTTAATAGATGTATTTCTAAGATTTTCTCTAGTTTCCATTTTTGGCTTTTTTGGAATAAAATAACATAACTAAAAAGTTAGCTTTCAATTTTAAAAGGGGTAAGAAATTATAAGTGACTAACTTTAGTGTTTGCATATAAAATCTTATATTAATTATATCATATTATATCATATCAATGTGAGATCACAAATAGATAATAGGATAATATATCCAGAAACAAATGGCAATTAGTTTAATAATACAAAAATATTTTCCTGAAAAATAAAGCTCTATTACTCAGCGAATTACCTGACTGTGACTCTGTGACAGTGATAGAAGATAAGATGCTTCAACTGGAATCCTGATCAAAAGAAAGAAACACCTTTTGATAACAAGATAAATATGGCTTCAACTGACATGCATAATTTTAACATATTGCAAAGACAGTCTTCCAGTTGATAGTTATCAGTAAATTACAACAATGTGGTCAGTATTGTAAGAGTAGCCACATTTTGTAAACCTGAGCTCTTCATTAAATCAAGCTAAAGCAATAATTGATGCTACTAACTCATGTTTCATGTTATTTGATATCACAGATTAATGTACTGTTTGCCAACAAGTGTTTATAGCATTGGGCCAAACATAGCTAACTATAGACATAGCTAACTATAGATAAATACAGTTATCTAAGACAATTTTTACTAAATGTAATCAACATTTATATGTCACAGATACATATTATTTTCTTAGCCAGAATAAGCTCCCAGAAATACATGTAAATCAAGATCTTTTTTACTCAAAAGATCATTTTGCAGATGAAAATTTAGTCCTATTATAAGATAATTTAGTAATGATTCTTATATACTTGTTCTAATTTTCAATAGAAAAACTCTTTAAGAGTTTAATAATAGAATAAGAAAATTTAGTTGATTTTGCTAATTTAACAAAGAGCAGCAATTTGGTACTTAAATTCTTATTTTTATATTGCAGTCTTACATAAGTGATTTCTTACTTTCAGAACCAGTCTCTTTTCTGTAAGCACATAAAAACAAAAATTTTCAGAATATTAACTTTTTCTACTTTTTAATCATGCTATTTAGGTCTTCTCCAAACTATAAAACACCTTAATGCCTACATGCCTAAATCACTCTCTCACACCTACATCCTAGGATTCCAATCTCTTAGACTGGTTTAGCCTGAGCTAGCATGTTCCAACTTAATATTATCACCTACTCCTCCTCAAAAACCTTCCATTGAAACTCCCAGTCCAGTGTACTCAGTGTGTCTCTAACATATAATGGCAGCTGACTCCAAATTTAACATAATATTCATATGTATAAAATGTTTGCACTCTTCCCTCCATATTCCAAAGTCCCAGCCTCAAGTTCCACCCCTTCTATAAGGGCTCCAAGGCTATACTAATTATTCATCTCTAAACTCTAACAAGACTTACTTCCTTAAACTGTTTGTAATCAATATAAGGTAGTAATATAAAGAAAAAGATTTCGGGGGCAGCTAGGTGGCGCTTTGGATCGAGCACCAGCTCTTGAGTTAGGAGATCCTGAGTTCAAATCCAGCCACAGACACTTAATAATTACCTATCCTGGGTAAGTCATTTAACTACACTGCCTTGCAAAACACCCTCCCCACTCAAAAAGAAATATATTTCAGTACCAATCTCCTCTGTTCCATGAAACCTTCAAAAACAATCTAGTATAAAATGATCTAACTCTTCTATGAAATTCGGTCAATAAATCTATTAATAAATCATAAAGAAGTAATTTTTAAAAACTTCTTATTGCTAAAGAACAACAACAAAAATTCTCCTTTTTGAAGTATTTATAACATAACTCCTTCTGGACTGTACATTCCATTAAGGTAAGAGCCATGTTTCAGAGGGAGGATAAGAAACTGAAAGTTTAAAATACTCTGTATTACCACCTACCAGCATCCTTTGCCTTAACAAAACTACAAACTTATTAAAAAGTAAATACTCATATAATACAAAGAATGGAATTTTCCTTTCTGGACAAGATGGCTACCTGAGCAGGGACAGACCACATACCTAATTCAGCAAAAAGATGAAATTTGCATCAGATTAATTAATGATTGTGAGGGATATGGAGGTGTTTGGGTTCCACAAAAATGTGAAGGTAGAATTGTTAGTTTACATTACAGAGACTACCTGTATTGTCCTATGGGCAGGTATGTGAATTAAGACAAAAGACTTAGCCTCCATCTGATCAAAAACTGAGATTAGGTCAGGTCTGCCCTACCTAGTTCAGAGTTAATATAAGGTCTGTGTCCTCTTTTACCCATGCTCAAGAAGGTAGCTGTTTTTGCTCATTAGTATAATGAGCAGGAGAGGGGAAAATGTATGGGGACAAATGTAACAATTAGATTTGTGACTCCAGTTAATGACTGGCATGAAGGGGGGGATTCCTCGCCCCTTTCTCCTTGAAAGAGGTGTGCCATTTATTAAGATGTCTTAATAAAAAAAAACCATTTTAATAATAAAAAAAACATTTTAATCACCATTTAATCATGTAACAATGATCAAGAAATCCATTGAGAAATTACAACAAGAGATTTTGCTGGGAAGATCAAATATGAAAGATACCTTAATCTGATATCATATAATTTTATTGAAAAAAATTATGCTATCTAAAAATGAATACCTTTTTAAAAAATCTATAATCAATTTAAAATGTCTCTAAGTTGTTTTTATGTATACTTGTGAAACTCCTATTCTCTTCTGTGTATACACGAACATATAGAGATGTACTACAGTAACCTTTTCTTCTTGTTTGAGGGTGAGGACATTCCTATCACTAATTCAGTTGGTTATTTTTTATAGTGCAATAATATTCCATTATTCATGTACCATAATTTGTTCAGACTTTTCCCATTTAATGGGTACGCTTTGTGGGCACCTATGCTTAAGAGTAAAAAGTGCTAGGCTGAATACTTCTAATGCTTTCCAGAACATCTGGGTCAATTCAAAATTCTACCAGTAGTACATTAAGTATGTCTATTCTACTTCAGCCTCTTTCCTCAAACAATTATCATTGAAGTGGAATCTCAGAGTTGTTTAATTTGCAATTCTCTAATTATTGTGATTTCGAACCTTTTTTCATTTAGTTTCTGAGTTTTGAATTTTCTTTTGAGAATTGTTTATTCATATGTTTGAGGATTTTATCAATTGGGAATAATTCTAAATGAGACCTTGATCTTTCAAGGCATTGCTTCTTTTAATTTTAAGACAATAATGCTATTATATTAATTTTCTTCTGGCTAGGTGACCCTTGGCCACAAACAAGTTCTCAGGGTTGTAGGCAAAGCTAAGAATATCTGTTACAGTGTAGGTGTTGACTTGCGGTGAATTTATTCATTCAAAAATTTCCAAATCCAATGAAATGAGTGGTTTAATCTTTATTCCTATCTTAAACATTAGGGAAGCAAAAAACTAAAGGCTATGGAGTTTGCTTCCTCTTTTTAACTTATAAATAATGGATTTTTGGAATTCTGAGATAATAGACATCTTTCTAAGTCCTAAGGAGTTAATTTTGGAAGCAAAGGCTATTAATGGAAAATGCAATTAGAACATGATTAATATTCCATGTCTTAATTTCCCTGACTATAAAATGAGAATAATATTTTATATGTTTTTCCTTATCTCCTTAGCCTACACAAATGAACAAACTCTTCCTATTTTTAAAGCAGATTCAGTAAAAATTTTTGAGAAATCCATATTTCATTTAAAACATTATGCAAAGCTCATCTATAACAGTCTTCAAATCAATTAAGCAATAATAAAATGAATATGAATCTTTATTTAGGATTCCAAAAACTTATTTTAATATATCAAGTATAAGTAGCATAGGTCATCTTTTTGCTGAAAGGCTTTAGGTTTAACTAAAGTTTTATATACATAGTTTTAATCTAAGAAAAATATATAAGGTCTAACAAAAATTACTGGATTAATTGCTCTATAAATTATATTGTTGTTGTTTTGTCCTTCATTCTTGAAGACCATGACATGCATATGAATTCGATTTGAATAAGGGGAATGCTGTGCTAAGTTACCAGCCATGTTTTCTCCTCTGGAGCCATTTGAGTCCAGTGGCAAGATATAAATCCAGATGGCTGGAGATGGCCTTGGATGCAAGGCAATCAACACAAATGAGTCACTTTATTTCAAACTTTTCAGCCAGAAAAAAAACATCTTTTCCTTTGTTAAGTAGTTCTCTAAAAATCTAGAACCTGATTAAGTTTTTTTCTAATTCGATATCCTTTAAACTCTTATCACTGAATCTTAACTCCAATGTAAATGATTATGAACAATATGATCTGATTTCTCATACCTGTTTTGATGAACATATCTTCTTGTGTCTTCTGTTCTTTGAACATCTCTAATGGTTACTGGCTTAATAAAAGGTGAATTCTAAAACAAAGATGAAACATCAAATTTAACATATATCTGGAATTCTGAACTATGAATTTCAATTATAAACTGAACTATGTAATCAGGAATTTTGTCTCAGACTATAAATGACAGAAGAATTTGTGGATTATATTTTATCATATTGCTCTTTTAACATCATTCTAATCTATAATCTTTCTTCTTTGGACTGGACTTGTGATCTTATTGGCATCTCCTACTCTCAGAGGTCAATGCTCTGTGCCAAGATGTTAGTCAACCTTACTATCTATTTTAAAACTTGATGGACCAATGATTTTATTGGTTCATGTTCCCTACTTCAATTCATATTAGAAACCATTCATACCTCAAGGGAAGGGCAGGAAGAACTGAACAAGCACCTACTATGTGCCAAATATTGGGATAGGTGTTTTACAAATATATCTTTTGATACACACAACAACTCTGGACATAAGTATTATATTATTACTATTATTATTGTTGTTGTTGTTGTTATTATTATTATTATCTCAATTTTAATGCTGAGTAAATTCAGGTGCTCAGAGTTTAAGTGATGTGTCCTGGATCACAGATGTAGTGAATGTCCAACAACAGATTTGAAATGCAGGTCTTCTGGACTCCAAGTCCAGTGCTCTATCTATTATTGCCACCAATTTTCCCTTAGTAGACTTTTTTCCTGAATTGCCAGGCATTAAAAAACTCAACCCCTGGTGGCAAAACTTGTGGTGACAGAATTTTCCAGATTTAAGCTGATTCTAGGACAAGGGCAAAGTATGTCACATTAGCTATAAATCTTTTTTTTTTTTTACGTGGGGGGACACTGCTGGGTTTGTACTTTACTGGAAAATCAGTTTGGATTGATGAATAGTGTTGAATTTGAAGTCAGGAAGACTTTGCTAAGAAACAGATCTCTGAAGCTTATTAGTTGTAGGACCCTGGTCAGTCTCCTCATCTTATAATGGGAATAATATTAGTATCTACTTACAAAGATTATTGTTAGGATCAAATAAGATAAAGTATGTAAAGCACTCTGCAAATCATAAAGCACCACACAAATGTAGCTAATGATGATGATGATCTTCAAGAATGAATGGTAGGACATTAGTAGCAGTCAAGAGTATATTCTGCAATATTTCAGGGTTCTGTGATTTTCCTTATATGACTTAATAAACACAATAGCCTTTGAAAAGTACTATGGTACTTTTGCCCTGTGGCCAAACTAGCAATACAATCTATGGTTTAGCTTGACTAATCACTGGACAGAGATGTCACATTGTTCAATCAACCCTTATAACCAAACTTTCCAGCTTAACTGAACTTGCTGATGCCCTATTAACAGAGAACTAGAGTCACTTATATAACACAGTGGAGACAATGATCAGAAAGTAGTGCAAGAAGTTATACATAAGCACAAATGTATTCTTCCCCTACCCACAAGAATTCTAGTATTTCATAAAAACATCTTTTACTCTGCAAAGATTACTTAAGCACATATTAGTCACACAGAATCTTCAGCAATAAATCATCTAGCTCAATCTTCAATAGAAGGTCAATTTAATTCAATTCAAAGATAAATTTCTTTTACATTTATACCTGATAGTCAAATAGCACCTATTTAATAACTATATCTAGCAATGAAGAGCTTATTATGTAAATTAAATTTCTTTATTATTTCCCTATCATAAATTATTGCTGTTGAAAGGCACATGTGTTTACAAGGCTGTCTGATAATATCAAGATGTTATCATTTTTTATAGCAGGTCTTATCCTAGGACACTAATTTCCTAATGTTAATTTGTAATGTATAGCCTAAAATGCTTCCACAGTATTAAACCATAACATATCTAGCAAAATAGAAAATATTGATAATTTTACAAATACAAGTGAGGAAAAGGTTACTTTTTATAGGATTAAAGTAGTTGTGCTCTCTACCAAAGTTCTGCTCTGATATATCAAAACAGTGGCAACTTTCCACACCAGTAGAATGTAGGGTCTGATGAGATCTATAAAGGTAGAAAGCCTCTGAATATCAGTTGATGTCAGGTTACCTGTCATCTGTCTTATATGATCTGGTCATTCTGACTACTGTTCTCTTTCTCCTCCCTTTTGTGCTAAACTCCCCTTGAGGTCTATTTACAATAGGGACTTCCTTTTTCTTTCCTCTCATTCTCTTAATTCTTTGCAGTCAGATTTTTGACCTCATAAATTCTATCCAAATACCCTCTCCAAAGTTGCTGATTTCTCAATTGTCAAAACAAATGAGCTTTTCTCAATCATTATTCTTCTGAAATTCTCTGCAGCCTCTGACACTCTTCCCCTTAATATACAAACTTCTTCTAAATTTTAAAGATTCTATTCTCTTCTTGTTCTCTTATTTATCTGATTTCTACTTCTCAGTCTTCTTTGCTGGATCTACCTAGGTTGAGTGAATGACTCAAAGGACTCCCTTTTCTATTCTTCCCTCTATACTTCTTCTCATGGTGTTTTCATTAGCTTTCATGGATTCAATTACCATCTCTGTGCCTGATGAATCCCAAATCTAATAATTCTGCCTTGATTTCTCTTCTGACCTAAAGTCTCAAGTTCAACATATTCAAATCTATTATCTTTCCCCCAAACCTCCCATCTTCCTAATTTCCCTATCACAGTAGAAAGAAGTATCATCTTTCTAGTGATCCAGGTTCACAAGCTAGGTGTCATCCTGCATTCCTCACTCTCTTTCATCCTTTACATCCAAACCGTTGTCAAAGTTTGTCAATGAATATGCCCTTTTCTCTTCCCTGACACTCCCACTATCCTGGTGAAGATCATTATCCCATGCCTAGACCATTGAAAAAGCAGGCTGGCTGGTCTCCCTGCCAGTCCTTCCTCAGTTTAATTGGACAATTCAGCTTGCTAAAATGCAGGTCAGACTTTGTCATTCCTCTATTCAATAGTTGTAAACTCCAACAACTCTCTTATTTCTTGGATCAAATATAAAATCCTCTTCAAAGTTTTTCATAACCTGTTCCCTTTCTACCTTTCTAGTCTTCTTACACATTACAACTCCAGTTATTCTATGATCAAATGACCCTGTCTTCTTTGCTTTTCTTTGCATAGGCTACTCCACCTTTCAACTCTGAGCATTTTCTCTGAAAATCCCTAATACTTGAAATGCTTTCCCCTTTCTAGGTCTACCATCTCTGCTTTCTTGATTCCATGGCTTCCTTCAAGTTTCACATAAATTTTCACTTTTTCTGAGAAGCCTTTCCTAATCCTCCTTAATCTTAGTGCCTTCTTCTTAAAATAAAAACAACCAAAAAAAAACCTACATTCATCCCCCTGTCAATTTATCCCATATATTATGTGTGTATGTGTATGCTGTATAACATGTGTATGTTATATTCATAGTTACTTGCATGTTCTTTCCTCTATTACATTGTAAGCATTGGAGACTCATCACAAGAGATTGGCCACTGATGGTAAAATTTTTTGACTATTCATTTGGGAAGACTAGCTACAGTAAATTTGAAGTAATTGTCATACGACTTTGTGAAGGGAATCCCTATTTGCTATTTTTGAAGTAATAAAGTATATAAAATAGAGACAACATGGAAGCATGGAAAAAAAAGTAAAGAAGGCTATTTCCACCTTCACTGACCTAGACATTAGAGCAAGGGACACTCTCATATTGCTCCTACAGTACAGGTCTCATTCAATCATCAACTAATTTTTGAGCAAACATATAGAACCTGTCAAAGAACATTTTTTCATTGAATTATAAGTCGTGTATGATAAAACTACTTCATCACATTTTATAAAGAGATCAAGTTTTCAAAGTAGCACAAAAATTTTAAAAGGTATGGTATAAAGAATAATAGTACAAGATAAACTGACTTCAATGAAGAGGATATGAATTAATTTGAAAACATGTTAATGGGATCTATTGTATTAGAGATTAAATAATGCTTAAGAGTCTTTTCATTTTTAAAGTAAAATTAAATTTGAAATGAAATTTTATCATAGCTATAAAATAAAAAGACCAAAAAAAGAATCCAATGTCAAGATCATACCATGTTGTTAAATAGCTGCTCTTTACCCCTGTACCTTGAATCATTAATATTTTCATCATTCAGCTGTTTCAGTGTCATCTCCGAGTTGTACCACTTTTAATTAATACAACACAATTCAGCTTTACATGTAAGATGTCTTATGAGCCTCAACAAAAAAACTATTATGTACAGAAGCATTCAAATCCAAAAGTCAAAGGCCTTCTTTATTAGAATAAAATTAATCCCAACAAATAAAGTTATAGTCCTGAAGTAATCACATTCTACTTCTAAGAAATGAAGTATTTAATTTTCCAAAAAAGGTTTGAAGTGTGTTTCAAATAAACCCTGTTTTGAGTCTTTGAGTTTTTCTAGACATCAACATTCTACTCACAAGCAGATGCAACTTCTTTGTTGTTTTTTAATAGAAATATTTATGAGTCTTTTAAAAAGTCATCTTGCAGATGGCAGTGGCCTGAATGCTTTCTTTATTAGCTAAGGTCATTTTGTGCACCTTATTGAGGAATTTACATGTTAATTCATTTTACTGGCAATTAATTTATATTCTGTGTGATTAAATATAAAATAATTTGTCTAAACAATTTAATACTATTTTATGTTGAATGTTTAAAATAGATTGTAAGCTTCTTCATGGTAGGGACTGTCTTTTGCCTCCATCTGTGCTTAGCATAGTGCCTGGTATATGGCTGATGCTTAAAAAATGTTTATTGAATGAATGAGTGCTGCCAGAGGACAACTTTTTAGTTCTATTTATAATTAATGATCATGCTAATATATTGGTCAAATTTAGTAAGGGAGAAAAGCATTAATTGCTTCATTATTAAAAAAACCCCCAAAACAAACAAGTATAGCTCACTTTGGAAATCTCATTTATTCCTCTTCTTGATTAACAGATGAACTCAAAACCTAGCTGAATTTAATAACTGCTTTTAAAATATACCTACAGAACCAGAGAATTCTTGTTTCTTCACAAAACAAAGTAATATTAATACCTGAAGAATGAAGTTTTATTGTCAACTTGTTGCCCTAAGACCATAGAACTATTATGAAGACTTTTTATGAAAGAATAGGAGCATACTTGAGTTTAAATAATTGTACTACCTCATGAGAAGTTCGTCGCTGTTCAATATATGATGTGAATTGTGAGCTAAGGCTGTCTGAATTCAGGCCTTTGGGTTGCCTTATCTCTTCTTCCTCTTCTTCAGTAGCACAGCTGTCAATATAGTCAATCTGATCTAGTTCATGTTCCACTTGACATAGAGAAACATACACAAACACCAGAAAAAGCATTCAGATTAGATAACCAACAATGGAGAAAGAAACAGAAGCTAAAATGTATCATATTTCCTTCAATGACTCTTCAAGATGATTCCTGTTCTCACCACACTCTTTTACTGATATCGTCCATTTTAAAAGGAGATCAAGATATATGTGTATATAGATCTGGTCTACAGTTACTATCAGAAAAAATTATTTTCGTTACCTTTCCTTTTATGAAAGAAAATAAAAATTAGTGACAAAGTTATTATCATGAGTTTTTTCTTTCTTTCATTCTTGTTTCATTTCTTCAACAATTCCTCACAGTTTTGGATAAGATTGTTTATACATGTGAGAGCAACTTACTTTTAACTGATTGAAAGATATCATTTACATTTAGCATTTGTTTTCAAGTACCAGTTTGAGAAGTGAGGATCTCAGGTACTGCTCATGGCTTATGTGTCCTCACAGAATTAAAAGTACATGAGAGAGCTAACAGTCACATATTTCTTCCTATTTACCTATTTACCTTCCTATTTACTTTATTACTTCAAAAGAGCAAACAGGTAGGGACTCCCCTCACAAAATCGTATGACAGCTTACTTCAGATTTACTGCAAATAACCTTCCCAAATTCATAGTCAAAAATTTTTACCATCACTGGCTGATCTCTTAGTGAATTGTGAAAAGGATGGTATAGAGTAAGAAGAAAATGAATGGGGTATCAATCCTATATATAACCTGTATTTTTTCAATCCTATATATAACCTGCAGCAAATGCAACTCTATTTAATCTTTTTTTTTAACTTCATAAGGCTAAATACTTAGACAAAACTTTATTGACAGTATTATTAATAATGCTATTATGGAGGAGAGGGATTGTTGTTCAATGTTTTATAGAGATATGAGAGGAACTAAAATATTTTCCCCTCTCAAAATTTATCACAGAAGAAAAATATTAATATATTCCTCTAAGTAAGATCCAGTCTATCTATCATTGTAAGTCAAAATTTGGGTATATCATTAAAGAATAGTTAAATAATAGAAAATAAAGGAAATAAACTGTTCTTTTAAGAACTACTTTTCTTAAGGGAAAGAAAAAGGAAGAAGGAACTGATAAAAGGGAAGAAAAACATGTATAGACATGTGGATAAACTTTGAAAAACTTTCACAACATATAACTGGAAAAATAAAATAAAATATCAATTGAAAAAACTACTTTTCTTTTCTGATTTCTTTCTAGAGTAATTCCTCATTTCAATTTACAGGTAGTATAACAAAAATGCATAGAGAACTGGCATTGAAAACAAGAAGACATGAGTATTAGTCCTGCCTCTTAAAAAAATCATAGCTATATGACCACAATAAGTCACTCCTCAGTGAGCCCCAGGCAACTAAGAGCAGTTGGTTGACTTCAAGTGCTGGAGATAGTGTCCACATCACAAGTCTCTCACAGGTCAAGAAGTCTGGTACCTCCCCCAAATTTAGTCAAAGTAAAAAATAAATTTCCAAGTTATCACTTTACTTATATAAAGGAGATAAAATACATATCTCACAGAAAAACTAAACTATAAATTTAATTTCCATTTTCTTGTCTCTGCCAGACTAGCCCCATTCCATATAGCCAAAATAATATCACAAGAAATAAATGAACTGTTAAAATGATAAACTGCTCAGACATTATTACATATATGAAATGAGATAATACTAATTGGTGAGAAAAAGAAAATAAAAGAAACTAGTACTCAAAAGAAGTGAGAAGAAAAAAATTTCAGGAAACATAGAGAAGAGTCTGTTTTCTTATCAACTTCCTGAAAATCATTCTGTGATGTCATTTTTGATCATATTGCTGTCTGTTGTTCAGTTGTTTCAGTCATATCTGACTCTTCAGATGGTTTATGTCAAACCCCTTTTGGGATTTTCTCATTAAAGATATTGAATTAGTTTGTCATTTTCTTCTCTAGCTCATTATACAAATGAGGAAATTGAGGCAAACAGGGTTAAGTGACTTGTCCAGGGTCACACAGCTAGGATGCATCAGAGGCCAGATTTCAATTTGTGTTTTCTTGACTCCAGGTCTAGCACGCTACCTACTGTGCCACTTAGTTTCTTCTCCTTGATCATTTTTTTCTGAAAATATGAACAAGTACACTTGATGTCATCTCAGTGGGCCTTAGTTTCTTCAAATGTAAAACAAAAGGACTGAAGAAGATCTTTAAATTCCTCCCATCTGTACATCACAGACTTAATGATACAACAAACTTTACCTCATAAGAATGGTAATTAATGAGAATTAATTGGGACTCAGGAACTCCTTTTTACCAATCTTTGAGCCAGAGCAATGGTCAGCATTTAATTACTAAAGTCAATAAAATGAAGATCCAAAAACCTCTGAAAGGGCATAATTTTGGGGAAAAGTCAATGATTAAGCTCAAATATAACAAATTAAGTCACTTTCCTTTCTAAATATGGGCCAAAAATTGATAGTTACTATGATTTTTTGTTTTTGCAAGGTTATAGGGTTAGGTGACTTTTCCAAGGTCACACAGCAAGGTAATTAAGTGTCTGAGGCCATATTTGAACTCAGGTCCTCCTGACTCCAGGGTTGGTGCTCTATCCACTTTGCCATCTAGCTGCCCCTTGCCTATGGTTTTGATGCAAGTTGCATGCAACTTAAAAAGAGATTGAAATATTTACAGCAATAACACAAAAAGTTTCTGTTTTTATTTTCATTAAGGTTTTTCCTCAAATGAAAAAGGATACAAAAAATTTTTAAAAGGGGGAATATTTTAAAATAAATCAGAAAAAAAATTTAAACTGCATCATAGTACTGATATATGTGTAAATCTATTCCATATATAAAACAAGTTTCTGGAATCAAAAAGAAAAAGAAAAAGGCTGCAGGGACAGAGAAGAAACTATAGGAAGGAGAACAAATGGAAGGAGATGCAAGAAAGTATTTGTGGAGAAATAAGACTGAACAATTTATATGTCATCAATGTATATTTACCTCCACCATTTGTTACGACTACACTGCCTCGGTTTTCCTGGTACTGGCTTTCTCTTCGCAGTCTCTGTTCTTTAGTAATCTCTGCTACTCGCAAAGGTAAATCTGAAAATTCATCTGTAGGCTTTATGAAATATTAAAAACAATAAATATTATTTTTAACTTTAGTTGACATAAACATATAAAAAATTAATATCTAAATTTGAATGGAAAATTGTATACTAAATGAATAGAGTCAAAAGTCCAACTCAGGTATTTGTTGTATGCTAAAGTTTATTTTTATGTCACTTTTTAACAACTTTTAGCTAGGACAACACTGGGAGACCTGTTATAGACAATACTCTCTCTCTCTCTTTCTCTCTGCATATATATATATATATATATATATATATATATATATATATATATATATATATATCAAAACAGAGGAAAAAACAAAACAAACTACAAAATCTGAATGAACACTAGGTTCACTTTTTAAAAACTTCTCTTATGTTTTTCCTTCCCTATCCCATGGTTCTCTTTCTTTTTCCTTAATCCTAATCCCTGAAACAGAAAATGACTAATATGTAAACATGTTAAACACAAATGTACTTGTACAATGCTCACTAGACTATTCACCACTGGGGGTGGAAAGGAAGGGTGAAATAAAATCATGTAACATAAATATGCATGTGGATGAATGTTGAAAAACTTTCATAACATGCAATCAGAGAAATAAAAAAACCAAAAAAACAAAAACATTTTTATAATAAGACTAATAAATGGTGGCTGAATATAAAAGATGAAACCCAATACTTACCTTGAAAAATAGAAATCAATAATGTGGCAATATTAGATATTAAACAAAATAAAATCACAAAAATTTATTTAGAATGTTGGTCCTTAAAGATAAATGGTTATGAGGTAGATTCCTTTTTTCTATCTCATCAGTAGGAAACTTCTCTTCTCTCCCTAAATAATTATTACCTAGAAACACTGTTCTAAACCACCTTGCCCTACTCATTTTATAAAATAGTTATGCTACAATCAGTTCCCTATATACTGGTGGGATCAAACTCATATAGAAATGTATTACTGAAGAAAATCATAAGTTAATACTGTCTAAGTTGTACTGTATTTTATTTTCTTAAACAGTTTCCAATTACATCTTATACCATGAACAATGATTTCCCCTTGACTACCTCAGAAAAGAGTTAAGATGCCTTTTCTTCAATGGCTCCTAAGATAGTTTCTAGGCACTGTCTTACTCAATTATTTCCCTTTTGTTCTGAGAAACCAGAAATGTGAACAACTAAAGCCTGAATTAGCAAGTGGACTACAATAAAAGAACAGTAATAAAAGGAAAAAGTGAGATTGAGGAAGGAGTGTAACCATGTAGGAGAGAAAGAAAAATAGGAAAGATGAAATATAAAGGGATCAAATTAAATTGCCTTCTATGTATTTAAGGAATTTTACTGCATCTTTGCACCTCTCAAAATTTAGCATTCTGCATACAGGACCTATTAAATAAAATAATTAATAAACTAATATATTGATTTGAAAGCTTAAAACCCAGTTCCTATCTCTAAAAGGCAGTAATAAAGTTTTGCCTTTAAAGTATCCTTCAGTGTTTTTGGCAACAAAAATCCAAAAAATAACACAAATCTTAAAGATTTGGCCCACATTAGTTATTGAGGGAAGTAAACCACACTACTAGCTAATCAATTACAAGCAGGTACATGACTTAGTGGACATAATGCTGGACCCTGAGTGAGAAATAGTGGAGTTCAAATTTGACCTCAACTGTATAACCTATGGGGGGGGGGGGAGCCAAGATGGTGTCATGGAGGTAAGAATTCCCAGAAGCTCTTCCCTAGAACACTTCAAATGCTGTAAAATTATGACCAACCAAATTCTAGAGAGCAGAACCCATAGAAAGACTGAGTGAAACCATTTCCCAGCCCAAGACAACTTGGAAAATCTACAGGAAAGGTCCATTCCACCAGGACCAGGGTTGGAAAGGGCTGCAGCTACATGCACCAGAACAACAGAACAGCCCAGCTCCAGCCTTCCAGGAACAGCCCATGGGGCGCCTGGTCCATGGCAGCTGGAGTGGTTTCCAGACCACTTAACTCAAGGGTTGTGGAAGGGCAGTGGGAAAACTCTGCCCCACCAGAGTGAGTGCAAAGCCCAGTTCAGCACAGCCTCCCCTGAGACCTTGATGTAGTCGCTCTCTGGAAATCTGCAGAGCCACCTAACAGACGGAGTGGGAGAGAAGAGATTTGTAGAGGTCACTCCACTATCCCTCAGGCAGGATTCTGTTGCTTTGCCCATACTCAGATCCAGGGCCCAGTCTGGGCAAGAGGGCAAGAACCCTGTTCACAGCTCCAGGGTAGAGGAGAGTGCTTGTGGTCATCCACAGACCAGAGCACAGGCAGGAGAACAGCCAGTCTTTCATAAGACATTGAAGGAACTGAGATACTTGCAGAAATGTTCCAAAAAAACCCATAAGCTTTGGAAGTACCTTAAAATCAGGTCATATGCTGGGGAAATGAGCAAACAATAGAGGAAAAAGAATCTTCCCATAGAAAATTATTTTAGTCCAATGGAGAAGGAAAATATACACTCAGAAGACTGTAACAAAGTCAAAGATTCTGTATCCAAAGCCTCCAAGAAAAATAGGAATTGGTCTCAAGCTATGGAAAAGTTCAAAAAAGACTTCTGAAAGCAAGTAAGGGAGGTAGAGAAAAATTGAGAAGAAAACTGAGAGCAATGCAGGAAAATCATAAATACCAAGTCAGCAGCTTGGTGAAGGAGATACAAAAAATTACCAAAGAAAATAGCATGCAAAAAAACAGTATAGGTCAAATGGAGAATGCAGTCCAAAGATCAATGAGAAAAAGAATGCCTTAAAAAGCACAATTGACTAGATGGAAAAGCAGATAAAAAAGCTCTCTGAAGAATATAACTCCTTCAAATGTAGAATGGAGCTAAGGGAAGCTGATGATTACGTGAAAAATCAAGATACAATAAAACAAAACCAAAAGAATGAAAAACTAGAAGAAATGTGAAATATCTCATTGGAAAAACAACTGACCTGGAAAAAAGATTCAAGGAGAAAATTACTAGGCTACCTGAAAGTCATGAAACAGGAAAAGAGCCTAGATTTCAGTTTTCAAGAACAACTGTCCTGAAATCTTAGAAGCAGAGGGTAAAGTAGAAATTGAGGAAATCCACTGATCACCTCCTGAAAGAGATCCCTAAAATGTAAACTCCCAGGAATATTATAACCAAATTCCAGAACTCCCAAGTCAAGAAGAAAATGTTACAAGCAGCTACAATTACCATGGTGTGATAGCCAGGATTTTACATAGGATTTGGCAGTCTACATAATGGGCTTGTAGGACTTGGAATATGATATTCTGGAAGGCAGAAGAGTTTGGTTTACAACCGAGAATCAACAACCTAGCAAAACTGAACATCCCCTTTCAGGGGAAAAACATTCAATGAAATAGGGGACATTCAAACTTTCCTGTTGAAATGAGCGTAGTTGAAAAGAAAATTTGATCTTCAAGTACAAGACTGAGGTGAAACAGAGAGGGCAGATAGGAAGGGCAATTTATGATGGATTTATGATGGCTTTCAACTGCTTATATTTCTACATGGGAAGATGGCACTGTAACTAATATAAACCTTCTCATGTATCAGAGCAGTTAGAAGGAGCATCGATAGACAAGGTACAGGAGGAGCTGAATATAAAAAATACATGATCAATTATAAAGATGGAGTTAATGATGAAAGAGGAATGTACTAGAAGAAAGGGAAAGGAGAGGTAGAATGGGCTAAGATATTTCACATAAAAGAGTCAAGAAAAAGCTTATGCAATGGAGTAGAAGGGGAAAAAGTAAAGGGGGGGAGTGAGTGAGCCTTCATTCTCATCCAAAGTGGCTCTGAGAGGAAATAACATACACAATCAATAGAATATAGAACTCTAACCCTAGAGAAAAAAGGAAAGGAAAGGGATGGAAAAAGGGGGACAGGAGGAGGGGAGGGAGGTGTAAGAGAGATAGAGATCATGGGAGAGGGTAGTGAGATACAACACACTTTTGAGGAGGGACAGGGTGAAAGGAGAGAGAATAGAATAAATGGGAGTGGGGAGAAATAGACTAGAAGGAAATATAGTTAAAAATAGCTACTGTGGGGGCAGCTAGGCTGTGCAGGGGATAGAGCACAGGCCCTGGAGTCAGGAGTACCTAGGTTCAAATCCAGTCTCAGACACTTAATAATTACCTAGCTGTGTGGCCTTGGGCAAGCCACTTAACCCCACTGCCTTGCAAAAAACCTAAAAAAAAAATATATCAACTGTGGGGAAAAAGTATTGAAGCAATTTCTCTGATGGACTTATGAAAAGAATGCAATCCATCCCAGAGACAGAATCAATGGTATCTGAATTGTTTAATGTTTGTTGAGTCATTTAACCTTGCTCTGTCCCAATTTACAAAATTGGAAATCCTTTTAGGTTACTTTCTAGGACTGTTCTGAGGACCAAAGAAGATAATAGTCACAAAGTGCTTAGCACAGTGCCTGGAATATGGTAAGCAATAAATGCTGGTTTCTTTCCTTCCTTAATACTTCTGTCTAGTTAATTCTGGTAGGGGCAGTTAGATGATACAGTGAATAGAGCTTTGGTCTTGGAGTCAGGAGGACAGGAGTTTTGCCTCAGATACTTGACCCTTCCTAGCTGTGTGACCTTGGGCAAGTCACTTAACCCTAACTGCCTCGCATCCAGGGCCATCTCCAGTTGTCCAGATTCCTATCTGGCCACTGGATCCAGATGGTTCTGGAGGATAAAGTGAGGCTAGTGACTAAGCACAGCAACCCCTCACTGAAATCCAATTCACATGTATGTCATAGCATCACCTTCCTGATGTCATGGTCTTCTCCAAGAAAAAGGGACAAAAAAAATTAAATTCTGGCATACTACCCAATGCTCACTGTCATTAATTGTGTTATAATTAATGAAGTAAAAGGGTAATAGGCATTTTATGGCAATTAAATTGGATTCTGATATTTTGAGGATTGCCATGCGTACTAAATTATTCAAATTGGGTTATCTAAATAAATGCTCCTAAATATTAACTGGTCCATAATGCTAAAATTAAAAAAAAACCTATATACTTAAATAAGTCATAAAATTACCAAGCCAAACTATAGTGGGTTTTTTTCTACAACTTTCAACACAAATAAAGATTATGTGACTTTTTGTTTAAGGTTTTTGCAAGGCAAATGGGGATAAGTGGCTTGCCCAAGGCCACACAGCTAGGTAATTATTAAGCATCTGAGACCCGATTTGAACCCAGGTCCTCCTGACTCCAGGGCCAGTGCTTTATCCACTGTGCCACCTAGCCGGCCCGATATATATATAGACTCTTAAAGTTTTTTGACATCACTTCCCAATATGCTTTTCATTGATCCATCCCTTGCAACAAAAATAAAGATAAGCAAAACCAAACAAAAGAGCATACTTGTCTTTGTATGTAATATTCTGTACCCAAATCCTCAAAACTCTACAAGAAGTAGTGAGATATATTTTACCACTGGTCTTATTTAGGTTGTATTTAAAGAGCTACAATTTTCTTAGAATTTTCATGCACATTACCCTAATTTTGTGCACGGTTTTATAGTTCTGCTTTCTCTACTTGGGATCAGTTCATTTATGTCTTCTCATATTGTTTATTTTTATTATGACATTTTTTCTTTATTATTTTTCTGTCCTTTTTATAATTCAGTATAGAATATACTTTGGTTTTACACAAGCATGACGGAAGTTTAGGGATGTGTGGTCTATATTCAGACTATTATACATTTTGTTCATTTGTATATGTATTATGTGCTTATAACAGTCATTTATAAGTACTTAATGTTGTATGTGAAAAAATTTTTAATACTATTAATTAGAACATATTCCATTTTTAATTCCCTTTTCTCCTTTTTTTTTTGGAATATTTAAAAATTACTTACTTCATTCCCTGACCACCTCTTATCACCACTGTCCACACTATTAAAACCAGAATCAAGGGCTCCATATGGACGACTTGAGTACAATTCTTCATGGCTGTGAAGAAATAATTTTCAATTAATTTACATTGCCAAAGCAAATTCTAAAGTGATACTTTTATTCAAAATGAAATGATAGTATCAAGAAATTGCAGTATTCAGTGAATTAAGTGGCTTTTACATAATAAATGTATTATTGATTAAGCATTCACTTTGACGTCACTTCTGATTCTTATAACCCCAATTTTCCTTTAAAACTTTGTTCATGAGTCATTTTTCTACATGAGGCCTCCAGCTATGTTTCTTCTCTCTCATAAATTTACCTTGTATTTATTTTATTAAAAATTTTAATTCTCATAGCAACAAAAAAATTAATATTTCCATGTACAAAGTAGACCCTAAAAAAGAGGATTACAAATGAAAATAAAAATCTCTATACCATTGACTTTTTAGAAGTATACAATAGATGCAACAGGTTTCATTTTTTTAAATACTATTTTTCCAATTAAATGTAAAAACAATTTGTAACATTCATTTAAAAAACATTTTTTGAGTTTCAAATTCTCTCCCTTTTCCCCTTCCCTGAGACAGAAAGCAATTTGATATAGATTATAATCATGCAAATTATATTTCCATATTAATCATGTGAAAGAAAACTTAAGAACCCACCTCCTCCATAAAAACTAGGGAAAAAACAAAGTGAAAACTTGCACATTTCAATCTGCATTCAGTCTCTATCAGTTCTTGCCCTGAAAGTGGATAGCATTTTTCATCTTAAGTTCTTCAGAATTATCTTGGATCTTTCACTATATTGTTGAAAATAGCTAAGTCTTTCAATGTTTGATCATCATTACAATATTGCTGTTACAGGGTACAATTCTGCTCACTTTACTTAGCAACAACTCATGTGAAATCTTTCCAGGCTTTTCTAAAAGCATTGTGCTCATCAATTCTTATAGCAGTAGAGGAAATGCTAAGAAAAAATATGTTCTTCAATTAATCTGTCCCCTCTGCATTGACCATGTATCTTTCATTAACACTATCTCCCACCCTCAACTCAAAATACAAGCTATTAAAAAGAAGTCAATGAATTTTTTAGTAAAGTTCCTTGCCCCCTCCCCCCCTTACCCCCAAGTATTGACTAAATCCCTGCCTCTAGGCTCAAATCAAACCCCTAATAACAAAATAATGGATCCTTGCCCTAGTCTGAAATGATTAAGTCTTTGAACTATTAACCCGAATCTACATGTCCCTTAATTACTGTCCCTATCAATGTATACCTAATTATTTCATCTTCCATGCCCTTTAAAAGTTTACTGACTACAGTCTGTCTTCCAATGGAAAGCTAGCCCACTCTTGGGAAGCGTGATCCCCCAGGCAATCTCTCAAGCTTCAATACTTTTCCATACTGTTTAACCTCACAGGGTGAGGGAAGTGACTGGTCTAGATGACACTAAGTCCCATAGGGAATCAGTAATTAGCTTTATTCTTTCTCTCCTAAGCTTTTGCTAATCACAGTAATAGCTAAACTTTTTTTTTTGTTTGTAAATTCTTTGTGGTCAGAGTTGATCTTTTAAGTGAATTCTTAAATATTTGTTCAAACACCTGAAACCTTTAGCCCATCACACATTTTCCAGCAACAGACTCTCAAAATATAGTATTTGTTGATTTCCAAGGTATAATTGCTCATGCTGATAATTTAATAATTAATTCTTGGCATGAATCAGCTCCAGTACGCTACTATTAGCAACCATCTTTAGGTTTGGGGGTTTTTTTGGTGGGAGTCCCTTATTCCTAAATCTCAGGTCATGTGGGGAAACTTCTGTCTTGCCTGCATATACTGGCACTGTCTTTTCTAGTGGGCACCCTTTACTATTGCCTATGGGCTTCTGGTTGGCTTTTTTTAAAAAGAAATTAAATTATACGGTAGATATCACAGTGTAGTCTCTCACAATTACATAAACAATAAAGCTAACACAGGGAATAGTTTATCAAGTCTAGAATCAGGAAGATGTGAGTTCAAATATGGCCTCTCCTATACTTGTCGGTGTGATCCTGGGCAAGTCACTTAAATTTATCAATAAGATCTAGAAAATAATAGCAACTATCTCCCAGATTGTTGGAGGACCAAATAAGTTGTGATGATTGAATCACGTGATAAGCATTATATAATGTTAGCTTTATTATTTATTTTACATGTGTTTTACATTTAATTACTTATGCACATATCTCCCTCAATCAAAGGAGTACAAAGACCTTTTTGTTTCTGAAGTGCTTAACACAGTTCTTGGTTCACAGTGGACATATAATAAATGCTTAATGATTCACTGTGTATTTGAAATTAGTAAAATGTTTTTAACTAAAATAAGGTATTTTCAAATTGTAAATCTGTATTTTCTAAATTACAGTAAAGACTCAAATACAAATTTACAATATGCAATTTATTTCTTCACAAGCTGGTCTAATTATTTAGTAAATCTTAGTTGAATACTAAAATCTCTCAAGAAAAAAATCTGAAATTTCATTGGTTTAGGAAACTTTCAGGTGAGGAAACTATGAAGGTCAACACCTTCACTATAACTTATAGCCTTTAGAGAATTGTTTTGAGAACAGACTAGTTAAATGACTTGACTAGTATGTCACAAAGTCAATATGTGTCAGAGATGAGACATGGTCCCAGTTTGTACTAGCTGTGAGATCAGTCTTCTGACCACTAAAGTAGTGCTGTCTCTATAACAAATAGTATTTTTTTTTTTTTGGATGGGAGAAAAGGGCTGGAGAGAGAAAAATGAATTTAACATCAACTCTTTTTTTCCTAGTATATAGTCATTTTCATGAAGATTTAATACCATTCATGAATAATATAGAAAAATTAAAATTACTATTCAAATTTTGCTTTAAAAAAGATTAATAACACATAACTAATATATCACCTGTGATTCTTTACATTTTAAAATAAATTAGTGATAAAAAATACTCTTCCTGCTTTTCCACCATAAGTAGTAAAAAAATCCTTCCCTCATTTATCTGTTAATGCACTAGTTCATTTATTTTTTTCTTTTTTTTTAGATTTTTTTTTTTCAAGGCAATGGGGTTAAGTGGCTTGCCCAAGGCCACACGGCTAGGTAATTATTAAGTGCCTGAGGTCGGATTTGAACCCAGCTACTCCTGACTCCAAGGCCGGTGTTTTATCCCCTGCTCCACCTAGCCGCCCCGCACTAGTTCATTTATAAAATAATTTTTCTAAAAAGTAAACCTTGAAAGCAGGATGTTTTATATTCTGGTAAATGCAATCAAGATAATATTGGTATTTAATAAATGTTTATAAAAAAACCGCTAAGAAAATAACCTGAGAATTAGCAAAGGTTTAAAAAGAGCGACTTCTTCAAAATTTTCATGGCAGCATGTTTAAAATTGAAAAAAAAAAACTGAAAACAACCTAAATATCCAGAAATAGGGAATATTTAAAGATACTGAATTATGCAATTAAGATGGACAAGAATTTGGAAAGACTATGAAATATTGCAAAGCAGAGGAAAAATGGAACCAGAAAAAACTGAACATTATTCTAGACATATATGTAAGGAGAATAATTGAATAAGTAAAGAATCCTGAGAGAGACTTAATAAGTAGGAATTGAAAATTATGGCAGCATAATATGTTGAAATTACATAAATGTAAATACTACAGATATTTAATTAATTGTATTACTTGAGGTATATAATACTTTAAAAAAATAACCAAAAATTTACTTACTAGATTTTTTGAAGACAAGCTCAGAGAGCTTAAAACTGTTACATGAAAAGAGGAAAGCTCATTTTCCCCTTAAGTTGAGGCTGTGACTAGACAAATCAATAATGACTAACAGCTGTTCAGTCAGTCAGCTGGTGTTGCAACTGTATCAACAATGACAATTATCTGACACTCTAAAGATGGCAAGTGATAATGACACAATTGTGAAGCTGGCATCTAACACTCCAAAGAAGACATCTGATAAGCCCTTATTGCTGAATTTTACCAATGACTTTGGAGGGGCTGGCTGCGAAGGGGAGGGAACAAAAATATGTTTATAAGAGGTTTGATATTTCAGAAAAAGAAGCAACTTTATACTTGTTTAAAAAGAAAGCAAACCAAATGCAATTTTGTAATATTTTGGATAAATAAATCCTTAACTTGGAAATCTAATTGGAAAATGTTTTAATATAAAAGTGAAACTGCATGACAGAATTCATAAAATAACATGAAAATATAATCAAACAGGTAATTATAACCCAAAAGGATAAATATAGATTCTATTTTATTTAGGCTCTATTGTGGACCGTTAGATAGAAACTTTTTCCAATGACTGCAGATCTAATTGAAAAGACCATAATATATTTGAGGCTTTTGATATCATCAGTACAATATCCTTCACAAATAAAAGCTGCTACAGAATTTCATGCTCTATAGGGAATTCTTTTGGGCATCCTCCATGATAGTAATAAACTGTTTTCGAAGGAATGTGTCACTCTATTTTAGCTATCCTTTAATACTGATAGCTGAACAAAGTTATCCCTGCAACCTTAAGAAATCTTGGATAATTTGAAGGGGTAGAGGAAGGAGTGAAACTGAGGCTGTAAGTATGATTGGGACTTTTTGAACAAAAATAACTAAGTCATGAAGAGAAACAAGTCTTAGAGAAAACATGTTGAATCTATTTAAAAACCACTGACCTTAAGGTGACAATAGGTCATTCAAATGTGTATGTTAATAAAGCATACACCTTGATGTTACAAAACTTCTCCTAGGCAATCCTACTATACCTCACAAACCTGTTATCCCTAAACCTTTTTATCTCTCCTTAAACTTCCCATGACTCCCGCTCTCTCTCCCTAACTCAAATGCCTTATATATTATGTAAAAAACTGAGGTCATTCCCTATGAGTTCTCTCTCATGAGATGCTTCTGTAACACATGATGAGGTCGCCTTATCCTTTACTAAAGGTAATCCTTCTACCTGACAATTACATTCAATCCCTTCTTCTATAGCAAACTACCCTCTCTGTCATCTCCACTCACCACTTTTTTTATCCATCAATTCTTTTATTAGTCAACCAGAAGATACAATAGCCTGAAACAAAGACTTTTTTTATCACTTATTTTCAATCTCTATCCACTGATTCTGTTTGTGACTCCCTCACCCTGAAAAAAAAAGCAACCCTGCTGATTCTTTCATTCTATCATCCTATATCTCTTCTGTTCTTTATAGATAAATTCTTAGAAAAAGCCATCTACAAATAGGTATCTCTTATTCTCCTCTTACTTTCTTCTGAATCCCTTACAATTTGGTTTCTACCATCATCATTCCACCCAAACTGCTCTCTCCAAAGATACTTATGATCTCTCAGTTGCCAAATCCAAAGGCCTTTTACTCAGTCCTCATTCTCTTGACCTCTCTGCAGCTTGTTCTACTCCTATCTATCTGACCATTCCTTCTAAGTCTCCTTTGTTGGATCCTTATCCATATCAAACCCACTAACCATAGGTAACCCTTAGGGTTCTCTTCTGGGTCCTCTTTTCTTCTCTCTCCATACTACTTCCCTTGATGATCTCATCAGTTCCCAGGTATTTAATTACCATCTCTAATTGATGATTCTCAAGTTGATTTAACTTGCTCCAATCTTTCAATCTCCCCCATCATTAGATTTCCAATCCTGCATTTTAGACATCATGAAATGTCTGAAACTCAACAAGGACATAAAAGAAATCATTAGCTCCTCCCTTCCCTAGTATTATAGAGAACAATACAATCCTCCCAGTCTTTCAGTCTCACAGCCCAGGAGTTGTCCTTGACTTTTACCCTCATCTTTTCAAATTCAATCTGTTGTCAAGACTTTGTCAATTTCACCATTGCAAAAATCTGTTGAATATGCCCCCTTTTCTCTCCAGATAATGCTACTGCTCTGCTAAGGCTCCCCGCCTCTGACACCTGCACTAATGCAATAGCCTGTTGTATCTGCCTGCCTCAAGTGTCTCCCCACTCTAATCCATCTTCCATTCAGTCATAAAATGGATTTTCCTAAAGTATAAGTCTGACCATCACTCCCTCACTCAATAATCTCCATTGTGTTATCTAGTATCAAATACAAGTACTCTGTGTGGTAGTCAAAGACTTTCATAACCTAAGGCCTTCTATCTTCCCGGTCTTATTTCTCTATTCCCCACCATGTACACTTTATTATAATGACCCTGTTCTCCTGGTTGTTCCAACAACAAGACATTCCATTTCTCAGCTCTGGGAATTTCCTCTGGCTGTCCCCAAAATATGGAATGTTCTCTCTCTTCAACTCCACCTGGCTTCCTTAAGCCAACTAAAATCTCACCTATAGGAAACCTTTCCCAATTCCTATTAATTTTAGTGCCTTCCCTCTGTTAATTATTTCCTTTTTTGAGCTAAACTACCTAGCATTCCAACATTACCTCAGAGTGCAACTGTAATGGGCTGGACACATCATTAGAATGTCAGATGTACACTTGCCAAAAAACTATTTTGTGCTCACAAGGGGGTCAGAAGAAGCAATATCAAGACACCGTGGAGGTTCACTGAAGAACTTTAGCAAGAGAGACAATGGCACAGGATAGCCCAGCATGGTGTACCCTCATCAGTTGAGGGGGCTGTGCTCTATGAGAAAGGCAGAATTGAAGTAGCCCAAAGGAAATGTGACATACTTAAGTTTAGAGGACCCACTCCAGGTGTTCACAGGCTATCTGTACCCAACCTCTGGTAAAGCATTCCTCACTCATTTGGTCTGATCAGCCCAGTTGGACACACTGTAATTCATCTCAAATATAATGACATCATTTTGGTCTTCTTTGATAATGAAGGACAAGAACTAACCATTCAAACATTTATCCTAAATAAAGCTTGTTTGCATTTATCTGTTGGTATGCTATCTCTCCCTTTAGAATGCAGGATATACTGTCTCATGCTTCTTTTTTGTACCACCAGGACCTGAAACACAGTAGGTTTCTAGACTGACTGATTTTAGTGGAGTTGTCCTACTGAAAATTGAAGATCCTACTCTGAAACTTAGAGGACCGATCAGGTTGGCAATGGCACAGAGATCATAACTGAAACTCAGAATGCAAATGTGATAATCATGGGAGAGACTATACAAAGAAGATTATTTAGTAGAGAACACAGAATGCCTATACTAAGAGAATGAGAGGAAGAAAAGATGTCAGTAAAGACAGAAACCACTAAAAAGGTGACAAATTTTGTTGATTCTACTCCTAAAACATCTCTTGCATTCATTCCCTTTTCTCTGCCCAAATCATACCTCAATACTTTTTTTTTATTGGTCTGACTTAACTGTAAAAGCTTCCTCACTGGTCTCCATGCCTCTAGTCTCTATCTTCTCCAACTCATCTCCTATATTGGAGTTAAACTGGAATTTCTAAAATACAATACTTACTATTTCACTTGATTGCTCAATGTTGTGTCAAGACAAAATTATTTTTTAAAATAAATAGTAAAAATAAGTTTTTTAAAAGTACTTCATAATTTAGTTCTCACCTTTTTTAACTGATCACACTATTACTCCCCAACCCGTGTATGATGATACATTCCTGTAAATAAAACTACTTTGTTTTTACTAGCTTACTTATTGTTCCACATACATATCATTCCACTTTTCACCTTTGTGCTTTTGCATAGGTCTTCTGCACCTAGAATGCTCTCCATGATCACTTCCTCCATGACATATCCCTAGCTGTGTGGCCTTGGGCAAGCTACTTAACCCCATTTGCCTTGCAAAAACCAAAAAAAAAAAAAAAAAAAAAAAAAAAAAAAACCCAAAAAAACTATTAGCATTATTTATAGGGTGGCTAGGTGGCTCAGTGGATAAAGCACCAGCCCTGGAGTCAGGAGTTCCTGGATTCAAATCCTGTCTCAGACACTTAATAATTACCTAGCTGTGTGGCCTTGGGCAAGCTACTTAACCCCATTTGCCTTGCAAAAACCTACAGGAAAAAAAAAAGGTATTATTCACCTATATATACTATTTGCCCAATCCTGGTCATTTCATTCTTTTAAGTGTTCATATTGCTTAGTATTCTCTTAAATCTTCATGATTTTTTGTGCTGCAAAAAATATTTCATTATGTTCATATATCAAAATTTGTTAAGCCATTTCCCACCTGATGGGTACTTTCATTTCTAGCTCTTTACTTTAGCTTTTCTTTTTTCTTTTAAATTTCTACTTCAAGGTCAGGAAATTTGTTTTGATTATAAATTATTCCACTCCTGGCATTACTTGCCTCTAGAATGCCCCCATTCATTTGCACAAGTACATGATCAGCCTTCCTTTGTTCCATTCAGAGTGAGGTTCATCTGGTACCAGCAAGCATTGGGACTAGAGGATCTGAGTTCATCTCTAGTTTTAAATATTTAATAGCTGTGTGACTCGGGACAAGTCACTTCACCTTTGTTTGTTTCCCCATTTATAAAATGGGGATAAATAATAACACCCACCTCTCAGGGTTATTCTGAGGATCAAATATCAGCACTGGCCTGGCACACACATTGTAGGAATTATATAAAGGATAAGCAGGATAAAGAACAATGATGATTATATCTCCATGGATGTATAATATTCTTATCATTCCAATCATGAAAAATAAAAAGTCCCACCTTAGCTTCCTTCTTTTACTCTTCCTTCTCTTTCTACCTGCAGATTCCTTCCTTATTTACCTCCCTTTACATGTCAAAGTTCTTATTCAGCTTTTGTCTTTTTCTTTTCTTCAGTTCTCTATTACATTTAGAGTCTACTATTTTCCCCAGTAGAAAAGTTCTGAGACTTTCTACTTTGAAGCGATCTCCGAACTTAGAACAAATACTCAGGAATAGACTTTGCAGACTACAAGTATTTTGGCTGTACTCTAATTGTGGTGGGAAGTTTCTGGCTTGATTTCCAGTGCCAGCTCTGCTGTCAGTCCTCTTTATATATTGTCCATGATGGTCTTCTGGCTGACTTTTCAGATGAAGATCTGGGATGGTCATCTGATTATGACTCTTTGGTACTTGGATTTTTTTGTTGTGCTGTCTGTTCACAGTATTTTTTCTTTGACCTGGTAACTCAAAATATTGGTTATAATGTTCCTGAAAATTTTCATTTGGGGGCTCTTTCAGGAGTGACTGATTATCTACTTTGTCTGGTTCTAAGAGATCTGGGCAATTTTCTTTTAAGATTTCTTGAAAAAGGATGTCTAACTCTTATTTTGGTGGAACGGATGGGTATGATATAGAGTTCAGGCAGTCCAATGATTCTTAAATTTTTCCCTCTTCCAGTCTCAGACAATTGCTGTGTGATCTTGGGCAAATCACTTAACTTTTTTTTTCTTCTTGGTCTGATTTCCAGGTCAATTGTTTTTGCTATGAAATACTTTATATTTCTGTTATTTTTTCAGGCTTTGCACATTAATATTTTAATATTAATATTTAATATTTTAAAATATTTCTTGTTGACTCATGCCATCATTGGCTACAATTTGATCTATTCTAATTTTCAGATAGTTTGTAGGCTAGGAAACATTTTGTACCTCTTTAGATCAAGCTGCTAATTTCCTTTCCAATTTTTTCTTCCATAACTTATTTATTTTCCAATTTTTTTCCTGATATGCTCTCCTATTTATGAAAGCATTTTTAAACTTTGTCTTTCCTGTCCCTGTCAGTGTAAAAATTCATGCTTGGGCATTTTTTTTTGTAAGTATATTATTCTCACCTACTTCTTGACTTTAGCCTTGATGATAGGGTTGGCTCTGCTACACTTGTGGAGTGAAGGTCTGGTTGTTGCTACTTTTTTGGAGAATTCAGTGTGGAGTTATTCCAGGACCTCAGGGACAGACTGGGGACCTACAAACTTTCAATGGTCCCAAAGCTGTCTGAATAAAGGCAAAGTTTGATTGCAGATCCCTGGGTTTGAGCTTTGTAGATTCTTGATCTAACTTTGGTTCTGAGCAAAAGCAAAAAACTACTATTCCATCCCTATCAATCCAGCAGAAGGGGCAGAGTTGTTGCTCTCTTTTGGGATTCCCACCCTTGTTTATTCCTTCATAGATGAGGTTAGATAAAGGAAAAGAGATCCTGAACTTCCTCCTTTCCATTTTACCTTTCACCAAAGTTGGTGCTTAACAGTAATTTTTGAATTGAATTTCAAGTACCAAGTTATTTAGAAGTTAAGTGATGTCACAATAACAAGAAAGAAGTTGAAGACAAAACATAGGCCACTGGGGGCAGCTAGGTGGCGCAGTGAATAAAGCACCAGCCTTGGAGTCAGGAGTACCTAGGTTCAAATATGACCTCAGACACTTGATAACCTAGCCGCGTGGCCTTGGATAAGCCACTTAACCCCATTGCCTTGAAAAATGTAAAAAAAAAACCCCCATAGGCCATTGAATTTGGCAATTAGGAGGTCATTAATGTCTTCTGACAGTATTTTCAGCAGAAATCAGCTTCAGGTGAGAAATGTAGAAGTGGTGCTAACAGTAGGGCAGGTAAGCATAGACTATTCTTTCATTAAGTATGGCACACTAGAGCTGGGTCTAATGGTATTCACCAGTAGATGCTGAGGTTGGGGATACTGAGGCTGTAGATTGCTTGAATTTCGTGAATTCTAAAAGGTTAAAGATAACTAAGTATCCATACTCAATTTCTGGCACCAAGATGATAAGGTTCTATTAGCAGAGGGCCACTATGCTATTTAAAAAAAAAAAAAAAGAGTGAACTGGCCAAGGTTGGGAAAATTGGAAATTATAGTTTCCAAGAAAATTGGTATTGGTAACAGGTTCTTAAGTATCTAATGTATTTTCAGGTTAAGTGAGTTGGGACATTCTATCTCCAAATTTTTTTTAAAATTATGACACCAGGGAAATGAGAAGTGGTGAATATGTGTGTATATATTTATAGGGGCAAAATAGGAAAAGAACTCTGACTGCATCAGATATAGCTCAGATTTTGGTCATTTCCAGAAAAAGGAGAATTAAAAGCATGATTTCCACAAAACTGGCATTGGCATCCTGGCACAAAACTGAAAAATTAGAATTCTGCATATAACTTTCTTGTTTCCAACATTCTCTGTATGTTGAGGATATAGGTCAGAGCAAATGTGACAATGCCCAGGTTACATTTGTGATCTAAGAGCAAAATATCTTCCTCAATGTCTATGGAATTTCTGCTAGAGAAATTTCTGCTAGACTATAGTGTGGATGGGTCCCAAGAAAAATACACTGTACATAGTTTACCAATTTCTAAAGAAAATGGGGAAGAACTGGCTCAATATGTATAAGAATTCTTATGTGTATACTCTGGGATCTTCAGTTCACAAGTTTAGAGAAGAATTAAATGAGCCTTTATCCAGGGTTTCTTTCTAATCTTTTTTCCTTGTATTCTTTCCATCACCTAGAAGTTCCTGGGTGGGATGTTGGCTCAGATATCCTAATGAAGACTTTTCATGGTCTTGTGTTATGATTCACTTTTTGCTGTTTGTGGACCCACCATCAGTGTTCAAAGAATCAAAAGCAGAAGAAAGTCACAGAAGAAAGTCTGATAAAGAAATTTCTTTTATCAATCAGTACAAAAGGGCCATCTTCAATTCCATCTCATCAGTGTGATTGAAACAGTCAGTGGTCCTGATGGTCAAGTAATCATCACTAGTTTTCTGGATGTTTTTGTTTATCTTGGACATTGAATTGTGTCATAATCTCATGCAAAGCAGAATGACCTGGATATATAATGATGCTAGTGCTGTTCCTTGACTTCTACTACTAAAAACTATCAGTTTCACCACAAAAATTTTACTCTTCACTCTGGATTCCAATATCTTCCAACTAAATCTCATAGATGAACTTCTGAGGAGGAGGCAAGATGGCAGAGTGAAGTTAGAATGCTCTTGGAGCTTTTCCATATACAAGTGAAGCCTTAAAGTCTACAAATTCCACTAAAAAAGGTAAGATCAAAAACAAATTTTCAACTGTAGACACTGTGGAGAACCTTCAGTGAAAGTCTATCTCTTCAGGGGGAAGGGGGGAAGTAAAGTCCAACTAGGCAGGAGAGCAGGAAAGTCAGCGAGAGGTTTTAAGTCACAAGTGAAATTCAGGTCTTGGTAGCTACACAACAGTCCAGGTCCAGACAGCTAGAAAGCAAGCCAGCAGTGAGAGTCCCAACCCCAAACAAAGTCTGAACACTGGGACAAAGATACAACTGGGTTGGGAACAAATGATTACAAAGGCAGAACCTGTACATAAAAGAGGAAACAAACCTCTGCAAAGGCAATCCCTGGGTTGCATAGGCAACATCTTGACCAGTGAAAAACCAGGGATCAGACCCCAGACCTCACACAATTAAAATGAGGAAAAAAATTAGAGAGAGCTAACCATAGAAAGTTATTATGCAAACAGAGATGATAAACCTCATAGATTCCCATAACTGGAATCTTTCTCTTTTCTAAGTATATTTTGATATAAATTCTGAACTATTGCACGTCGAGAATTAAGATGAAAAGAAAAAAGGAAGACTTTCTATTTGACAATAATAGTTGGGCAGTTAGATGGCACTGGCCTTGGAGTCAGGAAGATGGGAGTTTGAATCCACCTGACACTTGACACTTACTAGCTGTGTGACCTTGGACAAGTCACTTAGCTTTGACTGCCTCACATACAGGGCCATCTCCAGTCATTCTGATTCATTTCTTGCCAATGGACCCAGATAACTCTGGGGAAGAAAGTGAAACTGGTGACTAAGCACAGCACACTCTCACTCAAATCCAATTCAAGTGCTTGTCAAGGCAGCACCTCCCTGATGTCATGGTCTTCTTTAAGAATGAAGGACAAACAGATGTCCATCAACTGGGGAATGGCTGAACAAACTGGGGCAATATGTATATGATGGAACACTATTGTTCTATAAGAAGTCATGAGGGATGGGATTTCAGAAAAGCCTGGAAAGACTTGCATGAATTGATGCTGAGTGAAATGAGCAGGACCAGAAGAACATTATATACATTAAGGACAACATGGGATGATGACCAACCATGATGGACTTGTTCATTTCAGCAGTACAATAATCAAAGACAATTTAAAAGACTTATGAAGGAAAATACCATACATATTCAGAGAAGAAACTGTGGGATTTAAATGAAGACCAAAAGCCTTCAATTTTTTAAAAGTTGTCTTTATGTATGTCACTTTTTTCCTCTCTTTTCTTCCATTTGGATTTGATTCTTTCCTTACAACATGATCAATATGGATCAGATTGCTTTCTGTCAGGGGGAGGGAGAAAAATGTAAAACTCAAGCTCTTGCAAAAAAAATGACTAGTATAAAACTATCATGGCATGTACTTGAAAAAACAAACAAATAAAATATTTTTAAAAAGAAAAAGAAAACTACTTACATGTAGTTAGAAAAAATAAAGAAATGAAACACAAAGTTATAACAATTAGGTAACAATTAGGTAAATTATTAAGGAGCAAGTAGGCTCTGAATAAAAGACTAAGGATTTCTCTTGTAAATTTGGTACATGGTGTATTCTCTGGAGCTATTTTGATTCCCTCACTGATTTGTTGAATTACTCCAAATATCTGAGGATGTTTGATCAATGACCTGAGAAATGTTGAGTTCTCTTTGTACTACTTTGAATTTATCTTTTTTCAGTTCCCAGAACAATCCACATTCAACTGAACTTCATATAAGCAGAGAGATTAGACAAGTTATCATCTGCAGTTAGTAAACTATTCAGTCTTTGTTTTAATTTTCCTGCTATTGGCTTTTTTATCCAATTTAAATAATCTAAACAAATTCGTTTAATCAGTTTAAAGAGACAAAGATAAAGGGTTTCAGTAAAGTTTAATCAGATTTTTATTAATCTGTAGTGAAGTATTGGGTCACAATAATAAAAGAAAAAACACTTACCAAGAGCCAAAACCCATAGGCCTCCTATCATAATCTGGCAGGTCTGGAGCCATTTTGCATGCTTGTATGTTCAGATATTTAAATATATGGATTTTGCCTTTTATACATATCTAGAGAAAAAGAAGAACAAATAACATGATCAAGGACCTATCCAAAGTACTACTTTATCATAGCCATGTCTTATTTAAAACATGCTATGAACTAAGAAGAATGCAACTCCTCTCAGTGTTCAAAGATCAAGGACAGTTCTGGGATTGCCATTCACAACTAGAGGGGGGGGGAATCCCCCAAAAACCACAGAATGTGAATGAATACTATGATGGCTTTTTAAAAACTCCTCTTAATTTTTTTCCCTTCCTATCTCATGGTTTCTTTCGCCTTAATCTGAATTCCTCTTATACAAAATGACTGATACATGCTAAACATAAATGTACATGTAAAACTTTACCAGACTGTTCAACACCAAGGGGAGGGGGAAGGAAAGGGGGGGATGATAAAAAATATGTAACTTATAAATCTTCAAATGGATGAACACTGAAAAACTATAAATAAACAAAATAAATAAAACAAGTTGTATAAAAAAATGGCATTTCCATATACTTAGTGCAAGAAGAATGAATAATAGTGTTAAAAACACACACACACACAAACATCCATATACATTCCCAGACATATATACATGTAATGGTACATATACCCATATATACTATATGTGAAGCATATCACACTGTAATATCCTGTGTGCTTCAAGTAAAAAAGTTTTACCACCATTGTTCTAGAAGTGTAGAAAATTAGACAGTGATTAAAATACCTGTCCATCATTAGTGGTATTAGAATCTCTAGTTTCAAAATTGGTATTCAGCTAACTGAATAGTGTCTAATAATTGTTTAAGGGAGATATCTTTTTCCCTTGGAAATTCTTTGGTGTCATATAGACATATGTGGACCAGACATTTCCATAGAGAAAAGGATT
The DNA here is from genome assembly GCF_037893015.1 of Macrotis lagotis. Classification (NCBI taxonomy): domain Eukaryota; kingdom Metazoa; phylum Chordata; class Mammalia; order Peramelemorphia; family Peramelidae; genus Macrotis; species Macrotis lagotis. The sequence continues at coordinate 581,874,200 of NC_133658.1, forward strand.
TTTATTTTTTTTAATTTTGTTTATTTAGGCAAGAAGGTTAAGTGACTTGCCCAAGGTCACACAGCTAGGCAATTATTAAGTGTCTGAGGCCAGCTTTGAACTCAGGTCCTCCTGACTTCAGGGTTGCTGCTCTATTCACTACACCATCTAGCTGCCCTCTGAAAATGATTTTTAAAGTATCTCTTCTTGCACTAATTTGTTTTCTATACCCAGTGTATAAACATTTCTTCCTAGGATATACTTGAAATTAGTGCCTCCAAAGGAATAGGAGGCAAGATAGTGTTTTGGGTCTGGAGTCAAGAAAATTTAGCTTCAGACACTAAGGATGTGATAATAGACAAATCACAATCTCTATCTGCCTCGCTTTTCCCAACTCTAAAACGAGGAAAACAATCACATCTACCTCCTAGGGTTGTCCTGAAGATCAAAGGAGATATCTGTAAATTGCTTAGCTCAGAGTCTGGCATTTAATAAGCACTTAAAAAATGCTGGTTTTCTTTCCTCCCTCCCTCCCTCCACTTTCCTAAGGCTATATCCAATTTCTCTCATTTTAAGAGAGTTCCTTACCATTTTCAATCTTAATAAGAAGAATAAAAATACACAGACAAAGCGTATACCATACCACTATCAAGAGCCACTATCAAGCTTCCAGAAATGAAAATTTAAATTCTTTGGGACTATTATATCTATCCATATATCTATAGCTATATACATATATACATATACATATATATATATATAAAACAAATAATCAGAATTGTATCATAGCAGATGGCAAACTGCAGATATAACTTCAATCTAGAGTTCTGGAATTCTATTAATTATATTATGGCAAATATTATGAGAATTGATGGAATTCTGTAACAAATGTAAGATTATTTCAGAACTGCATTTTATTTGCAAATCATTGAATAAATTATATTACCATTATTATTGAGCAAATGGCTAATACTTGCTCTGATAAACTTTTGCTCTCAGAAACATTGTTACAAAAATAATCACTAGATACAATAAATGGACATTTAAATACAAAAAACTTTAATTTTCTCTTCTTTCACGATATACTTTGATATTTCCAAGGAAGGAATTCCAATTGTAAAAAAAAGGAAAGGAAAGAAGAAGCAATAAAAGAGGTTGGGAAAAGGGGAAGAGGGAAAGAGAAGAGGCAAGAGGAATGAAATCAAGAGATCTTTCCTACTTTCCATCTCAACTACTCAAAGCTTCTAAATAATAACATAAATTTTCTTAAAGACTTCATTTAAAAAAAGAAACTTAAATGGAAATAACCTAAATTTCAAATTCTATCCTTTACTCAGTTTATAATGGTTCACCTGTGCAGGAGGAGACTGTAAGGGGTTGTTATCTAGAGTGATCATCTGTAGATGTCTGAGGTTCCGATAACAAACAGGGATTGATGTAACTTTATTGCAGGAGAAGTCTAACCTTATTAAAGGCAAGTCGGCGAGTTCTGCGTATATGGGGAGAAAATGGAAATGTTTAGTCAATTCAATCAAAAATCCCAAAGAATTAAAAGGCATATGACCAAAAAATACACATTCTTACAATACATTTTTTATACAAACTAGTACTGGTATGTATTTAAATCAATCATTATGCAGAACTACTACTCTGTTACTACTCTCTGAAGACTACAAGCACTGCAGGAGAAGACTGCAAAGAAGGGATTACAGTTTCTGTTGAGCTCTAGTGACAGCTCTTGATATCTCTTGCTCCTAAAGTAATGGGGTTAGCCAGAGTCCCAGAGGAAACAGGATGAAGAGAGGGGCTGATGGGTAGGGAGAGGGAAAACAGAAAAGATGTATAAATTTTGGGTAGTCTAAGTAGGTTGTGTATTTTGGATATGTTGGGAGTTTTCTAGATACTTTAAACTAATGAAATTACTCAATGGATAAGATCACTGATAAAAAGAACTAAGTTTTGCACAATATAACAGTTTAGACCAATCTATGACCTCAGTTTTTAAGGATTAGATGCACTGTGTACTTCTTGTATGTATTTCTTTCTTTCTTTCTTTTTTTCTTTTTGCAAGGCAATGGGGTTAAGTGGCTTGCCCAAGGTAATTATTAAGTGTCTGAGGCCGGATTTGAACTCAAGTACTCTTGACTCCAGAGTCAGTGCTCTATCCACTGCGCCACCTAGCACCCCCATTGTATGCATTTATAATAACATTTTATCTTCCTAGGATATGCTTTTTTGGTCTTCTTTTCATATTTAAACCTCTTCATTGAAGAATAGTCCCCAGAATTACCTCTGATGTACATCCTTGGTTTTTCTTTCTATTTTCACTCTATCTATCTTTTTTTCTTTTCTTTTTTTTTTTAGTTTTTGCAAGGTAAATGGGGTTAAGTGGCTTGCTCAAGGCCACACAGCTAGGTAATTATTAAATGTCTGAGGCCAGATTTGAACTCAGGTACTCCTGACTCCAGGGCCAGTGCTCTATCCACTGCGCCACCTAGCCACCCCTCACTCCATATTAAAAAAAAATTATAAACTTGATTTAGTTATCCAATTAAAATTAAGCTTTGGTATTTTCCATAATGAAGAATTTATTCTGGAAATTCTAATCTCTTTTCATCTATCATGACAAAGATGTTCCCCACCCTCATTACTTTTATAACTTGAAAATATATAGATTTTTATCATACATTTCTTTATATTCCATTTACTATGCCTATGGTTAGGCACATCATGTAGCACATATTCAACTAAATATTTAGTGAAATGGAACAAATATCTCCTCAAAGAATTTTGGTATAATATGCTGTCATAAACTTTCTTTAATGAAAATAATATTTGTTACTCCCAAGCATTTATCTAACTTCCATGATTGGGGTTTGAGCCCTTATTAAATTCTACCAACCTTCTTCCAAAGAAGTCAAAACAATAAAATCTTTTTATTCTTACCTTCAGGTAAACGCACTAAGTGATTTCTTCTGATGTTAAGGTCCCGCAAAGACTCCAGATTGCCAACTTGGGGCGGTAGTGTCTGAATTTCATTACAACTCACATCCTATGCCAAAAGGATAAAAAATATAGAAATGTTCTAGTATTAGTAATTTTATTATGTCAAACTATTTTAAAAGGGAACAGATAAGCAGAAATGACCTCTAAATCTTTAAAATCCCTAAAAATTATTCTTTCCATGATCATGATTGTCTAATTTCCATACTTTGCTCTGGTAGTTATTTTTGATAATATCAATCATCATTACATTTAGTAATCAATTTCTGAGGCAAGGTAGTAAAGGCAGGGACTGCCCTGAACTCTGCCCCAACCTTTAAATAATAATAACTTTAAATAATAACTCTAAACAAATTCTAGGCAGAACTACAAAAAAGATGAAGTAAAACAATTTTCAGATCATGACAACCTAGAAGGTCAGAAGCAGGAAAGATGTCCTGCACCAGGGTGAGAGAGGAATTCAGTTCAGCATAGGACATAGCATCACAGGAACTGTGGGGCGACTGAATCAGTAGCAGTAGGGACAGTTTCCAGACATTATGGTCCACAGACAATAAGGGCAAGAGACGAGTTAGAAGGATATTTACAGGGGTCCCTTTGTTGGCACTTGGATCTGGGTCACAAACTCAGTGTGAGGAGGAACACTAGCACAGGAGAGCTTGTGGCCACAAGGGGAGCAGGGATCTTAGTCACAGTTCTAGGATTGAAAATGTGCTTGTGGTCATTCACATATCAGTGCACAGTACAGTAAAATAGATACTATTTTTAAAATTTCTACTGTTAGAAAGTTAATTTAGTTAAACTAAAATAATTAAAGTAATCAAATACTGTTTCTCCTTTAAAATATCTTTTTACAATATTATTACGATGGTAGATATTATTTTCACTTTTCATACAGGTAATGAAGAAGAAAGAAGTCAAATGTGATCACACAACTAAAGTGAAGCTCTAAATGGAATCCAAGTGTCAAATTTTTTAGTTTAATGTTCTAATCATCAAATTTAGTTTTTATGGGCAGTTAGGTGGCACAGTGGATAGAGTACAGAAGTCAGGAGGACCTGAGTTCAAATTTGACCTAAGACACTTAATTGCTTAGCTGTATGACCTTAGGCAAGTCACTTAAAAAACTCCCATTTATTTAAATAAATAAAATTTTTTAAAAAATTTAGTTTTTAAAAAGATGCTTACTGAATTCAAGTGTCTGTCAGTGTTTTACACAGAGGCAGATACTTTAGTGTTTACTGATTTGAACTTACCATTTTAATTTCAAATAGAATAGAATATCAAAAAATGTACTTTAACTGCAACCTAGGGCACTTGGGTTAGTTACAAAGAAAAACTTCAGTGTCAGCAAGAAATTGATTTTAAAAAATATAATGGATTCTAAAGGGAAGTTGGAATCTTTTTCCTTGAAGGGATAATTTAGAATAAGATTTTGTGGGGACAGCTAGGTGGTGCAGGGGCACCTAGAGCATCAGCCCTGGAGTCAGGAGGACCTGAGTTCAAATTTGACCTCAGACACTTAATAATTACCTAGCTGTGTGACCATAGATAGGTCACCCCACAGCTTTGCAAAAATAAAGGGGGATCCACCTAAAAAAACTTTGAAATAATAAAATAAGATTTGCCTAGAGTTTAGTTTTATAAAAAATCTGTAGGAACTCAAAAGTCTGGGTCAGAAGAGTTCTAATGGTATTTTGACATCCATCATTCACTGTATATTTCAACTTGGTTTCTTTAAGATTTAATGAACTTAATTCTCTAAGTATATTTTTAAAAGGCAAGGTTTCATATTCCTCAAGTACTCCATAAAAAAATCATGGGATTATATTATGCCCCATAAACCTTCTGAAACTAGTAGTTATTTCCACGAAGATGTAAGATAATTCAGTATTTTCAATGACCACAAAGTAATTAATGGGTAATTTAAGCATAAATTGAAAAAACATGGCTAAGAGATTTTTGTCTAGCTGCAGAACATGTGAACAAAGAATAAATGTGGAACGAAACACAGATACAATTTGCATGATCCAGTCTTTTTTCAAACTTGTATTTGTTTCAAGTATTTTCAAAGTCAAATCATTTTAACATAGAAAGTAAAAATACCAGAAATATATAAGATACTGTAGTACAATATATCATTTTAATGCCAACATATACTGTTTAGCCAACTTTTGGTAACTTTTCTAACAAATCCTCTCATATAGAGTCAGTCCTAAGAATACTGAACTAGATTTAAAATAAGTTACGTTTTCTTTCCAATTTAACCTGAAAAAATGTGAGCCAATTGCGATACCAATATTATGTTGCTCATTATATTCGACATTTAAATACAAGTGGATTGAATTTCAGTACAGTTTATGATTGCAATATTAGTTCAGAAAAATGCATATAAACTTAAAAAATAATAGAGGTGCTAGGAAAAAAGTTGCACTGAAAACTCTAAAAAAATTCAGCTAGAGTTAAACTAGGAAAACCTTTGACTAGTGGGGCAAGGACGGGGGAAGTTCATATTTATAAAATAGTTTTCACTGTTCTTGTTCAGTTGTTTCAGTTATGTCTGGCTCTTTATGACTCCATCTGGAATTTTCACTAAAGTGGCTTGCCATTTCCTTTTCCAATTGATTTTACAGATGAGGTAACTGAGGTAAAACAAAGTTAAGTAACTTGCTCAAGGTCATGCAGTTAGTGTCTAAATCTGGATTTGAACTCAAATTCTCCTGTTACCAGCCTATTCAAAGCACCACCTCATTGCTCTGCTTTTCAGTGAGAAATGTTTTTTGTTACTTTTGACAACCACATTGTGAAAGAGTTAATAGTTGATATTTCTTTAGAGCTTGAAGGTTTGCAAAATGCTTTACATACATGATCTCATTGATTCTCATCAATATAGCCCTGTGAGGTAAATAAAAATAAAATTATATCAGCTTTACAGATGATAAAACTGGGGCTCAGAAAGATTAAGTTACTTGCTTACAGTAACAGCTGCTTATAAAGCTACAGGATCTGGTCATGAACTAAAGTCCCCTGACCTTGGGCTTCATTCATTCTGTCATAATGGTTAAATAAAATCTCTTATCTAAATGAGGGATTCTTTACCTGGGGTTTGATAACTATATTTTTTTTAATTAAAGATTTTATTTATTTGGAGTTTTCTGATTTTTCCCCTAATCTTACTTCCCTCCCCCCACCCCCACCCCAGAAGGCAATTTATCAGTCTTTACATTGTTTCCATGGTATACATTGATCCAAATTGAGTGTGATGAGAAATCATATCCTTAAGGAAGAAACATAAAGTACAAGAGATAACAAGATCAGACAATAAGATATCAGTTTTTTTTTTCTCTAAATTTAAAGTAATAGTCCTTGGTCTTTGTTCAAACTTCACAGTTGTTTCTCTGGATAAAGATGGTAATCTCCACTGCAGAGAGCCCCAAATTGTCCCTGATTGTTGCACTGATGGAATGAGCGACTTCATCAAGGTTGATCATCGCTCCCATGTTGCTGTTAGGGTGTATAGCGTTTTTCTGGTTCTGCTCATCTCACTCAGCTTGATAACTGTATTTTAACATAATTGATTTCCTTTGTATTCTTATGTATTTTATTTTATGCATTTAAAAACATTATTCTGAGGAGTCCAAGGTTCCACCAGTGCAACAGGCTAAAAACAAGGAATCTTGAGCTAAGTGATATTAATAGAATATATTTGAAAAGAATCTTACACAACAATAGTAAACTCAGTGTTTGAAAAGAAAAATCTCTATTAAATTAGAACAAACAAAAATCTAAACCATTATGTTAGAGCATAGATCTAATGATGAAGAGTCAAGAGTGCTAACTTAGTTTCTTTTTTAAAAAAAATTTATTTTTCCATTTATGTGTAAAAATAATTTTCAACATTAAGTTTTGTAAAGTTTTCTCTCTCCTACTCTTCCCTCATTTTGCCCTAAGGAAGTAATATGATAGTTATACATGCACAATTAAACACATTTCTATATTAGACATGTGTGAAAGAAGAATCAAAACAAAAGAGAAATAATACAAGAAGAAAAACAACCAAATTTTAAAAAGTGAAAATAGCATACTTTGATCTACATTTCAGATCTCCATAATTGTTTCTTTGGATTTGAATGGCATTTTCCATCTCAAATCTTTTAAAATTGTTTCTGATCACTATGCTGATGACAAAAACTGTGTCTATCTTAGTTGATCATCATACAATGTTGCTATTACTGTGTATGATGTTTTCATGGTTCTGCTCACTTCACTCAGCATCAGTTCATACAAGTCTTTCTATGTTTTTCTGAAATCTGCCTGCTGATGATTTCCTACAGAACAATAGTACTTCATTACATTCATATACTATAACTTGTTCAGTCATTTCCCAATTGATGGGTATTCTATTAATTTCCAATTCTTTGCCACAATGAAAGAGCTGCTATGAATATTTTTTGCATGTGGTTCTTTTTATGAACTCTTTGAGATACAGACCTATTAGTGGTATTACTGGATCAAAGGGTATGCACATTTGTATTGCCCTTTGTGTATAGTTCTAAATTGTTCTCTAGAATGGTTGGATCAGTTCATAACTCTCCCAAAAGTGCATTAGTGTACCAACTTTCCTACATCCCTTCCACCTTTAATCATTTCCCTTTTCTATCAAATTAGTCAATCTGACAGGTGTGAGGTGGTATCTCAGAGTTGTTTTAATTTGCATTTCTCTCATCAATAATGACTTAGAGCTTTTTTTCTATGACAATAGCTTTAATTCTTTTTTTTATTCAGGTTTTTTGTTGTTGTTTTTTTTTTTGGCAAGGCAATGGAGTTAAGTGGCTTGCCCAAGGCCACATAGCTAGGTAATTTTTAAGTGTCTGAGGCCGGATTTATACTCAGGTGCTCCTGACTCCAGGGCCAGAGTTCCATCCACTCACCTAGCTGCCCCCAATAGCTTTAATTCTTCATCTGAAAACTGCTTGTCCATATCCTTCGACCATTTATCAATTTGGGAAGTAGACTTAGTTTCACATCCTGTCTCTTTTATGTACTATCTGATATGGCCTTGGAAACTTTTCCAAATCTGTTTCCTCCACTACAAAATGAACAGGATGGAAAAGATGACTTTTAAGATTCCCTTCCAATCTATAATTCTTTGATCCTATCAGTGAGATAGTTAGTTTTTTGCTCTTTAAATGGCCCTCATTTCTAGTCTATGATCGCAAAATAAATCTGTATTGGTCACAAGAAAAAAAAATACTGACTGAATTGGCACAAATCTATCAATCCTGAAAACTAAACTAAAAGGTACATGTTTTTCTGATGGATAATTTTCACATATTAAGAACAGCATATGTAGAATTCACAATCAAAAAAAGGTATGAACTTACAAGCTCTGTCAAGTGTCTGAGATGCCCAATTTCTTCAGGAAGAGAGACCAATTTATTGTTACTGGCAATTAAGACTTTCAGTGGGAGATTACACATATGTATTGGCAATGTTGAAAGCTGATTCCGACTAAATAGAAAAGAAAAAGAGGAAGTAGTCAGAAAAGACCACTGAAGGAAAAATACTTCACATTCAGACTTCAACAGTACATAAATGCATAGTTTCCATAAGTGCAGTAATATTTAATATACATGCATTATCAGTTAAATGGCTTAAAGAGTTTTAATTTCTTTTCATACTCTCATCTTCAACATCTTTACTGCTTCTATACCTCTTCACTACAAATATTACCAAATTTTGAATAAAATCAATCAAATTCAAAATGAAAAGTTTTTTTAAAATTTCAAATCAATTAAATTTCTAAAAGAAATCAATTAAGAAGAGAAATTGCCCTCTTTCTAATGACTCAGATTCACAGCCTTAGAGTGATTCTCATATCTGATCACATTCCAAGTATAATCTGAACTCTTTTTCATCTACACTTTTTATCTCTATTCTCAATCTTATTCAGGCTCTGCTTATAATAAATGAATGCTGAGTGAATTCATTCAACTCTTACCTGGACCACTGTAATAGCATCCAAAATGGTCTCCAAATAACTGCCAAAATAATCTTCCTAAAGCAAAGGTCTGATGTCATTCCCTTGTTCAAGAATTTTCAATGTCTTGCTATTGCTTTCAAAATAAAATACAGGGGCAACTAGGTGGTGCAGTGGATAGAGCACTGGCCCTGCAGTCAGGAGGACCTGAGTTCAAGTCTGACCAGAGACACTTAATAATTACCTAGCTGTATGACCTTGGGAAAGTCACTTAACCCCATTCCCCTAAATTTTAAAAAATATTAAAAAAATAAAATAAAAAACCAAACTCTTCAGTTTAAAATACCCTTAAAAAAAATAATACTCTCAGCTAATCCTGGGTCCAATCTACCTTGCTAGCCACATAAGATACTCAATGTTCCAGTCACCAGAATTCATCATTCATCTCTCATTTCCATGCTTTTGGAATCCTCTTTTCCCTCTCAACTTGTTGCCTGGTATACCCTCAACCTTCACATGCATCTCTTCATATTCTTAGGGTTTAGATCAAGTGACACCTATTATGGGAAGCTTGGCCTAATCTTCCTGGTTATTACACTTTTCCTCTTCAAAATATTGTGCACATGTTACATGTTTTATTCCTTCTCTAGAATATAAACCCCCTGAGGGAAATAATTATCAATAACCATGATTTGGAGAGATCCAGAGTTTCCCTCTTTTTCTAAGGTAGCAATATTAAAAAAGTTCAGTCTCTTGAAGGCACTGCTGATAATGAGATTGGACTTTCTTGGTAGAATAGTCAATATGGTCTGCTCAGGCTTGAGTGAATTGGGAGGGTTACTTAAGGCTAGGGGTGGTCTAGGTATAGATAGTCTCACTGTTCAAGTATGACATGATGTTAACCTCAGGCTCTCATTGTGATATTCTTTCCCTTTTTAACTGTCAACCACTCAGGGTTGACTCCCACCTTCGGGAACATCTTTGAATGATATATAAACTGTGAGTCAATCACCATGACTGTATGTGGTGTAAGAGAAATGGCCAAATGACAGCCATTTTATTAGTAAAAATAAATATTAGTAAAATGATTATATTACCCATAAATTATGTCTATTGATCATTTTTAATCACACACCTTAAAGGCAAGACCTGTCATTTTTTTTGTCTTTATATTTCCAATGCCTGTTTCATGCAGAGGGACACTTAAAAGATATTTGATGAACTTTTTTCCCCTTAGTTACTATTGTTCCTTAATGTTGCCTGTGTCCTATGGTTTCCAATCAAGCAATAATTCTAACTACACTGCAACTGTAGAAAAAGTTTCATGCTATTTAATTCTTCCACTATTTCTAGAATTTTATATTTCAAATACTCCATAAGCACAAACAAAAAATTAAACAACTCATTTGTTTTTATGGCGAAAGCTTCCTTACAAACTACCATCACAAGATAAAGTCTGTTTCAAAATATTTTCAGTGCCAGTCTATGCCTTTCATCTCAGAAATTTTACCATTTTTTTTAAAGATCATTTCAGAAGTAACTTTTCTTTAGAAATCATGGAACTTAAAAAAGCAGATAAAATATCCCATATGAATAACACTGATGAAACCAAATCAGAAACTCATTTTGATTATCTTTCATGTTTACTTTTTATGAACATCTTTAGCTGGGATTACAAAAGTTCTATCTACTAATGACCAAGCAGTAGTTTTATAGGGAAGATTTTCAAAAGTTTTAAATATAGTGATTAAGAAAGTCTTCAGCTTTTCCTAAGTAACTACTGAATTCTTAGGATTCTTCAAAAGGAATTCACTCATACAGCTTTAACCACTAGTTCCCTTAATTTTTAAAAGCATTATCACAACCTAATCCCTTAATTAAAATGGTAGCCTATTCTTGCTTGTTTATGACTTCTTTCATCATGGCCAGCTATTACCCCGATTAACTCAATTGATTCAATCAATCACTCTTCCACCAAAAATATGTTGGGCTTTACAGGCCCAAATTACTCGAGCTGTTCTGGATTGACCAAAAATAGATCTCAGACTAAGCCCCCCACTTAGTCCCCATCTGGGCCCTGGCTGGTTCAAAGTGAAGCAAATAGCAATTGTTTCTATTTTGGTCAGAAACCTTGAGATGGTTCTTTGCTTCATTTCTTCCTTAGTTGCCATAATCACAGAATGGGTGATTCATTTACAGCAAATAAAATAATCCACATCCTTTAATAGGTTTGAAAATACCTCTATTGAATCAAATAATCAATGGTGGGAAAGTCCTTAATTATTTTAGAAAGAGTGAAAGTCACTAGATGAAATGATGCTACAATCAGAGTGCAATTAGGTTTACCTGAAAAGATGCAATCATTCCCTGTACGTCTTGAATAAAATAGCAAATCAATTTGGAATCTGGATTTAGACTTGGCAGGGCAGTCCTAATAGTAGAAACAGTTCTAGCAAAGACTAATGATTCTGTAGACAAGAATTTTCTTTCCTTCCTTCTGCTTAGATGTATTTGCAGGAGCAACTGTCAGGCTATATCTATATAGGAATTCCTTTCTATATTTACAAATATATCATTTGATCCTGACAAAAACTTGGGAGAATAGTACAATTTTACAAATAAACCCCCATTTTACAGATGAATAAAGTGAGGCAGACAAATCTTAAGTGACTTACCCCAGGGTTCCAGACAGTACCATCTTAGAGTCAAATTTAAATTCAGTTCTTTCTGACTACAGGTCCAGCAATCTATCTTTGTCACCTGTCCCTCAGGTTCCTGGCCTGTTTTCATCAGGGCCTGAGGTGCTAATCAAGGTCTGACTTGCTGGCACATGCTGCCTCCTACTTCTTCCTCAAAGTGTCAAGCTTTAGCTAGGCTGGGCTAAGCTTTGTGCCTTTGAATGGCAATTGGAAGGAATGAAAAGTCCGTTCTCTTACAGCAAGCTGTTTCCCCAGATGAAGACTGGAAGAACTGAACTATAAGTACCAGTGGTCTGGTGGGCACTGCATCTTCCAGAGCTGTTTTGTCTGGTGGGTATTGCATCATCCAGGGTTCTTGTGTCCTTCTGCCCTGGGATGGAATTTGGTTGGCATTTATTGCAGGTGGAGATGAGAAAAGTGGGACCTCTTTTCTTCAATGATTTCTTTTCTCAAAGCGGGTTATGAGGCCTTGTCTGGAAGCAGATCTGGTGGTTTGGGAGACACTACTATTCCCAGTGCTGTTGGGTTTGGCATCCTGGTGGTCTCCATCAAGGTTTGAGAGGAGATGGTAGTCATTTTTTTGTCCCTTATTCTTGAAAAAGACTATGACATTAGTGAAGTGATATCATGATTTGTACATGAAATGGATTTGATTGAGGGGACGCTGTGCCAAGTTACCAGTCTCACTTTCTTCTCCAGAGTCATCTGGATCCATTGGCCAGATATGAATCAGAACGAATGGAGATGGCCCTGGATGTGCAGCAATCAGGATTCAGTGACTTGTCCAAGGTCACATAGCTATTAAGTGTAAGCTGCCCAGATGGTAGTCAAGGTAGTGGTGGTAGTAGAATGATTCTCTTACTACCTCTTATCTCTCCCTCAGTGTGCCTTTGCTACTTCACCTAGGTTGGCTATCTGCCTCATGAGAGACAACTGGTACTTTCTCTGCATCTTATAGTCTAACACTGAGAGGTTATGTGACTTTACCAGAGTCACCCAGCATTTGTCAAAGACAGGATTTGAATCCAGAGTTCTATAACTCTGTGCTAAGCTCTTTATTCACATCATTATGCTGGCTAAGATACAGTACATCTTTATTAAGACAGAAATATTAAGAATATAAAGAAATTTGGAAGGACCTTTATGAAATAATGTAAAGTAAAAAAATAGACTCAGATATAGGGAACTCCAGGTGAGGAAATTCTTTTAGCCAATTCAGGTTGGCAAGTATTCTGGACTTACAGTCTTAGAGATTTGCTTAGAGCACTGAAAGGTTGATTTGCCTAAAGTCATGCAGCTAAGGATAAGCTACATGCAAGACATGAAACCAGGTTTTCTTGGTTTTAAGGATGATTCTCTAATCATTGTGTCAGGCTGTCTCTTTATTAAAGAAAATAAAAGAAATCTTTCATATTAAATAACTGTAAGAATAACTTCAGTTAAAATTCTAAGTCCAGAAGTTGAAAATTGGTTCATTTTAATTTTCTTCTCTATGACTGTTATGCCATCTTACATAACTTGTGCCCTTATTATCTAGCAAAATTTCTTGTGTATATTAATCTTCATATAGAAAGATAAATCAGAATCAAGTTACACATGTAGATGAGAGAGAGCCACAATCTCAGACATCTTTCTAGTTGATGAAATATATTTCAAAAAATAATTTGAGACCTAAGGTTACGGTGACCATTTCAAAGAACTAGACCATTTGATGTCAATTGTGAGGAGAGAAAAATGTAAAAATCTATGGCTTAGATACAATTTGGACAAAAAAGGGAAAAAACAAGAAAGATCAGAAAATACTGTTGGTAAAGATACAATGACATACTCACTGGTGATGTAAACTCAACATGCAATGTGCTATATGTAGTGTTAAGTAAAGACAGATTTACTTATTAAGATGATGAAAATCTGCGACAGAGATATTAAGTGATGCAATTTATAAAAAGTCCATTACTCTTACCTGATATTTAGAAACGTTAATGCTTGCAGATTCAAAATTGCTTCTGGGATATACCGAATACAATTTTGATACAAGTTGAGACTCTCAAGAGAAACAAAGTGGCATGCTTCTGCAGGAATTTCTGAGAGGCGATTTCTTGATAGATCTGAAGGGAAAAAAATATTTATCAGTATTTAAATCTAATCTCTCAAGTCCTCATTTAATTGAAATATTAATTATAAAACCAGGGCTTAATACATATTTTTTTAAAAAAAATCATTCACAGTGCTAAAGAAACAATGAAAGCATTAATAAATATTTGCTAAATTATAATGTATATAAATATAAATTATAAAAATGGTTTTAATTACGTTAACATAAGTAACTCCTTATGTTGCATTTTTTTTGTAACTACTGGTAAATTCACCAACATCAAACTTAACCATTACACATTTCTGAAAATGCTGTAGAGACGAGATGATGCAGTAGATTTTTGATGTTTTTGCACTTCCATTAGAAGGTAATGACATGGCAAGCACATGAATAGAATTTAAGCAAGGGGGTGCTCTGCTAAGATACCAGTTCTCATTTTCTCCTCCAGAGCCATCTAAGTCCAGATATGGATCAAGTATGAACAGACATGGCCTGGATAGGAGGCAATCGGGATTAAGTGACTTGCCCAAGGTCAAACAGCTACTAAGTGTCATGTGACTAAGATCATACTTGAACTCAAGTTCTCCTGACTCCAGGGACAATCCTCTAACCATAGAATGATAGACTTGGGAGTCAAGAATAGAGGAATTCAAATCCTGTCTCAGATACCTATTTAACTATGTGATCCTAAGTAAATCATTTAAATTCACCTTTGGTTTCCCATCTCTAAAATAGCATAATATGAAAAAGTGAGGAACAAATGAGATTAAGATATATAAAAAGGTTTTTGCAAACCTTTAAATGCTACAAAAATATACTTCATTGAAGTTTTGATTAGTCACTGCCAAAGTTATCATTCAATTTTAGAAAGCCCTTGGAAACCAGTTTTCCCTAGCCCACATGAAAAATGTCTCCAAACCATTAAGAAAATATTTAGACAAATGACCCTCTCCCCACCAATTTTTCCAGAGATTTTGACACTTATGGACTGCAAAGAATAGTGCAATTCACACCTATTCAATTTGGCTTTTTTAATTAACTTAATCAAAAAACATATTCACAAATTCAAGAGGAAAAAAGAGGATCATGTGTGAAATTATGAATTTCTATCATATACAGTTTTATTCAGTTAGACTAACTTAAGTCAGTACCTTGGTAGTGTAGGTTCAATATAGAGACAAAATAATATACTTGTAAGTCATTCAAAAGTTTAACAAAAGGAGATTTACTTAGCTATATAGCAAGGGAAATATATTCAGTGAGAGGATTCTTATTTGACTTAGCTAAATGAAGCCCTCCTATTTCTTAAGATGCCTGTGGTAGTCAGTCATTCATTCTCTAAGTCAGACAAGAATACCTCATGGTCATTTTATACTAACGCAACCAGAAAGTTTTATCAAAAACCATAGCCTTAGGGGGGGCGGAGCCAAGATGAATGTATAGAAAAATGATATTGATAATATTCATATGAACCTTCTCAGTTAATAGAGCAGGTAGAGGGAGCTTTTATAGTTGAAGCACAGGAGAAAGCTGAATTTGAAGATAAAATATGGAGTAAAAATGGAGTCAATAGAAAAAAAAGGAAATGAAATGGGAGAAAGAAAAAGGAGAGAGGGAATAGTCTAAGATATTTCACATAATAAGTTTTTTTATTACAATGAGCTACTGCAATGATATGGAAGGGGGGAGGCAAGGAGGAATGAGGGAACCTTTGCTCTCATCAGAGATAGCTAGGAGAGGAAACAGCAAATATACTCAATGGGGTATAGACATCTGGAGTAAGAAGGAGCGGGGAGCAGGGGGAAGGGGTGGGGATGTGAATAAAGGAGAAGAGGATGGACCATGGGGGGAGAGTGGTCAGATATAACACATTTTCTTTTTTACTTCTTGCAAGGGGCTGGGATTGGAAGGCCTGCCGAGGACCATAGGGCCAGGTGGATGCTGGGCCTAAGGGGGGTGGTATGGGGGCTCAGGGCTTCTTGGCCCCAGGACCAGGGATCTGTCTGCTGTGCCACTCAGCGACCCTAAAGCAGAGTCAGAGTGAAAGGAGAGAGAAAATATAGTACATGATAGTGGAGAAATAAGAAAGGAGGGAGTTGCGATCAGCAATGGCAACGTTGAAAAACTATGGAAGTAACTTTTGTGATGGACTTATCATAAAGAATGTGATCCACTCACGACAGAGTTGTTGGTGTTGGAACAAAGACTGAAGCATATTTTTTGTTATTATTATTTGGGGGAGGGTGCAGGGCAAGTGGGGCTGGGTGACCTGCCTGGGGCCACATAGCAGGGTGATCTTTGGGTGTCTGGGGCTGTATTTGGACCCAGGTGCTCCTGGCTCAAGGGCCAATGCTCTGTCTGCCACCCAGCCACCCCTACTATTATTACTATTTTATTTTATTTTGGGTCTTTTTTTTCTTATTATTGGTTTTTGCAGGGCAGTGGGGATCAGGTGGCTTGCATGTCACACGGCTGGGTGATTGTTGGGTGTATGGGGCCTGATATGGGCTCGGGTGCTCGTGGCTCCAGGGCTGCTGCTTCGTCCATTGCGCCACCTGGCCATACCTACAATTATTACTATTATTTTTTTAATTTTAATTTTTTTTCTCTCCCATTTACTTTTTTCACCCAAGCAAGTCTATCTATATTTGTGGGGGGAGGGGTATTTTGTTTACTTGTAAACAAGAATATTTTATTAATGTAAAAAAAATTTGTACAAAATGAGAATAAAAAATAAATTTTAAAAATTTAAAAAAAAACCATAGCCTTGAGAGAACTGAGACAATTAAAAGAAAAACTAGCCAAACTTGCATGGAATGGGGCAGCAAAATGAACTGGAGATGGAAATGGCAAAAACCATTCCACTATCTTTACCAAGAAAATCCCAAATGGGGTCATTAAGAGTAGGACACAACTGAAAAAGACTGAACAACAACAAAACTTGCATGAGGGTAGGGAATGGAGTTAGGATATTTCTACTATACCCTTTGATGATAAGTAAGGTCTTTAAGATCTTCTACAGTAGTATTGTCAAATTCAAACCAAAACACATCAAAGCCTGAGTTTGACACTTCTGTTCCAAGAACACTATCACTTAAATGACTTTTACTTAAAAAGATAGGCATTATGCCTGTACACATTAACCAGTTATTTTATGTACAATAAAGGCATGGGGGAAGGGAATCAAAAAAACGAGAAAACTATACTGAAGTAGTCAGGATGTTGAACCAAATCTTGGTGGTTTTTTGGGGGTTT
This sequence comes from Macrotis lagotis, assembly GCF_037893015.1. NCBI lineage: Eukaryota > Metazoa > Chordata > Mammalia > Peramelemorphia > Peramelidae > Macrotis > Macrotis lagotis. The sequence goes on from NC_133658.1 coordinate 581,891,211, forward strand.
TTTTTTATAGTTTTCAAGGCAATGGGGTTAAGTGGCTTGCCCAAGGCCACACGGCTAGGTAATTATTATGTGTCTGAGGAGGGAATTTGAACTCAGGTACTCCTGACTCCAAGGCCGGTGCTTTTATCCACTGCTCCACCTAGCTGCCCCTAGATCTTGGTTTTCTAATTGTGAATGTACTGTTTTCTTTGGGAGAACAGTTCTGGAGTAGAGTTGCAGGTTCTCTTTTTAAAAAAATACCTCTCTACTGCTGGAATATATCAATTTATCTATATCCTCCATTTTCAACTATGCAGATGTATCTGTTTGGAATTTGATCTGCCTCATTGACAAACCCTCATAATAGGCTTTCATTAGTTTACTAAGTGGTATGTGCTTCTTAATCTTAAATCACACCACCGAACCATCTTGCCCTGTCACCTTCAAATTAACATGATCACTGTTTTCAGTCTTGACGCCTTCCTTCAACTTTACATCAGTTATGGGGAGTCTGAAGATCTCCTCAGTCACCACTTCATAAAAAAGGCACCAGGATAGTCAGTTCCAAGGGAAGGGGGGAGAAGCAGCAGGAGGAAAAGGAGGAAGACAATGGTGGTGATGGTAAGGAGGAGGAAGAAATGACTTAGAAAGAGGAAGATCTGTCCTTCATTTTCTTATCTTTCTTTTTTTTTTTGCAAGGCAACAGAGTTAAGTACTTGCCCAAGGTCTCACAACTAGGTAATTCTTAAGTGTCTGAGGTCACATTTGAACTCAGGTCCTCCTGACTCCAGGGCCAGTAAACTTAACCACTGCACCACCTAGCTGACCCCTGTCCTTCATTTTCAAAAAAGATCACAACATCAGGGAGTTGGTGTCATGACAAGCACATGAATTGGATTTGAATGAGGGGTGCTCTCCTATGTCACCAGTCTCACTTTTTCTCCAAGCCATCTGGGTCCAGTGGTCAGATATGAATCAGGATGAGTGGAGATGACTCTGAATGCTAGGTAATCAGGGTGAAGTGACTTGCCCAAGAGCACAGCTAGTTAAGAATCAAGAGTCTGAAGCTGGTTCTGACTTCTTTCCTCCAGACTCCATGGCCAGTGCTCTATCCACAGTGCCACCTAGTGGCCCTTACCCATTTAGTATCGATTGGCTCACTTCCCTTCCTTAGGAGTTCCTTGAGAATGACAGGAAACCCCTTTGAGGTTTTTGTGGGACTTTAGAAGAAACTGGGTGGACATTTTTCACCTTTTCCTTTTTGTTAGAGAGTAAGCCACCTCCCAAGAATGCTAATCTTTGGTTCTCTAATTGCTCCTTGGAGAGAAGTTGTCCAGTGACCAATGGATGTCCTTTTAAGGAAGCAATGTGGAAGTATCAAATTGAGCAGAGGGTTACAATGGGTCTGCAATTGCCACTGTCTAAGCCAATATCTACTCCACAGGGTTCTCTGCCTACTCTATTGCTATTAGGGTTTGAAACATGTTATATTTCCATTAATGCAAAACATACTAAACTTTTTTAATTTCTGAAATTACTTTTAGAAATCCCTTCTTTCAAGGGGGCTTAGCCCTACCTGATCTAAAAATATATCATAAAGCTTCAGTCATCAAAACTGTTTGGTATTAGCTAAGAAATAGAGTGGTGGACCAGTGGAATAGACTGGGTGTAAAAGAAGGAAACGATTATAGTAATCTGCTGTTTGATAAACCCAAAGAGTCTGGCCATTGGGATAAAACTCCCTCTTTGATAAAAACTGCTGGCAAAATTGGAAGTTAGTATGGAAGAAACTTAGATTAGACCAACACCTAACACGCTTTACCAAGATAAGATCCAAATGGTTACAGGACTTAAGACATAAAAAACAATACTATAAGCAAATAAGAAGATGAAGGACTAGTTTACCTGTCAGATCCATGAAAAGGGGAGTAGCTTATGACTATGGAAGAGTTGGAGAACATCACCAAAAACCAACTGGATGATTTCGATTACATTAAATTAAAAAGCTTTTGCACAGATAAAACCACTGTAACCAAGATCAAAAGAAATGTAGTAAATTGGGAAACAATCTTTATAACTAATGATTCTAACAAAGGACTCATTTCTCAAATATACAGAGAACTGAGTCATATTTTTTAAAAAAGCCATTCCCCAATTGAGAAATGGTCAAAGGATATGCAAAGGTAATTTGCAGATAAGGAGATCAAAGCAATTCATAGCCATATGAAAAATTGCTCCAAACCATTAATTATTAGAGAAATGGCAAATTAAAGCTTCTCTGAGGTACCACCTCACACTTCTCAGACTGGCCAATATGACCAGAAAGGATAGTGATCATTGTTGGAAGGGTTGTGGGAAATCTGGGACACTATTACACTGTTGGTGGAGCTGTGAACTCATCCAACCTTTCTGGAGAGCTATTTGGAACTATGCCCAAAGGGCAACAAAAATGAGCATACCCTTTGACCCAGCAATATCACTACTGGGTCTATACCCTGAAGAGATGATGAAAAAGGATAAAAACATCACTTGTACAAAAATATTCACCCTGTTTGTGGTGGCAAAGAGGTGGAAATCAAGTAAATGTCCTTCAGTTGGGGAATGGCTTAGTAAACTGGTATATGCATGTCATGGAATACTATTGTTCTATTAGAAACCAGGAGGGATGGGAATTCAGGGAAGCCTGGAGGGATTTGCATGAACTGATACTAAGTGAAATGAGCAGAACCAGAAAAACACTGTACACCCTAACAGCAACATGGGAGTGATGTTCAACCTTGAAGGACTCGCTCATTCCATCAGTGAAACAATTGGGAGCAATTTTGGGCTGTCTGCAAAGGAGAGTGCCATCTGTATCCCGATAAAGAGCTGTGGAATTTGAACGAAGTTCAAGGACTATTCCCTTTAATTTAGAAAAAAAAAACAGATATCTTATTGTCTTATCTTGTTACCTCTTAGACTTCTTGTTTCTTCTTTAAGGATATGATTTCTCTCTCATCACATTCAATTTGGATCAATATACAACACATGGAAACAAAGTAAAGACTGACAGATAGCTTTCCTTGGCAGGGGAGGGAAGTAAGATTGGGGGGGAAATTGTAAAACTCAAGTAATATCTTTAATAAAAACAAATAAAAGAAGAAGCATAGGAAAGGGTTAGATTTTTTTTTGGCACAAATGGTAAAATAGATAATAATAGAGTCATGGACTTGTTTCTAGAGCAAAACAAATTGAGTACAATAACTGAACAACAATGACAAAGATTAATGATAATAAAAAAATAACATTTCTGTAGTGTTAAAAAATGCTTTCTTTTAAAAAAGTTTACCACAGAAAGCAGTTACAGCTAAAACATTTAACAAAAAGATGTTAGTTTGAAATATTAGATTTTTTAAACTAGGAAGAAATGATAAAATATGATAAAATATTGTCTGAGAATGCTAAATTTCATTTTATTCTTATATTAGAAAAAGTACTTAGATAATTGAAGCAATTCAAACAAGCAAAAAATTATTTTAGTGTTCTTATATTAACTACATTTACATAGAATATGGTCAAAAAATGAGATGACCAGTTTGACCAAAAAATGACATCAATAGAATGAATGGGAAGAAAGAAATCAAGTTAATTTTAAAATGCTGGAAGTCAGAGTAAATGTAGTCAAAAGATTAAAATAATCATGGCACATTTTTAAAATGAAAAGGCATATTGTCTACTCTGTTTTCTGCAAATATTGATATATTTATTATACCAGTACAACTAAATCAACTTTAAAGCACAGATAAATACAATTTATATCTCAAGGAAAAAACTGGTAGTAAAATAAATATCCTTACAAGATTCTTCTCTGTAATTTTTGTTTTCCATAAAACTTTTTTGGAAATTAATTTCAAGATAACTAGTTATTTTAATAGATGATCTTTCAAATCTTAAAAATAAGATTTCTAATTAGAGGGTTGGTTTTTTTACCAGATTAAGCTGCATTTTGACAGTAGTCAGTTTCATGTCAATGAAATACTTCCTTGTTTTAAAGGAATTTTGTGGAAAAACAAATGAATGAATAATTACACAAAATTTTAAAAAGTATAATAGTAACAAAGAAACTATAGCAAAAAAGAAAAAATATACACTATAACCAGGTTGGATTTATAACAGGAATGGAGAGTAAGTTCAATATTAAAAATGATAAATATAATAAATTGGAATAAGAACAAAAAAAAATTCCCCATCACCCATTGGGCTATATCAATAAATTTAAACTTTTTTTCCTTTAAAAATACAGAATTTCTGTTAAAAATAATAATAAATATAAAACAGGTAGACTTTTCAATAATGAGTAGTATCTATTTAATGATGAGGCTTATACTTTCTTCCTGAACAAGATCATGACATCAGGGAGGTGTTGCTATGACATGCACATGAAATGGATTTGAGTGAGGAATGCTGTGCTAAGTCACCAGCTTCACTATCTCCTCCAGAGCTATCTGGATCCAGTGGCCAGGTATGAATCAATGAATGAAGATGGTTCAGGATGCAAGGCAATTTGGGTTAAGTGACTTGCCCTGAGGGTAGCTAAGTAGTACAGTGGATATTGACTGGTCTTGGAGTCAGGATAAGAGTTTGAATCCAGCCTCGGACACTTACCCACTTAGTTGCTGTGTGACCCTGGGTAAATCAATTAACCCTGATTGCCTCACATCCAGGGCCATCTTTAGAAGTCTTGATTCCTATCTGGCCACTGGACTCAGATGGCTCTGGATTATAAAGTGAGGTTGGTAATTTAGCACAGCACCCTTTCTCAGATGTCATGATCATTTTTGAGAACAAAGGACAAACATCAGAATCTATCTAAAAATTTTTAAAAGTCAGCATTATACGGAATGGGGATAAATCTAGAGTTCTTTGCAATGAGGTTGGGGTTAAGCCAAGATGTCTAATATTTGAGATACTGCTAGAAATATTCTCAATATAATTAAGTTAAGAAAAAGAAATGGGGAAATAATATAAAGAACAAAGTTAGAACTTTTAAATGATATAATGATTAATATAAAGAGAACTCCTGAGAGTCAATTAAAACACTAACTGAAAAAAAAATTTCAGTCAAGCTGCAGGACATAAAGTATAATAATCCACACAAATTATCAGTAGTTCTGCATATTATCAACAAAATCTAGGCAGAAAAACATAAAGAAAAATTTCAATTAAAACATCTACAGAATGCCTCATTTGTAGGAAGACAGTGAGTCACCATTAGTAATCTATAATCATAGTTAGTCATTATACTGATCAGAATTGGGAAGAGAAATAAATAAGCATTGACTTAGGGCCTACCAATTAGCACCTATATTTGTAAAGAATTTAGCACAATGTCTGGCATGTAAGTATTTGATAAATGTTTATTGAATGACAACTAGAAAACTACAAAGACTAAAACAGAAGACCTAAATACACTGATTAATTCTTTGACAAAACTTGCTGTTTCTGCCCCACACACAGAACTACTACTACTACTACTACTACTACTACTACTACTATTAAGGTTTAAGACCCTAAGGTTAAGAACCCCTGGATTAATTCATCAATTGATGAATTATCAAAATATATGAACAGCTAGGTTGCAGAGCAATAAATCCAAGATATCAAAAGTCAAATTAAAAAAAGTTCCAAATCACCAATAATTAAAGGAAATTCAAATAACTCTAAGATTTCACTTCAAGTCTACAAGATTGGCAAATTGACAAAAAACAATTGATAAAAAAAAATCATGGTGGGGGGCGGAGCCAAGATGACTGGCGACAAGAAGGTATCCAGTCTTAGGTGCTCTCCGATAAAACTCATCAGCTAAGGACTCTAACTAAACTTTCAAGAGACAGAACCCACAAAGGGACCCAGTGAGGCAGTTCTCTTACTCAAGGTAACCTGGAAAAGAGCAGAAAGGCTCTGCTCCCCAGGGTTGGAGGGGTGGCCCGCCAGAGCCAAAGAACCTCAGCCTCCCGGAGCCAGCCCCAGGGCACTGGGAGCCACGGCTCACAGCAGCGGGGGAGTTTCCTGAGCTGCACCCCGAGGAGCACCAGGCACAAATTGGGGGAACAGCAGGACCTCTGCCAGAGCGAGCACATGGAGCCCAGCCCTCAGGGCACACAGCCAGCAGCTTGGTCTTTCAGCAGCCCAGATCCAGAAACAGAAGCAGCCGGAGCCAGTAAGCAGGAGCCCCCAGGGCATGAGCCCATTGAGCTGAGGGAGGGGAGTGAAGAGAGACTGCGGAGCTCTGTCCTCTGCCCCTGGAACAGGACTCTGGGGCTCTGACCACATTCAGATCCTGATCCCAGTCTAGGCCCCCCCCCCATAGAACAGCAGGGGCCCCCCCACCTCAGCCCTGTGGCAGAGGGAAGTGCTTATGGTCATTCACAGACCAGGAGGGAGGACAGAGCCTCACACACTGAGACCCTTGTGGGAGTGTACCAAAAGCTCAAGAAACACCCCAAACCAGGCCCAGGCTGGGAAAATGAGCAAGCAGAGAAACAAAAGGAAGACTATTGAGAAATATTTTGCATATGAGTCCAAGAGGGATAAAAATACTCAGTCTGAAGATGAGGAAGCACAAGCTCCTGCATCTAAAGACTCCAAGAAAAACAGAAATTGGGCTCAGGCTATGACAGAGCTCAAAAAAGACTTTGAAAATCAAATGAAGGAGTTGGAAGAAAAACTGGGAAAGGAAAGGAGAGAGATGCAAGAAAAACATGAAAATGAAGTCAGCAGCTTAGTCAAGGAAATCCAAAAAAATGCTGAAGAAAATAGCATGCTAAAAACCAACTTAGGTCAAATGGATAAAACAGTTCAAAAAGATATTGAGGAGAAGAATGCCTTCAAAAGCAAAACTGGCCAGATGGAAAAAGAGATAAGAAAACTCTCTGAGGAGAACAAATCCTTCAGACAAAGAATAGAATTCAGGGAGATTGATGAATTTACCAGAAATCAGGAATCAATACTTCAAAACTAAAAAAATGAAAAATTAGAAGAAAATGTGAAATATCTCATTGAAAAAACAACTGATATGGAAAACAGACTTAGGAAAGAGAATTTAAAAATTATTGGAATGCCTGAAAGTCATGATCAGGAAAAGAGCCTTGACATCATTTTCAAAGAGTTACTACAGGAAAATTGCCCTGATATTATATTCTAGAAGCAGAGGGCAAAATAGAAATGGAGAGAATCCACCAATCCCCCCGAGAAAGAGATCCCAAAAAACCAACCCCCAGGAATGTTATAGCCAAGTTCCAGAACTCCTAAGTCAAAGAGAAAATATTACAAGCAGCCAGAAGGACACAGTTCAAATATCAAGGAGCTGCAGTCAGGATTACACAGGACTTAGCAGCAACTACATTGGAAGCTCGTAGGGCTTGGAATACAATATACTGGAAGGCAAAAGAGCTAAGAATGCAGCCAAGAATGAACTACCCAGCAAGGCTGAATGTCCTCTTCCAGGGGAAAGGATGGACTTTCAATGAACCAGGGAAATTTCAAATGTTCCTGTTGGAATGGCCAGAGCTGAACAGAAGGTTTGATCTTAAGATACAGGACTCAGGTGAAGCATGGAGATTGGAGAGGGGGAACATATGAGGGACTTAATGAGGATGAACTGCACGTATAGAAAAATGATACTGATAATATTCATATGAACCATCTCAGTTAATAGAGCAGGTAGAGGGAGCTTTTATAGTTGAAGCACAGGAGAAAGCTGAATTCGAAGATAAAATATGGTGTAAAAATGGAGTCAATAGAAAAAAAAGGAAATGGAATGGGAAAAAGAAAAAGGAGAGGGGGAATAGTCCAAGATATTTCACATAATAAAGATTTTTTTTTTATTACAATGAGCTATTGTAATGATATGGAAGGGGGAAGGCAAGGGGGAATGAGGGAACCTTTGCTCTCATCAGAGATGGCTAGGAGAGGAAACAGCAAATATACTCAATGGGGTATAGGCATCTGGAGTAAGAAGGGGGGAACAGGGGGAAGTCGTGGGGATGTGAATAAAGGAGGAGAGGATGGACCATGGGGGAAGAGTGGTCAGATATAACACATTTTATTTTTTACTTCTTGCAAGGGGCTGGGATTGCATGACCTATCTGGGACCACAGGGTCCGGCAGTTGTTGGGCCTTAGGGATGGTATGGGGGCTCAGGGCCTCTTGGCCTCAGGACCAGGGATCTGTCTGCTGCGCCACTCAGCTACCCTACAGCAGAGTCAGAGCAAAAGGAGAGAGAAAATATAGTACATGGTAGTGGAGAAATAAGAAAGGAGGGAGTTGCGACCAGCAATGGCAACGTTGGAAAAATATGGAAGCAACTTTTGCGATGGACTTACCATAAAGAATGCGATCCACCCATGACAGAGTTGGTGTTGGAACAAAGACTGAAACACATTTTTTATTATTATTTTGGGGAGGGTGCAGGGTAAATGGGGCTGGGTGGCCTGCCTGGGGCTGAGACCCGGGTGCTCCTGGTTCAAGGGCCAATGCTCTGTCTGCCACCCAGCCACCCCTACTATGATTACTATTTTAATTTATTTTGGGTCTTTTTATTTCTTCTTTTTGGTTTTTGTAGGGCAGTGGGGATCGAGTGGCTTACATGTCACACAGCTGGGTGATTGTTGGGTCTATGGGGCTGGATGTGGGCTCAGGTGCTCGTGGCTCCAGGGTTGGTGCTTCATCCATTGTGCCACCTGGCCATACCTACAATTATTACTATTATTTTCTTTAATTTTAATTTTTTTTCTCTCCCTTTTACTTTATTGCACAAGCAAGTCTATATTCATGGGGGGAGGGGTATTTTGTTTACTCTTAAACAAGATTATTTTATTAATGTAAAAAAGACATTTGTACAAGATGAGAATAAAAAAAATAAAATAAAATAAAAAGAATGCGATCCACTCACGACAGAACTGGTGGTATTGGAACACAGACTGAAACATATTTTTATTATTATTATTTGGGGGGAGGGTTTGTGGGGTGGATGGGGTTGGGTGGCTTGCCTGGGGCCACACAGCTGGATGATTGTTGGTGTCTGATGCCGGATTTGGACCTGGGTGCTCCTGACTCTGGGCCTGGTGCTCTGTCCAGTGCACCACCTGGCTGCCCCTACTATTAGTATTATGATTATTGTGATTATTATTATGATGATTATTATCATTTTATTTTATTTGGGGGGGGGGGTTGCAAGGCAATGGCATTGGGGTGGCTTGCCCAGGGTTGCACAGCTGGGTGATTGTTGGGTGTTTGGGGCTGGATTTGGGCTCAGGTGCTCCTGACTCCAAGGCTGGTGCTCTGTCCAATGTGCTACTTAGCTGCCATTATTATTATTGTTATTATTTTAATTTTTTCCTCTTTCCTTTATTACTCATGAGGGTCTATATTTTTTGTGGGGGGGGGTATTATGTTTACTCTTAATCAAGAATATTTTAATAATGTATAAAAAACATCATTTGCAAATAAATGAATAAATAAATAAATAAATAGATAGATAGATTTAGACCAAGAATAACATTGTGACTTGATCAACCTCAATGGATGCAACTCCTTTCAGCAGTTCAGAGAGCTAGAACAAACCTAAGAGACATGTTTTGGAGAATGCTATCCCCATTCAGAGGAAGAGCAACAAAATAAAAACAAAATAATCTACAAAATCTGAATGAACATTACATCATTTTGTTTTGTTTTTGTTTTTGCAAGGCACTGGGATCAAGTGACTTGGCCAAGGCCACATAGCTAGGTAATTATTAAGTGTCTGAACCTGGATTTGAACTCAATTCCTCCTGACTCCAGGGCTGGTGCTCTATCCAGTCACTGTGCCACCTAGCTGTCCCACTACATTCATTTTTAAAAAATTTCTCTTATGTATTTCTTTCCTATTTCATGGTTTTTCTGTTTTCCCTTATTCCTAATTCCTTATAAAGAAAATGACTAATCTGTAAACATGTTAAACATAAATGTATGTTCAACATTCACCAGAGTATTCACTGTTGAGGGGAGAAGGGTGTGAAGGGAGGATGGAAAGAAATTATATAACTTACAAATATGCATATGCATGTGGATGAATGTTGAAAAACTTTCATAACAATTAATTGGAAAAATAAAATATCAATTAAAAGAATTGAATACAGCAGAACTGGCACAGCAACAAGGTGCTATAATTTATTTTTCCAACCACATTTGATGTGCTGATTCAGATATGCAGATGTAGTCTCAAGTCTCCTGGAAGAACAACACAAACCCCCTCAAGCATATTTTTAAAGACTTTCAAGTCTTTAACCCCCAACCTTCTTCTGGTTATCTAACTAAATTGAAACTACTCTGAAATCTGAAAGTAAGTTTGATAATTTGCCATCTATCAATGATCTGATCTATACTAGAAAGCACAAAGCACAAATACACAAAAATCAAGCATCTACATGGGGACAGCAAAAGAACAATATTTTTTTAAAAGTTAGAAAGCAAAGAAAGTATGCATGATTTTTAATTTTTTGTTATAACCCAAGTGATTTAAAGTCTAAGCAAAATAATGGAGAAAGAAGGTATATTGTCACAGTGTTCCCTAATGTTAATTCTAAAACATTTCTTAATCTCAAAATGACTCTGTACCAATTCCTCTCTCTTACTTCTGAGTGCCGTGGCTTACCATTTGTTCTCTTAGCATTACCACTACCAGCACCCTTTATTCTATCTGAAATTCTCTCAATAGACAATATATTCTGATTTGCCATTTTAGTGAGAGCTTTGCGGTAGCTGGGATTCATTTATTAAAACACTTAGGGGTGGCTAGGTGGCAAAGTGAGTAGAGCACCAGTCCTGGAGTCAGGAGGACCTGAGTTCAAATTCAACCTCAGACACTTATAATTACCTAGTTGTGTGGACTTGGGAAGCCACTTAACCCCATTGCCTTGCAAAAAAAACCCCAAACATTCTCACAAAATACTTAGGGGGCAGTGAGGTGGCACAGTAAATAGAGCACTGACCCTGGAGTCAGGAGAAACTGAGTTCAAATCTGACCTTAGACACAATAATAACCTAGCTATGTGACCTTGGGCAAGTCACTTTTCCCCATTGCCTTGATTAAAAAAAAATAAATTAAAACACTTATGAAACCCATAGGGGGCCAATGAAGCATTTTTGGACAGCCCTGATCTAGGGTGGGTGGGTGGAGGCAGGAAGTTGTGTGATACAGATGCTGATGAGGGGAAAGAAAATAGTTTGAACAGTTGCAAGTAGGGAATGAGATATGGAATGACTAAAGATGAGTAGAGGGATTGTTGAGCATTAGGGAGTAGCCAAATGAAGTTGGTTCGTTGTTGTCCTCTGTGCTCAAAGAGAACCAAATTGGCACTACTATGTTAGAGTCAAGGTACAGTGTGTTCAGCTTTAATTGATTACACCAATATAAGCTCAGAAGGTTGTACCACAGGATGGACACAAATAGTCCATTTAGAGTAGAAATGTCTCTAAAATTTGTGCATCTCACATTTCTTTTGAGCTATTGCAATTCTGTTTTGCTCATAGAGCACAGTACCTTCTTTGACATGGGTCTGCCAGTTAGGCAGTCCCTTTGTATCTGCTTTGTCTCACAATTCCAAAATTCTGCAGAGACCTTGAGAGTGACCTTGTATTGCTTCTTCTAACCATCACGTGAGCACTTGACTTATTTGATTTCTTTGTAAAGCACAGTGTTTTAGACAAATATACTCTTTGGCATTTGAGTAACATGGCTAGCCCATTGGAGTTGCACTCTATACAATAGAGTTGAAAAGCTTGGTAATTTAACTTGAGAATGGATCTTTGCAGGTTATTTTCAGAATCTTTCTGAGATAATCCAAATGGAAGTTATTCAGCTTCTTGGCATAGGACCAGTAGACTCTAGGTTTCATAGGCATGTAAATGAGGTCAGCACAACAGCTCTGTAGACTTTCAGTTTGGTGGGCAGTTTAATACCTCTTCTCTCCCAAACACTGAGCTAACTCTGCTAAACCTCATCATCTTTATGTAAATTCCTGTTAAGTATTATTTCCAAGTTAAGTGAACTTTTCAATCATATTCAAAATTTCTCCTGCTGTTCTATCAATGTATGAGATACTATGGTGCTGGCTGGTGGAGAATCTATGTTTTCTTGGTGTTGTTTAGGCCAAAATGAACATAAGAAGCAGAGAACTAATTCATACTTTGTTGCTCCTCAGCTTCAGAGACTTCACTGAGTGCACAATCATCTGTAAAACAAAAAATCATGTACCAACTCCTCTACCTACTTTAATATTGGCTTGTAGCCTTTTGAGGTTAGATAATTTACTAGTTGTGTGGTAGTTGAATTTGATGCCATTTTTGTTCTCTCAGGAATACCCTCTCAATGTCAATTCTTGTATACTGGGTAAACTTTCTATGAAAGAATTAGGAAAATATGGGCAAGGTGGGTATGGATGACTTGTGATGTGATTCACTGGAAGGCATGTCTTAGTTTACCAACTCAGTATAGTATTATAGCATCAAAGTAGGTTTGAGAATCAAGGAACTTTAAATCCTGTCTTCAATTTGCCACTGTGTGACCATGATCAAGTTACTTCTATTTACTATGTACTACTTACAGTATCTTATTAGGAAAATCACCTAGCTTTTCTGTGTCCCTGTTTCTTCATCTACAAAATTAGAGGTTCTAGGCTTAATAGAGGAGATCTAGAGTTCCTTCTAGTTAAAAGTTCATGACTCCATGTCCTAGCTTACAATGTACCACACAGGCATATTATAAATGATTAAAATTTAGACACTGCATGCCTTTCATGGTACATAAATCT